>NW_026516687.1:0-437500 GCF_025766255.1 Zychaea mexicana | reverse complement strand
GTACTTCGTTCAATCTTTTGAATATAATCTATCCGCAGACGACTTATTTGTCTTTGTTTATATGCTTTTAGTTCGATTTACCACAAGTGCGCCAGAATGGCAGATAAAACGGTCTTCTCATTACTTTAGAGTGCTTTAAACAGAATTGCTGAACCACATGCAGCACACACTTGGATAGTATTTCCTTCTATATATAATAATCAGTACAGCCAGTAAAAAGATATGTATATCTTCGGACAGCAATAAGCTAATCGCTACGTTGCATCACATTGAGATGTTAGAAATTTTATGGCGTGCAAAAACGATCGGGCGAGCCAAGAAGAGGAAGAAGGAGCGTGAAATAGTGAAAGCAACGGGCTAAAGAAAGGAAGAATACATTATTAATAAGATTCTGTTACAAACGCCGAGCGTGTATCATATCGACATAGAGGTGTAGGATATCTGCGACATGTGTGTATATACACTCTTGCACTTATTCTTGAAAGCTTCGTACTCATATACATATCCGTCTTTCTTCAGGTGTTTTTGTGGGAGTGTAAGGCAAGATCATATGGCGTGGCTGTCCATTTGAGTAAGATAAAGATAAAAACTATCACCAATCTTTACACGCGTCAAGGAAGCCGTTGCCAACAACAATACATAGAGCAACACTCACAACAAAAGGTTATGCTGAAGCTCAAGTCGCCTCTACCTCGAGTAACCATTATATAGTGTCAAGGGCGCAGCCAGTGAAGGGTCGAAGGGGATGATAGCAGCAGAATCGTATTGCAAAATTTAGTCATGGCAGCCGTGGTAGCAAATGATGCAATATGTGGAACACGCTATAACTCAAATTGATCACTAGCCCCATTTCAATTTTAAGTTAGTGCCATTACTTTAACAAACAATCAACGATGACGGTTTAGGAGCAAGGAAACAAAGTCATCGTAGTGCCAGCACCGCATGATGGTTGGACAGACATTAACAAAACGTAATGTACAGTACATAGGCGAGTTGTATTGTATATACACTCTCGCTTCTTCCAAGTGGAATAATACACAAAATACTTTTTATTATTGCTGAGATACGGCAGGTGATTTGACCATTGCATTTAGAAATTCTTCATTCTGTTGTTGTTATCATACATGCGGTAGGCAACAAACAATACACCAACAAGAGCACCGGCTACCAGCAGCTTAAGCAGAAAAGAGAAGAAACCACCAGAGCTCTTCTTGCTGCTTACGGAAGGTTGGACCTATATCATATCAAGCGCAGATCAACATCAATGAGTAAATAGCTACACTAGAAGTGGGGACCGAAAGCAATTGAAACTTACCGGCTTGGCTTCCTTGGCTTTCGCGATAAGGGTCTTAGTAGTGACACCGACAATGTCGTGGTTATCTAAAGAGCTCACAGTTTAGTTAGTTTAAAAAGCTTTCTGCAGCCTATTACTCATTGTTAAGCAATGTTCTTTGAGAAATAATGTTACCTGTCACCTCGCCGGTGTGAGCAGTGAAACCAAGATATATTTGCTCGGGGAGTTGGACATCATCCACCTTTTTCAATTATGACCGCTAGAAAAATTAGCATATCTGTAAAAGAAACCATATCCAAGGGAGAGAATCTCAGAAATGAAACTGTTATCCCTTTTTACCTTGAAGCACTCGCTCCATTCATCTTCCTCACGCCAGATCATGTCGAATTGAAGATAATTGTTCTTGTAATAAGTGAGGCGAGCTTTTGTTGGGAAAGATTTTGCTCGGAAATTGGACTGAATCATAAAAAAGTAATCATTTGAAAAGGGACATTAGCATATTAACAAGAAGTTCGTCAGGTCCCTGCATTTCGCCTACGCTCTCTTTTTCTTCATAGTATCTTTTCATATACCTCACAGCCCGCAAGTTCTGTTGGACGTCCGTCCTTATCATTCTGGTAAGACTTGATACCATCACCAAGCATGGCAGAAATATACGGGAATGTGTGACGCTATTAAAGTGGTGAAGGGAGAAAAAACTGAAGCATTAATTCCATGTGAGTCCATTCGTATGCGCACATACACTTTGCCGAATAGAAATATTACATGTGCTCGCTCGTTATCATAGGTATCAAAGAATACACCAAGGCCTTCAAACTGATCAACCGATCCAAATACAGGTCCAGGTGTCGACCGTTGTTTGGTAAGCCACACTGATGTGTTCCCGAACACAAGAGATATAATAAGCGTTAGAGAGAGAGAGAGAAAGTGTGTCGTTCGGATTGAATTCCATGTTCCATATGTTTCTAAAAAAATACATACTCGCCATGCCATCACCGTACAAATGGCCTGATTGACCTTCCACGTTAAATTCAAATTCGATTTCAAAGTTGGACGCTGTCAATGGCTACACATTAAAAGATGAAAGGGGCCGTTGTTTAGTTTTCAACTGTACTTTCCCGTAGGTTGTCAAGGATTTCTGATTTTTTACCAGTCGTGACCAAAGGTAGCCTTGCTGCGATTGGCGGTTACTCGTTAAGCGGATGTGGCGATTGGTGTTAATAAGAGCGTCTCCACCAAAGTCGAACCAGCGATTTTGCAGCTCATCGTCTATATCCTTTTAACATCAGTAAAGCTATTCCGGGATTTCGGGAAAAGAGTTTACAGAATGAGGGCGCGTTTAAAAACCCAATACTTAACCCACCAATATAAGGCATGGAGATGGAGTGTGTACGAAGAGGTACAGAAGCCTGAGCGACAGCTGTCGCCACGAATGACAAAGTGCCAACGATTACTGCCAGCATCGAACGCATCTTGTTACTTTTGCTTTTAGTTGGTTGTCGCCAGAAGTACAAGAACGCGAGCCTGTAGAAACCACGCATGTGGCATCGACCATGCTGGCTTTGAAAGTACCGCCACCCGTTTTGCAGGCACGATGGTGACCTACTGCCTGCCACCTTACTCCTTTTATTTCCAGCACACGCACTCGACATGGCACGTAGATTAACTCTTTGCTTTACTTGGGACAAACGAACAAAAAGTTTAAAAAGCTTTCCTAACATTGTTCCTTCCTTATCAATTCTACTCTTAAGACCGATCAATATGACTGCGCGCTCGACTTGATGCGCCGCCTTCCTCCCAAAAATGTAGAAGAGAACCTCAACAAGTTGCTCGACTTGGTCAATCCTGACCTAGGTGATGAACTTCTCTCGGCCATCGACCAGCCATTAAAAGTGAGACGCTGTCAACAAACGGGCAAGGACTATTTGATTTGCGATTACAACCGAGATGGCGACTCTTACCGGTAAGATTGTTTCTTTAATCAGACACTATGCTCGGTATATCCTGTTCGCTAATCTCATACTCACATCGCAAATACGTATAATAAAAGCTCACCTTGGAGCAATGAATACGACCCCGAACTTCCGGACGGTGCACTTCCCTCGCCGACATTACGAAAGTTGGAAGTAGCAGCCAATGAAGCATTCGATACTTATCGTGAAATGTACTACGAAGGTGGCATTTCCTCTGTTTATACTTTCGATTTAGATGATAAATTTGCGGTTGTTGTGCTGATCAAAAAAGGTACAAACGTGTTGCTACTGTTGATGCTATTTTAAGTGTGAAAGGAAAATCTGGTAAAAGAAGTGGTAGTCGTGCTTACACTCAAACTTCATAAACCAAAGTTGGCGATGGTGTCCGTCGGATGAAAGGAGCCTGGGATTCAATCCACGTGTTTGAGGTTCAAGAACGAGGCCGTAACGCTCACTACAAGTTGACATCTACCGTGATGCTATACATGATTACCAACAGCCAAGACCTTGGTAACCTGAATTTAAGTGGAAGCATGACACGCCAGGTAAAAAGAAACGCAATCGAGATGCTACTTTGGTAGCGATGGATGTGTTGTATATGTACGAGAGTAGAACACTGATTAAAGGTTATTACGTCTTTTTAGTCCGAGCAAGATTTTGCTGTGGATGATCCATCGGCACACGTTGCGAACATTGGTCGTATGGTGGAGGACATTGAACTCAAGATGCGAAACTCCTTACAAGAAGTCTATTTTGGCAAGACACAAGATATCGTCAACGACCTTCGCAGCCTAGGGTCCCTAGAAGAAAGTCGACAACAGGCTCGCATTCAGCAAGAAATTGTTGGTAGATTGATGGAAAGAAATACCCGTTAATAAGAAGCAAACACAAAATCACCGCAATCATCAATACAACCCATATTCCAGCCCAGAAAATAGTTGTTGATCTTCTCCGATGTTGTCCGTGCGCATTTTCTTTTCTTCTGTATGTTGTGTTCGACGTAGGAAGTAGATGATCGCTGCTGTCCGCATAGACCAAGACATCCTGGCAAGAATTGATCCTTTGAATATGCTTGAAATGCTTCCTTAAATAACCGAGGCCCCGCGTCGGAATAATGATGATGATCTAAATTAATGCATCGCTAATATACATAAAATACCGCGTCTATAAAGTTTTATATGGTCCGATACGCCTTTCATGATACTTGCAAGGAAGTTGCAGATAGTATATCCCATGTACTCGGTGAGTCATCATCAGCAGCAACAGCAGCAAAGAGCACTCGTCATCAAAAGACACCACGACAGCGTTCCGACAACGGATACTGAAAACGAAAACAAAACAAAGTGGCTCCCGATTTAACAACCCAAATATACAACTTCAGTATGGACAGGTGAGGCTGCCCTAGGAGGTTACTCATACAAAGAAAATGCATGGGCAGCAGGGATGGGATTAAAGTAACACTTAATCGCATAATAACAGTCGCTGCGACTGGCATGTGATAATCATCGAAAAATCGAAAGAAGGATAAACAACCACCGTATTGTTTGTCAATACTGTATATATACCTAATGCGCGCTACTATGTGCACTATATCGTCAACAAGAGAGCGACTCAACAATCATACGCCTGTTGAACCAGGAGAATGTTTGGCGGCAATCTCATCGCATATGGTTCTTTCTTACTAGGCGAGCCTCTTTTTCAGAATCAAAAAGACCACTTATCATTTGCAAAAGTATCGCATGACTTGACTCCTTTGTCACCCCGCGAAACTGTGTGTGAGAGTATGATATGCGCACAGGAGATCATCCCACTGCCGTTTATGACACTTGTTACTCGATGGCACCACCACCAATTTAAACATATGCTTCAGCGGAGTTTTTCGCCGCAATACTTATGAGAGAAGTGTGTGTGTGTGCGAAAAAAGCAAACGTTTTGCAACTTGACAAACCTAACCGAATCATGGCAACAAGTAATTGTCACTCTTCTGCTGCATTTTAGTTTTTAGCTTCCTGCAATTGAATGTAGCTTCTAACGTTTATTTTTTAGAACAAGATATACGTATAGCCTGCGTGGTAAGAATAAAAGCAAGAGACCTCCCCTCTCTCTAGACAGCAACAAAAGCACTGCATAGAACCGAACGGACTGAAAAGAGAATGGGGAGCACTGCAGAGACGCTAATAGTAATTTCAATTACAATAAAAAGATGGTTGGACTTCCTGCACGGGGGAAGACCTATATATCTACCAAAAGTAAGCATGCAAGTATATAAGGAGGGGTTAGGAGTGTTTATGTCGTGGCGGCTATGGCGAAGAGAGAAGAACGATGTATAAATGTAAATTGATACATTGTATGCCATACCGTTTTACTCAGTCCGGCGCTACCTCACCTGGCTTGGCATCAAGACACAAGTATTCAATGTGGGCAGTTATCGACAACGAATAGCAGGACTCAATAAGCCGCACACGTTCTTCGATGCGAACAATTCGGACGCAATGAACCAGCGCAAGGAAGCTGCCGAAGCTGCACTGAAGGATATGATCCAATGGTTTGACAAGGACAAGGGTGCTGTCGCTATTTACGATGCAACCAACGGCACGCGGGAACGCAGAGCCTGGGTGCACAAACAATTTACGGCGCGAGGTATAGAGGTCCTCTTTATCGAGTCCCTTTGCGACGATGAAAAGGTCATTCTCGACAACATCCGCGACGTCAAATTGTCGTCGCCCGATTACGAAGGAATGAATCCTGACGAAGCTACCAAGGACTTTGTGGAGCGTATAGAGCATTACAAGGAGTTCTATGAAACGATCACCGAGGACGACTACACGTATATCAAACTCGTCGATGTTGGCAAGCAATACATTATCAATAAGGTACACGGGTACCTGGAAAGTAAAATCGTTTATTACTTGATGAATTTACATGTCCGTCCAAAAAGGATCTGGTTCAGTAGAGTAAGGCCGCTTTTCATATTTCTCACGGTTCCCCGTACGCATATAAAGACGGTCAACTCATTCTTTTTCCATCTTTTACTCTTTTGTACAGCACGGTGAGTCCATGTTCAATTTGGAGGACAAAATTGGAGGAGATGCTGATCTTTCACCGCGGGGCCAAATGTACGCCGATTCCCTTCCAAAACTTATCGAGAAACATCTCGGCGACCGTCCCTTGACTGTGTGGACGTCTTCAATGAAACGCACCATACAAACTGCCAAGAACTTGCAGTATCCAAAGAAACATTGGAAGGCTTTGGATGAGCTTAATACGGGCGTGTGCGATGGAATGACCTATCAGGAAATCGAGGTATATATTACCGACAAGATGCAGTTAGGCTGCTCCTTACTATCCTCTTCTCACACCAATTATACATGTACTCAACCTGTTGTTGTTATAGGAACAATACCCAGAGGATTTTGCTCGTCGTGATGAGGATAAATTCAATTACCGGTACCGTGGTGGCGAGGTAAATTAAGAATTGCACCGTAAAGTCTTTAAGAACTAGAACAAAGTTCTTTTATTGCTTATTTACTCACACACGCGCACAGAGCTACCGAGACCTGGTACTACGACTGGAACCTGTCATTATGGAACTGGAACGTCACGAAAACATTTTAATTATTGCTCATCAGGCCACTATACGATGCATGTATGCATATTTCATGAACCTAGAACATGATGAACTTCCATATGCACGGATTCCACTTCACACCGTCATTGAGCTCGTTCCTCGGGCGTATGGCTGCGAAGAAAAACTTTACAAAGGTATATATCACACCAACTAACACTTCGTATAGACATACAGATGGACCACTCTCCAAGTACACACTCGCTGATATGCTTGTATATACCTTTACGTAGTCGACATCGAAGCTGTAGATACATACCGACCAAAGGTTCCTCCTCGCGCAGCAAAAGACATGAAAGAACCCGAAACAAGTAGAATTGGAGCGAGTGGTGAAATCGCTGATATATCTTTACCTGTCCTCCCCTTATAAGACTCTTTTTCTCCGTCCTCTCGCTCACCACGTTATACCCGATACGTAAAATGTAGACCTTACTCTTATTATATTTATAAAACGAAAGATAAAGAACGGATGATAGATTTATTTTGGTCAAAAGTACGAATGCATGTTTGTATGATATTCATATAAAGACTCGCTCATTGTAGTATAAGGGGCTATTGTTTTGCTTTACTCGCTTCAAATCAGGTTTAGGACCTTGGAAATAAGGTCACTGTATCGCTGTTTATTTGACGACTGATATGGTGCTAGGGTAGGCGTTTCCAAAATTTCACGGATGAGTTTCACTGTCCGACACACGCATGTCGTGTTTTTCCATAAGAAAAGAAGGAAAAGAACTTACACGTTTTTAAGCAACGGGGCTCGTCCTCTCCAAAAAGAAAGCTTCCCGAAACCTGCGCCGGCATGCCGACGGTGCGTCCCACAACATATGAGAAAGACTCTGCCGAAGGAACGTCAATCCCATACTCGTTGCACGAATTCAGCCGAAGCTTCTTTGGACGTGCGATATAACACTGGAAAGCAAGCAACATAAATGCCCTTTGCTCGGGCGCTGTGCTCCCGGTAGTGGCCTGACAAAAACAAAGGTGCGAACCTAAAAGGCCCGCTTCTTTGGGCAACAGAGTTG
Source organism: Zychaea mexicana (assembly GCF_025766255.1). Classification (NCBI taxonomy): domain Eukaryota; kingdom Fungi; phylum Mucoromycota; class Mucoromycetes; order Mucorales; family Lichtheimiaceae; genus Zychaea; species Zychaea mexicana. The sequence continues at coordinate 429,586 of NW_026516687.1, read as the reverse complement.
GAAAGGAATAAAGCAGTTAGCAGTCTAGCTAGACAGACAACGTACATTAAGGCAGCGCACACACAAAGCAACTGCAGAAATGATGTACTGTTATACTTACAGTACTAAAGCAGCGATTCCTTTCTTTGTCCTTGCATCCATCCTTAAGTATGTTGCTTCTATATAAACGATGGAACAATTACGTTGATTTAATATCTTATGCTCCCAGTAGCGATTAACTCCAAATCGTCCCCAGCTTTTCAATATTCTTTTTTTCAAGTATGTAAACTTACCGTTGACCAGATATGAGGCATAAAGCTACTATCTGCCATGTCAGAGAAGAGATTCTTGTAGAAAGACTAGTATCAGATTCAACACAGTAGCAGCCTTTGGAGACAAGTGGCAGCAGGAATTTGTCCACATATGATTCTTTGCTAGCCTTGTAAACCTTGTCCTTGCAGCTATAAGCTTTAACATGACGTATGAACCGAAAGAAAAAGAAAGGTGTAAGTTGATAATATCCATTATGCCAACATCCAGCATTGCTCATCACTTCCAAAAAGTAAGGAACTCGTACATATATCAATTGTCTATGTTTACTATAATAATTAGAGAGCCTTGGCGCAGTCGCAGCAGGAGAAAAGCATGGCCATGATTCATGGATGAATCGCACCGGGACGCCTGTTGAGTGGGCATAAATAAATGAAAGACAATGGAGGAGAAAACGAAAACTACGTAGTGTTCGGTTTATATATACGTCCACGTTGAATGACCCAAAAGAAGGGGCAATCATCATACAGTTTTCAAGAGCAAGATGCGGACCGAGTCGTGAATTTATTTTCCCCCTTTTCACCATGAATTTTTACTATCTAAGGTGTGGCAATATGGATCTCATTTTTTAGCCACGGTCATGTAGTTTTCTTTTGCCTTCAGTTTGCTCGAATAGAAGTCTTGTCGTGTTTACAAAGTAGAGTATAAGCAAAGAAGTGCCATGATCAGTTAGGATAATTCATCATTCCTCAGAACGTATTGTTTCTCATGCAGTCTGTTCCGGTGTCAGTTATCTACATGAGGAAACGCCCATCGTTCGACTATGCGCCTGCCATATTAGTCACTCCATACTGTCATGGTGTTGTTTCATTTTGTTATCGGGGAACTAAAGCATTTGATTGAAGAGCGACACACATAGTGCTATTGACCATACGTGGTACGTACTGCAGCTGAATCATTCCGAAGCATCGGAAAAATTATCGACAATCCGAATAGGAGCTGCTGCTTCAAGCTCCTCCATATGTATTATATACAGCGAGTATATGACCATATGCGAATTCCCATTATGCTAATATAGCAGTAATGTTCCTTCATAATCGAAAGTGGTAATCGAGATTAAGGTGTGTTATTCAGCCTCCAATAATACCGCTCGATAAGAAGACTCGTTTCAAATCTGACAACTACAACTACAACTACAACCACCCCTGTCTGAGGAATACGACGATGATTGGGCGAGGCAGCGCGATGCGAAGCAAGGGATTGCCGATACTCTTCGTGAGTTAAATGCAAGAATCGATAATTATCGTACAATCCTTGGAAGGCGACAGGACCGAGGTAGTCGACCGCAATCGCACTACTCGTACTGATAGACTAAACGAATATTTGACAGTAGTCGGCCGGTATCGAGCCAGACGAACAAGACAAAGAACGTGGCGTGACGACCACCCATTCACTCGCTATCTCTAATTTCCATTATAGTTTCCATTTATCTCGACCTTAGATTTCTTTTTTATCATTTATCCATCTATTTCTACATATTTATATATCTGACCAAACTTTTCTACCTTGACCACAAGATCAAAAGTAAGTATCGAAAAATGAGTGTTTATATCAGTATTTTCACATGTCATGTTACGAAATTAGACAGATACATGCTAACCGTCCAGGGATGGAAGGCTCCGTAGAAAAACATATTATACATAATGCAGGTAGAGAGAAGTTGATATAAATAACGGAAAATTCTACAGTACATAGCGTGCTATTTTATATAGTGTGCGTGCGGACATAGTAGTACTAATTTCCATAGTGATTTATCAATCAGAGCTTGTATTCTGAAAAATGGATTTTGGTTCGGTTACATGATTAACCGTTCGGAGAAAGTAATTTCCGAATTCCGTTACCGTGATTTTTTTTTGAAACGGCTAGGGCTATGGCGTAACAGCGTAAAGCCGATGGCCCCTGTATAATAACACTAAGAATGTTTTACTCTTCTCCATCACAAACAGCCCAGTAAGATAGGTCTACATAGCTGTTGCCGATGTCGACTGATGAGTGGGATCCTTGTGTGCATATGTGTATGATTCTACGTATGTACAATGCTGCAGTTGATCTTGCGCTTTGACATTTAGCTATGCATACATTGCACATATGGTATAGTGATAGCACCTCAGTGTAGACGCAATACAAAGAGCACCTACTAGAGCTATAGCTATGAGTACTGCCTGTCCATTAAACAAGGCAAAGCTGTTTATAAAACTAAATGAGCTTGCGTCTTCTAGTATCTTCAATTCTACGAATGCTCAAAGAATTCTTGTGAGAATAATGGCTCGTTTTGCAGATGCTTCATATTCTATTGGTGATTAGCTTATCATATTATAGCATTTACGCATGTATGCACATTTCTGAAGCTAGATATATACTAGATTTCTATATGCGCGTATCACACTCTACAGCGGCATTAAGCTGATATGTACCTCGGGCTCCTATTTGCAAAAACCTTGCAAAAGTGTTAATCACGACGGATGAACAAATTGGACAGATCACTTTAAGTTACGAGCTTCAATACAATCATGCTCTTTTCATATAGTCAATTTGGAGGCTACAGATACAGTTGGACCAGTATATTGTATCCTCGTGCAGAAAAAAGCACGAATCAATCAAATTAGAGCGACTTGCGAATTCTTCTTTGCGAATACACTGTCCGTTACTAGATCCCTTCTCTTCTTTGCTTCCGCCCTGACCGTTATACCCAGTACATAAGTGTTAAAAGCAGAGATAGCATAATTGGATGAATGATAAATCTATTTATATTTTGAAATTGTGATGCGCAACTACTTTCCGTTAATAACTTTAATGTATCGATGAGTAGTCGAGCGGATAAGCTAAAAGGAAATACCATCACCCAATGTTAGTGTAAGTTCGAAAAGCAGGTGATTACTGACAACGTGCCTCATCCATGGTTGTATAACAAGAAAACAAACTTTACCATTGCCTCTATTTTCTCCACTTGGGTATACGCGTCTTTTCTGAGTAAATGGTCTCGGTTTTGGCAGGTCGGATATACGTCTGAACGTGAAACGACCGTTGCCTTCTGATAATGGCGGATCAGTAGTAGCAGTTGTGCTGCTGGCATTAGTGTATGCTGCTGGCTTTGTTGGTGGCGGTGGTGGTGGTGCGGCATTCCAACGCGACAGCACAGGATTATTTGATTTCGGTGCAGGTGGACGGATGGGAGATGACGATACTGCTGGTGATCCTCCTGGTGGAGGTGGAGGTGGAGGAGGTGGAGGAGGTGGTGCTCCTGCTGAAAAAGATGAAGGTGCTGGAGGTGGTGGCGGATGTGGTGCTGGAGCACCGGGCGAGGTCGACGATGCGGTCGAAGATGAGCGTTTTCTACCTGGGGGTAAAGGCGGTGGAACTGCTAAATTGGCAGCGGATCGCACTGGGCTTGGCACTTGCGGGACATTACGCGAAGGACTTGCACGTCCAGGTGGAGGTGGAACATATCTGCTGGGTGTGCTTGGCGGTGGTGGAACAGCACGTGGTGGTGTGGGAGGAACAGCTCTTTGTGGAGAGCTGCTCGATCTTGTTCTTCCTCCTGGTAAACTTGGTGGTGCAAGCGAAGGTCGTGGTGGTGATGGAGCTGCTGCTCCAGGCGGTGGCGGAGGTGGCGGCGGCGGCGGTGGTGGTGGTGCTCCTGCTCCTGCTCCTCCTGCTGGAGGTGGGGGTGGAGGAGGAGGAGGTGGTGGTGGTGGCGCTCCACCACTTGGAGGAGCTGGCGAACTACGACCAGGAATAGGCGGAGGAGCTTTGAACGATCGAGGAAGGGTTTGAGTCGACGAGGCCGGGGTAGGCGCTTTGCCAGGCAATGAAAAGCGTGCCGAACCGCCGCCAGAAGGTACAGGTGGTGTTGGTGCAGCTGATGCCGGATCTACATAATTGCAAACTGTCAGCTTACTTGTTGCCTCATTTTCAATCCCACCCTTTTACTTATATAAATTACCTGACGTTTGGCCTCGGCCCGTCGCAACTGCAGCTCCTCGGGTTTTGCGCAGAGTTGGCATTCCGTTAGCGAAAAGACCACCTAGTTGTGGACCTCCTCCCAAACTCGGTGCTGAAGTCGATGCGGCCGATGCAACATTACTACTGCCACCGCCCGTGCCGGCTCCCATGCCTGGCATGGGTGGTCGAGCCATTCCTCCTCCAGATGAGGGTGCACTTGGCTTTGTGTCTAGTCATCGTAACGACATGATTAAGAAAAAGTTTGCACGAATCCGAGCACTCAGATGTCTAAGTTAAAAATGACTTACTACCAACTTGTGGAGCCGATCTGTCATTGGTAACTGCTTTCTTTAGCTTTCTTCCATTATGAATGTCTTGCAGGAGTTTACTGTCCATTGTGGAAAATGGTCAAGCAATAATCAATAAGAAGGAAAAAGAAGAGGTTGCATTGAAAGAGCACGCGCTCGAGGAATCTATAATTAACCCCCGCATCAACCAATCATGATAAGCGAACAGCATGAACTACAGAAGCTTTCTGTCCCGGCTTCTTGGCGATAACTCCCAAAAAACCCCATTATGACGTAGTCTGCTACTACACAATGCCCGTAGCACCATCTACATATCGATCAATAACTACATATTTTTACTGGTATACATGTTTTTCGCTGTTAACCCAAAGTACCAAGCTGGGAAGATGTTGCTTAAAACAAGGTTTCGGAAGAAGCACGGAATACATATTGAAGACTCAGTTGAAACTAAAATAGGCAGTCTAGCTACAATTCTGAACAGCCTGTTTGTTGGATGACAGACCATATGTCAAAAGAGTTGTAGCTATCATGAAGTATGCGCAATGGACTGGATCTGCTGAGCCCGAGATGATGCTTCTGCTTTGTAACACAACATCTGCTTGCTTTGACAATGCCTAATGTTATACAAGATGTACTCTCTTCCTTTTATTAGCTTGACTATCAGCGTCATCGAGCTTCTCAGCTTGGCAGATAGAATCAACTAGGTTATATCGCTCTAAAATGTAGGGTAGTATATGCTGTAAATGAATCCAACTTGAGAGCCACCATCATTGATAAGTCGGCTTTCTGTCTAGAAGTAGTGCATCATAGCCATGGCAACAAAAACAGAGATGGCTACTAATTAATACATTTGAGGGAATAAACTAATGATAGTAGTTGTCAGTTTGCCCATATCTTGCTCTTATTCGAGCCCAGTAACCATTGACAGTTTCGCCCTCCCGTAGCAAACCGCGTTGATGATATCATCATCGTTATATAACAGCGTTCGTGTACATGATATGTGATACCCAGAAAGCACATCATCGACGTACAAGTTGAACAACCTTTTGAACATCAAATAGTCTCAATAGAACAACTATGTCTTAACCAGTGTCAGTAGAATGAGCCATATGGAACAACATCACCACATCAACAATCAAAATTTTTCATAAGCCAGCAATCGAAATAAAAGGAAGTTCGATACGGAAGTAATAATGGATGGAATAAATATAGTGAATTTTTCTAAAGATAAGTATGGTAATGTTCTTGATGAAGGAGATCATGTATGTATACAAAAAGATTGAAAGCCTGCCTAGTGAGCTGATGTGTACTCCTCAGAAAACTGATAGTAAAAGATGATGGTAATAAAAATACAAATGTTGACAGGGTTTTTTTCCGTTAGGGTCAGATTAATTAACTAATTACACAGCAGCATCCTGCCTTTTCCTTTTGTCGCTCGTTTTCAGAATACAAATACTCGTTATCGGCCGTATGCTTTTCGCCAATGACCATCGTATCTGAAGTCATGGATGGTGCTATTGAGTACATATTTGAGGAACTTTGTTGATATTGATGATGATGAGATGGTGAATGTCTCGGAGGAGCTGCTGTCGCTGCCATTTTCGGTGCTGGTGTTGGTGGTGCCAATACAGGTGCTTGTAATGGATCGGAATGATGATCGACTGTTTTAACAGCCGCAGGTTGCCGTATGCTCTCTGTAGTATATGCGCTTGAGGGAAGAGGTGTTTGTGGTGCTTGCGGTCGCTGATAAACCGCAAAGGCTGCATGCGAACTGGAAGCAGAAGCACCAGTGGTAGCAGGAGGAGAAAGAGCAGCAGCAGCAGCAGCAGCAGCAGCAGTAGCAGTGCTGCTGTTATTGCTATTAATATCATAGTCAGCAACCACTATATCTTCGTACTCATTTATATTATGCTATATGCAGAAAATAGTTATTAGTGAGTTTCTCCTTTTCTGCCCGATTTTAAATTATTAGCAAAAGGTGCTGCAGTACCGGTATCGAGCAAGATCTACTATAGCGCGAAGTCTGCATAACGAGCTCTTGGTTGGCCCGTGAGACTTTTGGTCGAATCGTAGCACTACTATACTGCTGTGCCGCAGTCGCATCTTCCGGCGGAGGAGGAGAGTATCCGATCAATTTGGAGTAACGCAGCTTGCCTTCAAGCACTTCGCTTTCACGATATTCTTATTTCTCACACGTTAGTTCACTTGTGCACAGTTTTTACGTAACTGGAACTACTCACCAAGTGGTAATTGCTTCACAGTTGGATCACGACGTCCGGAAAGATCAAATACTTGTACTCGCTAAATCTTGTTTCCATTAGTCGGCTAAATTACTTTGTAAGCTAAACAATTTAGCACTTACGTTGTCGTCGCAGAAACGGATCTCGAAAGCGGGTCCTTTTGTAGCAGACGTGGAAGAGTGCTGCTTGGCCATTGCTTGGCTTTATAGAGCTATATAGTAAGCGTCTAAAGGGAAGAAGTCTTTTTAAAAAAAAGAGGTAAGAAAAAAAGCGTTGCTCAACCTTTTTTTTACTCCTTGCAGTTGACCAAGAAAGGTATCCTGACCATTTGATGGAGCACGCTCACAGCTTCTCAATATGGGTATCTCACGTCAAACGAGGGTGAACTCGTGGGTTGCAACTTTTACTTTTGGGATTTTTCTTTTGGTTCCTTAATAAAGTACAGGTAGAATTAGAAAAGAGACTAGAGTAAGAATTAGGATAGGAATAATAAGAATAATAAGAATAAAAATAAACATAGATCAAATGTAATATAATGCAATGTAGAGTGTGTGGTGTGCGTATATATGTATATGTGAGATGTAGATGCGGTATTTTGCGGTGGTTAGAGAATAGGTGCTTTGTCTATGCTTGCACAGTTTTGGTGGTAGTAGTAAGTAGTAGTAATAGTAGCAGTGATGGTTGTAGTAGTAATAGTAGTAGAAGTAGTAGTCTTGTCTACAGCGTGATTACACCGGGATCGCCATTCTATGACAAGTGCGCATAAGGAAAGTGTTAATATCCGACTGACTACATGTAACAGATCCAGGGGAAGGGGGAATATGATGTGCTCTTAAACTTACAAATGGATGTCGCCAGCCACATTGGAATTGGTCCTTGGTATATACGCGATCTTCGCTCGTGGATGTGTTGAATCCGATATGGTGCATAAGTAGTGTTTTGCTGGTCACCAGCGCCTGCTTGCATTGACTGCATTCTGGCAATTCACCACGCAAACACCGCTGGATGACAATGTCTGGCGGCGTCTCCTTATATTGTACAAGAAGATCTGACACCAGTCGAGCAACATGTGGCTTCAAAAAGAGACCACTATTTTGTCTTTGTTAATAAGCGCATCTTCACAGGTCATCCAAATACACGCACGCGAGGAGTATTTACCTTCCACCAGTGGCAACAAAGACACCACAGTGATCCGGGGCATGTTCGTTTGCCTCGTAAATGACATTTTCAATATTCCGCCAGGCATCGGATCCGCATACAGGAAAGTCGTCCTCGACCAAAGAGATGTAGGTACTCTGGAAACTGTCAGCAGCCAGCTGGAGCGCCTTGGACACATGCAGTCGCTGGTTCATTTGATCGCCTTCCTCACGCACCCACTTGAGATAGCGCTGACCCTTCAAGTCGTTGGAGAACTTTTCCCTGGCAACATCAAACTGGGAGTGATTGCTGAAATGGGTGTAAACCATGATTTGTATCCGGCTGTACAGCGAGTTGGGCTCTGGATCGACGGGCCAGTTCGCGAGATACGACGACAAGGTCCTGGACAGCAGTGGCGGATCACCCCGACGTGGCGCAGTCATGACAACAAAAGTAAACATGTATCGATCATTGGTCAGCTGATTCAGAGTAGCAGGATCGACCAGTGACCCCCGAGAATGGTAGTAGCTGTTGAAAATAAACAGGACCGGTAACGTGATCATAACGACAGCTGTTCCTTTTTTTAGCGCAGACCACAGCAGACGCCACAGTGGCGTAGTCGACTTGCTGCTGCGCTGGTACTCTTCGATAACATCCTTTCCACTGCTGTTATTGATGCTGCTGTTGTTCATCGTATCCCACAGGTCGCGCTGCTGCTGTCGCGCGTTGCGCGTAACGAGACAGGTGTATGTCACTTGGGCCACGATGAATCCCGTAAGCAATCCAGTGAGAGACCACCACAGGATGTTTTTGGTAGTGTAGTTGACAAGACACATGAAGAGCTGGAGCGTGACTTTGCGGACAGTCACTTTTTGGTCGAGATCGTCGGCAGTGCCGTAGATCATAATGTACTTGTCGTCGATGCTCAGCGATTGGATAACAAGCAAAGCAAAGAGAAACGGAGCAATACCTATCCCATTCCCCACATCATTGGTGAGCAGATCTGCTTGTCGAGAGACACCCCACTCGCGCTTCATCGCAAGTAACCCTTCAGAATCCAGCACAGCACATACCTTGATTACACTCGTGCATCGAGTTGCTAAAGAAGAGCATCGGCACAGCCCACCCAGTCGACTTTGAAAACACATACCCGAGAGCTTGTCGGACAGCAAACACCCCGAGGACGATACCGAACAGAACGCGCATAAAGCGTCGAGTCCCTCCGAGCATATGCGTCAGCGAACCTTCGAATAGCCCGAGCACCAGGATGTTCCAGCTGAACAAAAGAATGCCTTGCAGTGACCAGTCGAATAGAAACGTGGACAAGAGCATGTTCAGGATTTCGAGTCGGTAGATGACAAAGGATGGTGAGGAGCAGGTCACGTTAAGCAAGTTGAAAAAGTTCAGTGAGGAGACGATCAGGGAGATCAGGATTGTGTAGCGCGTAATCACTGGAAGCGGCCACAAGCATAGCAGCTTTTGTGATTTTGACTTGTCTTTGGCGTCCGTCTTGAGACCTCCTGCTGCCATACTCCACGTCCTGCTCCCACGTCTACCACCGCCGCCCGGCTGCTTTGTTGCGTATATCTGCCTTGATGACCGTCGTACGTGTCTCGAGTTTCTCCGAGTATGTGTTCGTGGTGTTGACATGGCAGCAGTTCCACCAGCAGGAGCACCAGCAATAGCAGCTTGTGGCGATGACGATTGGGTCATACCGAGAAATAAACTTCGGATGCCCCGAGCTGGCTTATTATAACTGTACGATGAGATCCAGAGAGGTAGGCTGGGTGTGGCAGGCGTATAGTTGTTGAACGAAAAGGGCATAGGTTGTACGGAATGAGGCGGCCAAAAAGGTGATGAGGGCGAAGGCTGTTGCTGGTGCTGATGATCCTGGCGTAAGGACGAGCGGTCATGAGAAGGCGATTCGTCTGTTGCTGATGGAGTGTTGGTATCGACGGACAAAACAACCTCAGGGCTGCTACTGCTGTTGTTGTTGCTGTTGTTGTTGTTGCTGGAATCAGGTACGGTGGCGTGTGCTGGAGAAGAAGAAGAGGAGGAGGAGGAGGAGGTTGTGGTGGAGGAAGAAGAAGAAGAAGAAGAAGAAGAGGGAGCAGATCTCGAAACTTCTTGGACCAGTCGAACGGAGCTGAACATTTTGAAGAGGGAATCACGCATGGCGACAATTGATTTTGCTGATTTTTTTCTTTTCCCCCGGGGAGCGATGAGAGGTGGTGTTTGTTTTTTGAAGAACGAAAAAAAAGATAACCAGATATTTAAGGGGGGAGCAGGAGGGAGGAGGGAGGACAAGAATTTGAAAGGGGGGAACAAGCAAGCGTATTATGCAGGAAGCCCTCAGCGATGATCTCTGGGGAACGAGGGGGAGGAGAGTGAAGAAGAAGAAGAAGAAGAAGAAGAGAAAGGTAAAAAATAAAAGAGCTTTTGTGTGTTTTGTCTTTTTGCTCGAGTCGGGATGGACAGAAAGAAGCGTGCCAATTTTGTTCAAAACGATACGTTCTGGGTGTCTGGGAGGTAAAAATAGCACAACGTGCAACCGTTGATTCCTTGTGTCACTGCTGGCTTTTGATTGTGCGGGCGGCGATCTTTTCTTTCGTTCTTTATTTCTTATTTTCATGGTTTGCGCTCTGCTTTGTGCTGCCTTGGTCTGTGTCCCCTGATTAGCAGGCTGTCTGCTTACAGGTGCCCCCCCCAAGCATTCATTCATTCATTCATCACCAGTCGCTTTGCACAGTCCGATCTGTCTGTGCCGTCTGTCATTCCCCCCCGAGGGTGGGGTTCGTCGGAAACTATCTGTAGGCAGGCAGGCACACACACAGTCGCCTTTTAATTGGCAAACGTATTACCTCATCACAGCCAAAATATTAGTCGTGGTTTCTCAGTCCCTCTGTTTTTAGAACCCAGATCTGGTATAGCAGTGGTTCGGTTCCTGAGCCTGGTGTAAGTTACACTGTACTCTGCTGGCCATTCCAGAATCGGCCTTTACCCGGTTTGCTCTTCCGACTGCAAGCGCCAAACACATCTCCCAAGCCTTGTTTTTAGAAGACCTGCATCAGATGACCCGCTGCTTACTTTTCGCCAAGAAGAACCACTACCAAACGCGTGCAACGCATAACGTACAACGCGATCGAAATGCATCTGTCCCTTTCATCCGGGCGAAAAGCAGCCCCTACTGTTTATAATATCTAGCCAAGACCCTGGCCATTCGCTATAGCAATAGCCACATGACGTAGTAGGGTAGATATCCCAATATGAATGGCCATTTTGATTAAAAAGGCGATTTTAGGGAAAAAAAACAATAGAAAGAACAAAAATAAAGATTGACGTCCACCTGCATGCGTCATGCACAGCTCACGCGTTCTGTTTCAAAAGCCAAGATTGCTGTTATGGCACCGTTTCATCATTGTGTAAGCATCGTCTTTCCTTTCTGCAGAAGGTTGACCATCAGAGGAACCGGGTTACTCGTGACCGGCACAGAGCCGCTTCAAATCAAGGTTTTTCCACTAAACCACTTTTGTAGAAATGATGAAAGAATAGCTGTTACTAAAGATATACCAAATACTGTAACAGCGGCAGGACGACCGGCATCCTCTCCTGCAAAGACACATTGCTGTATCCCATCGTTGCAATCCTTATATGAATTTGAAATAAACACACGGCAACTTCGCAGACGACTTCTGGAGGAGGGAAATAATACCCCAGAAACATACTTGACTGCTTTAGGTATGGTCTAGAAAAATCTGTGTAAACCCGCGCCAAGCCCATTATGATATTTTGCTTTTTCTGCAATCATGAGAATTCGCTTCTCTACTATCTGTTTTTGTCTATAAGCAGATGCTACCCCCACTCTCGTCTTGGCAAAACAACTGTACCCTAACTAGAGACAATCGAATAGTATGCCGATGTTGAGCGTCATCTTCCATAGAAATTGTGATGATTACTGTGATATTTGGTTATCTGCGACGTATAGTTCCTTGAAATATTATTGTCTGAATATCAGAATGGGCATCTATGGTGCACCTAAGCGTGAGGCTATCCATCTACCCTTGGGTTGACAGCAACAAAAGTCATAACACGAACACCCCACATGTGTGATCTAAATAACCGTACTTTTGACTTCTAACGCGAAAATGAAAATCTGGCAGTTTAGAACCAGCGGTTTTTTTTGTGTATCATGCGCTTTGGGTGGCATGTCAGTTTGAACAAACAAGTATCTGTGCTCTCAGTTTTAAAAAAAAACATTGGGCTTGTAGTTCAGTGTATCATTGCCACTTGTTCTCTATAGGTGCTTATGCTCGATGACTATCCACTTTGGCAGTAATGTAGACTAAAATGATATCTTTATTGCTCGAATACCCCCATTCATTTAACAAGTGTGCAACCAATTACTCGTATATATGTAGAGCCCTTTAGTAGTGTCTCGTATCATATACTGCAATTATTGATAAGCGAATCACATGTGAAGATAATTGCTTAAAGGAGACAACTCTACGAGATGTAGGTGGAAGACAAGTGTGTCCTCTACGTAGGTATATGCTATTGTCCGTCCAGTCGTCAAACTTTGGCCTTTGATATATACTGCGACGCTCGTCTGTTAATTTCGCTACCATAAAATTCAGAGCGACAAGGACAAGACAGTAAGTGGATGGACAGCTCGATACTTTGCTATGCCAAAAGGTCTGTAATGCTTATTTTCTCTCTTTTTTTTTAAAATATTTTTGACCCATTTATTGAGCTACTCTTCAACCATCCACTCCAAAGCTTGTTTTGTTGTGACGTTTCGCTGCCATTTTATCAAATTTCACAACCACGAAAAAAAAAGCCCAGACTCAATAAAAACCGCTCACGGTCTTTTTTCTTTTTCCAACGGTAATGGAGAGATACTATCGAAGCTACGACGAACGCCCAAGAGGCTATTACGAGCGACCACGATCAGACACATATCGCCCAGGCGAGAGTTATCGATCAGAACGTGATTATCGAGACGGAAATGGGAGTAATTATTCTCCCAGTAGTCGCTACGCATCGTCTCGTTCGCCAGCGCATGGACTAAGCGGTGGAGGAGGACCCGTTGGTTCTAGCAGCTCAAGTAGAAGTGGTGATCGATATCATGATGACCATTGGTACGGTAGTTACCCTGATCCACGATCTCATGGCCCGTCACATTACTCGCCTTCACGAGGTTCGTCTCCTTCTCGATCATCGCCTTCAGTGTCACCCCGCCGACAATCGTACGGGGGCTACTATTCACGGCGATCCAGCCAGTACCCGCCGCCGCATTCTCGTCGCTCGTCGCCTTCACCTGGTAGGCGTGATTCATACGAAAGACGCTCACCATATCATGGTAGTAGTGGTATGTCTGGTGTCGTTGGCAGCAACAGTAGCAGCAACAACAACAACAGCGGCAGTAGCGGTGCAGCACAATTGCCGCCACCCCCACCGCTTCCGCCAGGTGGTTCTTCTAGTGGATTAGCGTATCCGCCGAGCAGCAGTTATTCATACTATCGATCAAGCAGCGGCGCCGGATCGCCGATGCACCCATACGGCTCGTCTTATTCTCCACGACGTAGCCATCATTATCCTGGTCCGCCACCTTCCTCTTCCTATTCACCTCGTTCGTCCTCGCGGCCACCGCCTTTGACAGGATCGCGTTATTATGGGCCGTCGCGAGATGCACCGCAACCGAGAATATCATCGTCGACATCGTCTTCCTCATCGACTTCATCGATAATGCCACCGGGTAGCTCTTATCGACCCGCTGCAACAGCATCTTCAGAACAACAACAGCAACCACCTTACGCTTCTTCCTCAAGACCGACAACACCCACAGCAGCACAACCAGCACCACTTCCACCGCCATCCACCGTAGTATCCTCAGTATCAGCATCATCTACATCAATGGGAGCGCCAGGACCACCACCGCCGCCGCCTCACACACAACCATTATCATCGCCATATTCACCTTCCAGTTACTCTCGCGCTCCCTATAGCAGTCATCACCATCATCACCACCATCATCATTACCAAGGTCCTCCGCCATCATCAACGTCCATTCGCCATCCCCATGTTTCCAGCACACCTCATCCCACATATCGTAGCTACCAGCATCATCACTCACACAACCCACAACCTCCAGCACGGCCAAGACAATCATGGGCACCGGAAGTGGAAAAGGAGGTATGCGTATGATAAGGGTGACACAGAATATAATTCAAAGCATGTCTGACAAAATCTGCGTCTTTTTTCAATCTCAAAGCTGGAGAGATATCATGCTGAGGATCGCAAGTCATGTGCAGAAGAGATCAAGGTGTTGGCGACGACAAGGAAAAGCCGGTTTGAGCTGGAACTGGCGAACTGGGAAACAAGTAAACTTGACCATCAACTGGAACTCGTGCAGAAGCAGTATGATGAATACGATCTCGAAGAGCTGATCAATTCTGAGCTTCGGTCAAAGACGGCTGGAAAGGCGGGAAGGCCTTAGTGTAAAGAGTTGGATCTATCTACATTCAGTGCGCCTTCATAGCTTCTACTTTTTTCTTTTTGTGGACCCAATATATCCTTGCTATGTGATCAATAAATGGATTCTTGCTAGCAGCATAATTACTGTAATATACTATAGACTTCTCGCAACAAACGTATAAAAAAATCATCTTTAAGCATAGAACAGCCGCTATTCGCTTGAACTGAATCAAAGCAACAAGAATGGCTTAAGTTTATGCTATGCTATTACCCCATTTCTGAGTAACGACTATTTGTAGGTTGGTAATTCTGATTGGTTGAACCATACCACCTGCGCTTACACGTTTCGCGTTTCTTTCGCTTTTTCATTTTGGCACGCCACTTCCATGAACGTGTGACCAAGCAATAAATATCAGCCTCCACCCGGCTCATACAGTATCTTTCGCTTTTTTATAAAACCTCAAAGTCCCACTGCGTCCAGCGAGGTCAATCTTTCTATGTGATGAGCGCGAAAATCGCAATAAAAATGGTACACTAACTAAATGTTAGATTTATACACGATACTTAAAACATATATAAGTTCAATAGAGAGTAAACAGTTGAACGCCATAGTTTCTCGCGTGATTTTCTTATTGTAATAATCCTCGACAAAAGATAAGCTACCATAGATAACCTATTAGACGATCAAGAAGATTGTAGAGAGAAAAATAATCTGGTCGCTTTTTTATAAGGTGAATAACCAGAATTAACCAGAACCAGAATTGACCAGCAACCACCAGCCAGATTTCACCAGCAAAAACCAGTAACACGAACAACCAGAATCCATCAGAAATAGCATCAGATTACAATATATTACCAGATTTTATCAGATAAAAGAAACCAAGAACAATCAGGAAATGCTATTTAACTTCTGAGCGGTATTATGATAGTGTAACCATTCATTTCTAGTTATTTCTGTTTATATTCAATAACGCGAGGCCTTCTTCTTGTTGTGTGATTTATCGTACAATAATGCACTGTTAAGGATGAGGGACAAGAGAGGCGGATATAATATAAAGTCATATCTATATACATTCGTGCATAATCTATGTGGTATTGACAATGGATTAACTGCTATTGCTATCGTTGGTCATTCTTCAGCTTATCAAAACACTTACAGTTATGAATGCCGTGCCGTTTTCGACTTGCGGCCACGCGAAATCGGTGTTGTTCGTTTTTTTCCCTTGCCGCCTCTTTCTTGTTGCTTATCTTTTGGCGGCGTCTTTTGTTGTTGGCTACATTTATAAACCAGTCTTAAGCAAAAAAAAGGTAAGGTAATAATGATTACTATTATCATAATGACTCTTTTCATTACCTTTGCGTTTCTTTACGCGAGTTGCCTTCATCGTCGCCACTTTTGGTAAAGTTTCGCCACGCTTGACGTACAAAATGACGAGCACCCCAATGGTTAACGCAACGGTCCAATGGTACTCTGGCATGTTCTACAGCAAGCTGCTCAACCTCGTTGATGGATTTATCAACCAAGGATTGCTTGAACGATTTCAACGGAACTTTTTTTACGCTGATTTCCAGATATGTGCTGCAATCGTTGGTCAACCCATATGAACTGCCTTTCAGAAACCATGGATATTTCGTCGATAATTATAAATCGTAAAACACCAAGGCATGTAGATATTGTATTGCTGACGTCCGCAGAGAGTTCCACAAGCTCGTTTCCATGTTGATTGAAGGCTATATGGAAGGCAAAATGTAGCGTTTGCCCGTTGATATAGAATGCCGCCATATTCGTGGGTGCACATAAAAGTACTGAAGGCTTGTCAAGATTTCGATTCTTAGGCAAGGTCATCAAATTCACGTATACACGTTTCGTATAGCGACGTGATTACACGACTCTTGCCAGTACCAGCACCATCATTTAAAAAGTAGTGGAATGGATTTTCGCTTTTCTGGATTTAATACTTTATATGGTACACAAAGTCACGTTGCTCGGTATTCAGTGTCGCGATCATCTGTTCGTAGCTGTCGTTGTTCATACGATTTGGGGCCACGATTGTTTCCAAATACGGCGTTCTTGCATATGCTCCAGCTTGTTCCATCACATCGACCTCGTTCTTAACCATGTCAGGCATCCCATATTCGTCCAACGGATTGGCCAATCTTCGCTCCTGATCTTTCTCTTCCTGATTGTCTACATATCCGGCCTCGGCATTTTCGGGTGCAAACGCAGCATCGCTTAAAGCACTACTCGCGACGGTTTCCCAATATTCGTCTTAATGTTGCTGAAACTGCTGCGTGGTACAATTATTCAAGAAGTCGAGCAAGATTGAATCGTACACATGATGACAGTGATGAACCAGCAGAGGACAATAACGACCAGAATGATGATGATAATGCAAGTGACAGCAGTGATGACGATACGATTCGGGAGTCATTACATTGCAGGATGGTGATGGTTTCATCCGTCGACGTAAATCCTTCAATGGGATCCGGTACCGCGGCTACAGATTGCAACAAGATGCACAAAACTATCATCTTGAGCTCATAATTCTATACTTACCTTGGAGAGATGAAGAGCTGGACATTCTATTCGTGATCTACCAAACGCAAACGTAGTTAACGTCATGTTTTCCATCGTGGTTGGCCGTTGGCTGTAGTGATCCAGAATGTTTGGCGTGAAGCTATTAGTTGATTCTCGATCATCGATACTGCGAAGTCCTCGTTCTGGTCGCAAGATTCGCCTACGCTCTTCGGGAGGAGAAGTTGGAATGAAGACAACGCCTGAGGTTGATACCGACATTGGCAAGCGAAGGATATTATATGCTGCTTCTTGAGCGGAAATTTCGCTCGTGTTGTAATGGGTACTGCTTAATGCGCGAAGCATTTGTGTAAGCGATGCATCATTTGAGCGTTTTTGTTCGAATTCTCTCGATGGTGTCGCTCATTCCACGATCCGCTTTGTTTATCAAGTCGACGATGTAGGAGCAACATGAGTAAGCATCCAAGACGAATTGAATATCCATATTAGATCTACGAATATGTGCCTTGTTCTCCGCTGTAGGAACACCTTATCTTTGGCAAGAGAGGAACGAACAGGCAAAAGGAAATCATCAAGCATAACATTGTTGGCTTCAAGGAATACGTCAAATGTTATGTCTGGTTCGGTTCCTGGTCTGAATTGTTCCATATAATCTCGTATTTCGAGGTGTTTCTACATATGCATGATGGCAAACATTAATATATGAACTTATCCCTTTAGCTCAGTCTGCTTGGCCGTTTACCTCCTTATGACGTCTAATATCCTCTGGTGAGTATTCATCTGGAGTAAATGGTCGTAATACTCGTGTTTAATCCATTGGCACGAATGGTACACCAAATCTGCATTTAAAATGAGGTTTAGTTCTCTTGTTGCAGGTTCGAGTATGGTGGTGCACTTGACGAGCTATTATTGCCTCCTTTTCTTCGTCGCCGGAATATTGTGACGCATCGCAACTAATGATTCTATGACATCATTGTCACTGTCGACGTTGAACCGTGGAGCGTCTGACAACCAAAGCAACATATGCGCATGTGGTGATCCACGCTGTTGAAACTCGATCCAATGGTAGCGATGAGCCACTGTTCTGTTTCCGAATGTACCCTATGGTGGTTTCCATGTCTTCAGTAGTTCACGGAATCGCATATCAAAGTACCTGGCGCACGTTACGGGGTCCCCTTGTGTCAGTCTTCTTGTTTCATTTGATCCAAGAGCTTCTATTGCTCGTCCGTCAACGCAACTTCATCAACAACTGACCTCGATATTTTGATCAACTCGGTCCATTTGGCTTCTGCAGCAGATAGTGTCACGAATAAGGTTGAAACTCCAAACTGTCGAAACATCGATAGCAGCTTCATTTTTTCTTGTCGCCAATATTCCCCTGATGATCTGATGCCAGTAAAAACTTTGTAGGCTGCATCCCTGCTAACCATTGACGAATGTTATTGGCATCCAGTGTACCACCCACTGGTCGATCAGCGCCTCTACCAGAAGTCGTTTTCTTCAAGCATATCTGGACATTACTTGACAGTTGTGTCAACATCCGCTTTCTGTCCATGAACAGAAGATAATCTGCTCTTTTCACTGCACGTCTGTCATAGGATCTTGTAAATGATTTGCTGATATCAACGTATGAAAGACGCTTGCCATCTGCCGTTTCTGGACGCATGCGATTGCCTGCGAATAATGTTGGAAATGCCAAGAACTCGTTGTCAGTGTCCATAACCGCCAATGTTTCAACTTTGAGATTTAACGTCCGCTTCTTTATTTGGTAATAATCAAATAATAGTAGTGAAATCGTCGCGACGATGTGAGCTGTAAGTACTTTGAATACAGTACCTCACTTTTCCTGGTTTGAATAGCGTGTATAATTTCGCTTCACTGATGTCTCCCTCATAACAACATCACTATTACATTTTGCCAGGTTTTCCACCTGCATTAGCTCTACTTCTTTCTCGCTCTCCAGAGGTAGTTGAGCTTAATATTGTGTATGAGAGCTCAACGTTTCAAGACGAGACTGCTCCTCATCAACAATATAATCCATTGGTTCAGGTCTGCCATACTCGTCGACAACAGAACCTTTCCCATTTTCAACTAAGAATTGAATGTCCAATACGTGAGATTTCTGACGTTGTGAAAAAGAAATAAAACAAAGACAGACATTTGGCGTGCTTTTTTATATATCCTTGAGGGCTTTTCGTACAACCTGAATTTGTTCTCGCCATTGGGCGAGTTAACTTTCCGGAAAGAGTGCACTGTATTCGATAGTAATCGGTGTACTACATGTGCGAATGCTAATATGGAAAGTTTATTGTTTCTATGCATATGGGCTCATTGTGCATAAAGATGTTATTCTACGAAGCGATGATATATTATGCGAAAATTGTACCATTGATTGATATAGTTACTTGTATGAAAACGGCCAGACCGTATTCGTTGTTAATGATAAAATGTATTATATTCCGTGTTATTTAATAATCCAGTAGCGAGCAGATTCGACACTGTTACTATTGCCCGAGGAAGATAGTTGCCTTGGAACATACCAAGAAAAGAACGTGGTGGTCTTGGCACAGTAGGAGCATGTACGAGCGGGCGGTATTTATTTTCGCCTCCATTTGATCAATGTCGACGGTGTAACCAAGGCAACACCCCGCTCCACACATAACTAAGCAAACTATTCTGGACCCACCGACGTACTAATCCCTTCATTCACCTCACGTCTCTTTCCATTCCTTTTAACAGCACTTCCTTTCGTTTCATTAATAATCTTACATTAACTATCATGCTTGTCTCTGCTAGTGCTGCTCTAACGGCTGCTGTTTTGTTAGCCCCTTCAACTCAAGCAGCTCCTGCTCCACCTATCAATCCTGAAGACGATTCATCAGAAATTACAACAGAAGCCGGTGTCCAAGATGACATGGAAAAGGAAATTATCAACGATCTTGCTGACGAGTGGGCTTCGACGGATGATAGTACCGAGAAAAAAGGCACGGACAACGAGGACGAAATGCTACCACCGGATGAACAGCAAGACCTCAACGCAATGAGCGAAGATGATCTCACAACCACCAATGACGACGACGATATTCTTATGGGGAACGAGAATGACGAAGATAGCGTCTTCATCACAACAGCAGAAGACGACACCAGCATTAATGCTGATGAAGTACCCCTGGAGAATGGCGCGGACGCCGGCATTGATGAACCTGTCGATCCTCTGGTTGATGATAATACAGCCAGCGTTGAAGGACAATATAACGACGCATTGCTCGACACTGCAAAAGAAAACGGAAAAGAGAACGTCAGTACGTCCCTCGCTGATGAAGATTCACTGGTTACCGACGCTGAAGTACCGGCTGACGTTCCTGAAGAGCTAATTCCTCAAGAAGATTTGGAGCAGTCCGCTTTCGACGAAGTGACTGAAGAAACTAGTGACTCGATAGAATCGTTGGAAGATCAGGAGCAAGAAGAACCTTTGCATGAAGACGAAGAAGCCGTGGATGACGATCCTGTTGGCAGCGAGCTTACTGTCGACGCCCCGTGGGATGAAAAATCACAAGAGAAAGGAGCGACAGATGCAGACCAAACCGAGCAAGTCATCGATAATGGCGAGGAAACATTCTTGCCAGATGATGGTGATGATTTTTTGGATAACGACGTGGACCTTACTCTCACAAACGGTGCAGACATGGATATTGCTTTGGAGACCGAAAATGACCCGAATCTCACAAATGGAGTCGATCTGGACACTGATGTCGATACTGAGAATGATTCAAATCTCACCAACGGGATCGAGTTGGATGCCATTGTCGACGAATATGATCCAAGTCTGACAAATGACGACGGTATGGACTTGGATGCAGCAACGGAGTACAAGGAGGAGCATATCAACGACGAATCTACAATCATGAACGAAGAGAACTTGAACATACCCCCAGTGGATGATGCTACTCCCAATGTCGCCGACTATACACCACAGGACGACAACCGGGAACAACAAGCTACCACCGACAACAATAAACAATCGCCACAAAATGTTAACGAGCCTGACCTTACTTTGTCAGAGGAAAGCACGATCACAGACAACATAGACGGCACAACATTGGACGATTACCAGGTCGATACTACTGTCCAAGAAATCAATGACACGCTTGAAAAGGCATTGAACGATGTACAACCTGATTCTGCACTGCTACCAAAACAAGAACAGCAGCACCAACAACCGGAATATGATCCGTTTGAAAATGAGTTAGTGAATGCAGCAAATGATCCATCCCAAGGCGGGTTCTTCCCTAGCGAGAGCAACACTGCCACAGTGGGTGATGACAATGATAGCTCTACATTGAACATCCTGCTGCTGCTTGCATTCATCGTACTTGTGTTGTTTAAGCTTCCAAAACTCAAAGTAAGACTTTGAAGTGTAATGCCCTATACTATTGATGTGATACTAAGTTTAATTTCTTTTCTAGCGCTGGCTTTCGTCGGATGACCAATCATCCCTTCCGGTAAGATGAATTATAACGCACACCAGCTGCGTCACGTTTTGTTCAAGTCATCTTACTTATATGATTTTATACTTGATGTTTATTTACAGTATCACATATTGCACAAGCGAACCAAGGACTAGTTATTTAATTACCATTTCATCACATGTACAACATCTTTGAATGTCTTATTATATACACATAATTATATTTTTTTGTATAATCGAATAAAATATCGCATATTTTGAACATCAAGGGGATATCTCACATTGTCTGGATGTCTATACCACCGCGCATCATCACTAATGACAGACTGTAAGTCCTTGATAGCGTCTAGAAGCATATGAACCATATACGTCTTATTGCCAACTTTGAGGTGTGAAAACGATCCTGCTGATTCAACCACCTAAAAAGGAATACGCATGATACGGTTTGTAAGAAAAGGTGGAAGAGGAGGATTTAATTTGCTATCCAACGATACACTTACCAATAAATGGGCACCTTTCTTCATATTGGTAACCAGAGACTGGACCATTTCCATGGCAGCAGCCTTTTTAACAAACAGCTCGTTCATCACAAACATGAAGGTAATCAAATCTGCGTCTGCTATTCTTTGGGCTCGTTCGTCACGCTTGGTCGGATCCAAGATATCCCCTTGCAAATATTGACACGAGAACTGCTCTTCTGTCAGTTTCCAAGATTGCCGTGACGCTGACTCGAACGTTTCCAGAACTTTAGCCCATTCGCCAATATCTTGCATGATAAGCTTTATCCGTTGTCGTTCAGCAGGTACACGCGTCATGGCGGCTGCAAAACTGACAAGCTCTGAACCACTTCCGGATCCAATGGCGTAGATACACGTCCGTCGGGCTAATAGCTTGAGCAGTTGCGACTGACAGAAAATTTCGAAATAGCAAAGAGCGCGTCCAGGAACATAGGCAGCACTATATACTTGTAGGTTACGTGCTTCTGCTGTAAAGATGCCTTCATAGTCCCGTTGTACGAAGTTGGCCTTTATGCTTTGAAGCGTTTTGCCGAAATCGTCTCGTGATAAGGTATCAGTGCAAGCCTGTCGTATAACGTTCAATATATCTAGTCTTTTACTATCAGTTTTTCCTTCTTCTACTTTTCTTTTTAAGATGTATTGCACACTGCTACTACTACTACTACAGCCGCTGCTGCAAATAGCCGAGGAAAGGGTCATGTTTCGCTCTTACTTTGTTCGGGATTCCGTCCAAGAATTTGTAACCGTTGCTTCAATGCCTCCTTGTCATATGATTTTTGACTCAATCGTCCATCTTTTGTAACGAGTTTGTCGGAATCGGATGTTATCGATAAATTGTTGATTTTGCTGGTCAAATCTTTATTGCTGGCACTCATGAAGAAGTCTCCAAAACATGTGCCAAACGAATTTTTTTTTGTTAACGCCACTTTCTTTTGTTTGGTGGCTGCGACTGCATAAATCAAAAAGCCAGCTGTACGTGAATCCACGATTTTCTTTTGTTCTTAGTTGTTACAGTATTTTACAGCTCTAGGATTTGATACATTGTATTTATATGAGACTAAAGGAAGATCTCTGCTGGTTGCGACCGCAGTGAAATAAATTGCTGGCGTGGAAAAGTTGCAATACACTTTATTCACTAATATTATTTGCCTATGGCAAATAAGTTGATATAGAGCAGGTTGTCCAACAAACGGCTCTTGTGGTTGCCTTGAACGACCAGGGAACAGCCTTGACTTCTCAGCCATCCCTGACCACCTTCTACACTTGAATTAGGAATCAGTTTGGCCAGAGACAGCGTCACTAAAGAACAGAGGTCATAAGCCTCAAGACTCAGAGCCATTTCTAACTCCAAGTTTTGGTTGCCAAAAGACTTATTCACCCAATCCTGAGGGTCGAACTAAGAGTGCTATTGTTTGAAAGATACAAATGAAAGTAAGGTGCTCTAAAGACATACAATTGTACATAAAAAGATAAAGTACTTACAACTGGGACTACCCTATTAGAAGGAGCAAAACGAACAGGGCGACGCTGTTGAGAACGACGTTGTTCTCTAAGCTTTGTGACCTCTGGTGTTGGAGCCAGGCTGGGGTGGGGACCTCTTGGGTGGGGAGCCAGATGGTGTGGAACAAATTCCACAGCTATCCCCAGCAAAGGAAGCTGGGCTCACAAGTACCTCCTCTGGAAACTGTAATCTCAGTATCAATATCTGGTCCTTTACACTCTATAATAGTTTAACTACTTACCAGGACAGTTTCTTCCAAAGGTTTGCTGTTGTCAGTGGTGGTGGCCATTCTTTGGCCATTTTGGACTACTCTCCCATTATAGAAGCCAACATGGATAGCCCGTGTCTGGCTATCCATGAAGAAACGCAGGTCGCGCTCCTCCATTACTCTACCAAGGACGTTTAGTAGGTCGCTGGCCTCTACATTAAATATAGACTTAATAAAATTCAACTTGAAAAAAGTATAAACCATAATAACGCGACACGCGCCCTAGCAAAAAGTGCGAGCTGTGTGCAACCATCAGTAATTCAGGTTACACACTGCTTAACGTACACTTCCGCCTTTAAAATCCTGTCTCATGCCCATCAACGACAAAACGTCGAGTTGTATCACGAGAATGTCTTTTTTTTCAAGTAAGGTGGACCGTACGATCCGTTCATAATACATCTATAGACAAATATTACGGTTTAGTTTCATCATTTTGATGGTTTTGAGTCAGTGTGCACCGTGGCTACTGCTAGAAATGATGCTATTTTTGATTTACAGTACATAACAGGCGCTGTAGTATGTATTGGCAATGTAATATATATTTAACCTCTGCGTCCGGTTCTTCACAGTTTCTTTTAACACACAACGCATTTGACGGCAAAGCTACCACCAGTGCGGTTCCTCATATGCGGCAACAAGGCACTGGAGTCACTCAGAGCTCTTTTAAGAACCTTCTTTCAGTTCCATGGCACCGGATAAAAAGAAAAGAGCAGATGCGTTAAGCCGAATACCACCTAACCATGAGCCAACCCAGCATTCATTAAAACGGATTATAATATACCTATCTATTATATGCACTGAGATCAGTATCCGTTAGGAATTACGAAGCAGAAATAAACGACGCGCGAAAGCGGACTCCTCCTTGGTCATTTAATGGTTGTGTTCCGTGCTAGGGTAAGCCCCAGGCTTCTTGGTCTATCGTTCCTAGCAGCCGTAACCATAGAAGTTGATGGTACACTTACCCGATGTTGCCAGTGCATCCACTCTTAATGCTATGGAAGCTATTAGTTTTCAAAAGCAAAATAATATACCATATTGTTTTGAAAGGGTGCAAAATCCATTTATACAGTAATACTCTGGAAGCAAGAGAATGTGTTCCGTCTTCAAATCAACCGCACAGAGTTATGAAGGGTTATATCTTCATTTATTGATGAATGGGGCAATGTCGGTAAAGTTTAATGGCATACGCAATTTTTGGGAGAGAGAGGGGAAGAGGGAGAAAAGTAAAAACTTATCTTGCGGTTGGTCAATGACCATCGGTAGACATAGGAAGCGAAAGAATGGAATCAATTATGCCGAACATTCAAATGGCATGGTCTTTTGCGGTTTTTAGAAACGGTAAACAGTTGGTTGAACTTTTGAGTCGACAAAGTTAGCGTATAGCGGTCCCTGGTACTTGTAGTATCATTGGAAGGAACACAAATTCGGTGAAAAGCATCAAGGACTTTCAGGACATTTGGCAGTTCAGTTACAAAGCTTGACAAGTTTTGGAGTGAGTCAGGGATTTTGATCATCGCCAGTTCAAGCATCACATACAAACGTTTGCCTAGTAGTATGAGGAGATAGAATCGGATTGTTCTGCCGATGATTTGAATACCGAGCACCCATTGCATCAACTGGTTGTCCAAGGCGTCTTTGCAAAAAACAGCTACTTTCCACAAGTCCTTGCATAAAACATAGTGCTCTTTTTCACGGGCAGCAGGTTTAGCCTCACCATATCCGAGGCTTGACATCCATTTTACACCACAGCACTTCGTGATGCACAAATCCGGTCGGTTAGTTGTAAAACCTTCGTATGACTTGGCTTCAAAAGTTGCGTCGTTGGTCCACCGTAAATAGACACCTTGATCAGGGTCATCAAACAAACCAGTAAGGAACGGATCGATGAACCGTGTACACAGCTCAGTTTCATTGGCATCTTCATCCATCGGAACGGGCATCAGCTTCAATATCAATCCACCTAATGCCTTGGCAGTTTTGTGTTCATGCTCACTCAAGGGCAATTTCTTCAGTCTGGCGTCAGCTTCTTCACGATTGATGGTTTTGTTCATGAGATCGTCGATTACACCTAGCATGTCACTAACAGTTTTCAAAGGCATCGGCTGGCGTTTGATATCGCAAAGGTCTTGAATCCAATTGTTGGTGGCCGCCCATTGCTCGATCGTGAAGAACTGTTGTAAGCCGCTGCAGTGGTTATTTGGCGTGAGAAGCAGAATGGAAGTCGCCGCCAAGGCAAGATGGACGTTTTTTTCTAGTGACAGCTTCCATTTGTCATCCATTAATGAGGACTGAAAATCGAAGAACGCTTGAGACACATCGAAGGAATCTATCAGCAAACGGTCGCTGCCGGGTGGCAGGAATACGATACCATCCATGGACAATACTTCATCACGACAGCGTTTTTGTAATGTTGATGGTGAAATCTCTTCCTGATGAAAACAGAGCGCTGCCTCGTCACTACTCTCTTCATTGACGGAAGTAGTGCTGCTTGGGGTAACTTCGCCACATCTTTCATTGGCTGAAGACGTGCTATTCGCGGTATCCTTGTTCCGTTGTTGTTGTAGTTGTGGAGGTCGATAATCGTTGTGTATAATCCCAAAATGGGTTGCAAGGTCCTTCAAACTATCAAAATGATCAATGCAGCATGGGCAGGCAAACCGTTCATTCACAAGATCATCGCCAGCAGCAGGACGATACTTCAGGAACAAGAACTTCTTGCTGTTGTATCGGCGTGTGGATTCCAAACGGACAGGGAAAACAAAACCGTGGATGTCTTGAAGGTGATCGCGTAGGTGCCTTGGCGTGCTGAAGACTTGGTACAATCATTGTCGATGAAGCAGCGATTTTTAAGAAAAACAACTTGTCGAACACCAGACATTTCGAAGTTGGATAAAAAAAAAAGGGAGAGAGCGATCTTCGCTTTTTTTTTTTGTTTGGCAAGAGTTGGCAATCCCGTGACACACGCTGCAGATAGATAGGCATGCCTATGCCTTCTCTCACACCTTCGGCCATGCCTTCTCTCATGCCTTCGGCTATGCCTTCTCTCATACTTTCGTCTATGCCTTCGGCCATGCCTTCTCTCATACCTTCGGCTATGCCTTCTCTCATACTTTCGTCTATGCCTTCGGCTATGCCTTCTCTCACACCTTCGGCTATGCCTTCTCTCACACCTTCGGCTATGCCTTCTCTCATACCTTCGGCTATGCCTTCGGCTATGCCTTCTCTCATACCTTCGGCTATGCCTTCGGCGATGCCTTCTCTCATACCTTCGGCTATGCCTTCTCTCACACCTTCGGCTATGCCTTCTCTCACACCTTCGGCTATGCCTTCTCTCATACCTTCGGCTATGCCTTCGGCTATGCCTTCTCTCATACCTTCGGCTATGCCTTCGGCTATGCCTTCTCTCATACCTTCGGCTATGCCTTCGGCTATGCCTTCTCTCACACTTTCGGCTATGCCTTCTCTCACACCTTCGGCTATGCCTTCTCTCATACCTTCGGCTATGCCTGCTCTCATACCTTCGGCTATGCCTTCTCTCATACTTTCGTCTATGCCTTCTCTCATACTTTCGGCTATGCCTTCTCTCACACCTTCGGCTATGCCTTGGCTCATTGGACTTCTTCCTTTTTTTTTCACTTTTAACCTACTGTGCAAGATTGGCCAATGCCAAATTATTTGCTATATCCACAAATCCCATTATATTTCATCTTTTCCCTCTTCCCTTTCTCTCTCTGTCTCTCTTTTCTTTTCTTTCTTTCTTTCTTTTTTTTTTTTTGAAGTTTTGTCATATTTTTATAACCTCTTCTTGTTGAGACACTTACCAAAACACTTCGCAGAATGAGAAACAAAGCCGTTGAAGTCACTTACATATAAGCTATCGCATGCCTCTCTAATTCTAGTCATAAGCGATTCCTTTTCTAGAAATCTGTTGCGCTTAACTTTACTCTTGATTATTGACCAGAATTGTTCAATTGGGTTCAACTCAGGAGAATATGGAGGAAGATATACACATCGATATCCTCGGGATTGAATATACTTTCCTGTGTCAGCTGAGCTATGAATAGGAGCATTATCCATGACAAGATAATGCCCTTTCATTTCTGGATATTTGTCCATTTCATCAAGAGTGGCTTTTAAAAAGCTAAGATAATGTCCTGTCACTGTTCCTATGCTGTAAGTATTAGTCTCACACCCAAGCTCTCTCTTTTTGATACGTTTTAGGACTCGCAAACTAACGTTAATTAGACCAGTGGCGGATATCGCTCCTAGAATAGATGTTGCCTTGGCCTTAGTCACAGGTACTGTAACTATTGCAGAAGTTCCTTTCTTTGACCAAGCCATACCTCGCTTCAAATTAATATGAAAGGCTGATTCATCAAGAAAGACACAATTGGTTGTAAAGTCCAAGTCAGTTTGTTGCCATTTTTGAACCCAATCGTACCTTAGTTGAATTTTTTCCTCGCTGTTTCTTTCCACAGGTTGGAATTGTGCTTGTTTAATGGATAAATTACACTGCGTTGTCATGAAATTATAGACAGTACTACGAGAAACGTTAATATTTACAAAGTTTTGCAATAAACTTTCTACCAGTTCAGTTAAAACAGCAGAAGGATTATCACCAATGTAATTTAAAATAAATTGCTTATGCTCTTCCCCAAGAATACGACGTCGGCCTGCTTTTTTCTTTTTCTCGAAAATGCTCTCAGGATCTTTATAATAACGCTTGACCCATCTTTGGGCCGCACGAACATGAATACCTAATCGTTTTGCAGCAGCTGAAGCAGTGAGGCATTTACTAAAAAACAAATGAAAAAATCTAGTTTTTTCGTCATCTGAGTAAAATGTATATCGTCTCTTATTGCATAATTCCATATAAGCATCTACATCGTTCCTTTTATCCCTACCTCAACGCAATGTGGGCTTAAACGGTCTCTCTGGGGGTTTATTCTGTAGAAACTGGGTACGAGAACTTATTGTTTCGATAGCAAAAAGCTCCTCGTCAACAGAAAGATCCATTGGCTCAACTCCATGTTCATCAACAACATGTCCTTGTCCATCCTCGTAAAAAAATTGCATCTCCATTTGAATGTTGGCAAAAATAAAAGTAAACTGAATTGAACACAAAGATTTTTTTGACCGACTTCAAATTCAAAACCAGCGACTTTTATTTCCTGAAATGACTGTAAAAGGTAAACAGAAGAGTGAGCATCGGACGTCGGATCAGCCCGCTGTTCTTGTGCGATGTCTTGGCTGTTGGCTGAGAAAAAAGCGGAAGATTGGCAATCAGACATGGGCTGCTGTTGTCACTTTTTGCTAAACTGGCATTACATGTTATCAACCATGAAACGACATCATCGTTAGGCGCTATGACATCGTTACTGACAGACATTAAAGTACTATGAAGCGATATCCAGGCTTCAATTGCAGCAGCAGCAGTAGTAGCACAGTAGCAAGAACCAGTGCCTGATTTGACGTGTGTGTGTGTTCGGAAATAAGCCGCGTAGCATGTACCTAAAAATAACCCCTCCCTTTCTTCTTCATCTTCCTTTTTGGTGTGTGCGTTAGGATAGGAGCAAAGCCTTTTCTGTTGTCTTTCTTCTTTCTGTCTTCCTTTTTTAATTTTCTATGCTGGAGAACATACTTTCGAAAACAAACGACAACCATTCCTCACAAGCAAATTTGTTAAACAGCCAACACCAACAATCAGGGTCAGAGGGAATCAACACTTCCGCCATGAGAGAGGAGCAAGAACAACAACAACAACAACGATCGGTCCAGTTCAGCGATGCTCCAGCACCAACACCGCCTGCTCACGATGCTTCCTCACCTGCGTCGCAATCGCGTGATAACCTCGTTCCACAGGAAACGAGTCGAAATATGTCGCCTATGCCGTCACCACAGCAACAGCAGCAACAACAACCCTACTACAATGGCTACCAATCCTATTCAGCACAACAGCCCTACTACAACTACAATAACTACTATCCAACGCCTCCGCCACATCAAGCAGTTCCTGTTATGATGGGCAATGGCAAGCCCGAGCATTTCTGGTATCGGCGATCATGGCCAGCAGTATGGACCTATCTGACAGGTGCGGCAATGCTCGGTATGCTTGTCTACGAACTGGTCAAGAACCATCAAGTCACTGGCAACGTGATAGAAAGTGCGCATAAATTCTGATTTTTCAATAATTACTGAACAATTCCATGAGCAGCAAGGAGAAGGATGATATTAACTTTTGCGTTCTCTTTTTTTCTTTCCAGTGAGCCCCTTCAATATTATGATTGGCCCGTCCTCAGATACCCTCATTTTAGTCGGTGCACGCTTTGTACCGTGCATGCATGAAACAACACACTTCCCAACCAGTGGGACCTACCAATGCCCTAACATGACCGACTATGGCCAGACTGGCGCTACTGCACCCACGCTTACTCCTGTACAGACGAACACCACCCTCGTGGGCCCGCCATGCACCTTGCAAGATGTATGTGGCATATCTACTTTTGAGGACCCTGATGTACCGGATCAGTGGTACCGCTTCCTTACAGCCATCTTTTTGCACTCGGGCGTCATCCACTGGCTGTTCAACATGTTTGTCCACATGTCACTTGGCGCAAGCATGGAACGGTTCATGAACCCTATACGATATGCCATTGTGTGGCTCGCTTCTGGGGCTTTTGGATTCATTTTCGGTGGTGTCTTTGCGCCTGTCGGTAACGCTTCCGTGGGTTGCTCCGGTGCCCTCTTTGGCGTTGTCGCGCTTCTCTTTATCGATCTCTTTACCCAATGGCGTACCACGCTTAACCCCTGGTGGGAATTCACTAAACTGATTTTCCTCATGCGTAAGTTACATACCTTTGGAAAGACACTTAGCTTTGAGTGCTAATATATTGCCTTACCTATTATTTACCTTTTTGTATGCTCTTAGTGTTCAGTTTTGTATTTGGTCTTTTACCGGGCCTCGACAATGTAAGTACATGATCGCTAAAGAGCCTTACCTAGATGCTTGGTCGCAAAATGTGCAATCCACTCACTCTTGTTGTACAGTTCGCACACATTGGTGGTTTCGTGGCGGGTTTGTTCTCGGGCGTCATCTTCTTTCCAATCCCAACGGCAACCAGAACCTCCAAGGTATGCTTGTGGGTTGTTCGCCTCATTCTTTTGGGCGGTCTTGTCGGGATGTTTTATGGCATGATCGATGTTTTCTATAGTGGTCAGGATCCTCAAGAAGTAAGTTTCAAAAACCAGGGCCTGTCTTCGTTATTACACATTTACTGATATGCCGCTCTAACCTGACTTGTTGCACTTGCGATAGATTTGCCCGTGGTGTAAATACTTGGCATGTTTGCCAATTGCAGATATGTGTGAAGCATATTACGCTTAAATTATTCTATTCTTCTTGTACATTATCTTCTACTTTTCCCCCTTCACATCATTGTAAAATCACAGTCATTATTCTTTCACCCCCTCCATCCCATACACGAGACGTTGAAGCGCACAATGAAAATCTACAATACTCTATACCTTGTCAGAGTGACTCTTTTGCCCAGAACATCATATTTGTTAAGAGGTGCAGCATGTGTTGCGCATCCATAAACTGCTGTATGTACAGTCGTACGATGTCTCAGAGTGATCTTAATGGCAATATTGTATATAGGTCCCTGCTATAAGTGGTACCTCTCTTCTTGCAGTACTGTATCGACAAGTGTTGCTATACAGTGGTAAATATGTTAGAAAGCCCCTTGTGGATATCTGGGTACTTATCATACAATGGATCGGCCTGTCAATTTCTCTAATGTACTAGTCCGCCGCCACTGAGGGTCACTAAGAGGGTGTTAGCGCATTGCTTTTCTTTCGTACAGCCCCTTCAAACAGGTCTGATTGTAAATACAAGGTAAGGTTACTGTACGAGGAGTAATATAAACGCGAATATATCATATATATACATATATATATATGGTGTGTGTGTCTGTGTAATGGTTTGGATTGCTCTAGAGTTCTGTTTTGGAAAAGACAAACTCAATCAAACTTGTTTTTTTTTCATGTAGAATCTTAAAAAAACCCTATTGTACCATATATTCATTACATTAAAACATTCCTCTTCCCTACCGCACACACACAAAAACAAAAAGCTATGGTTCAAGACATGCCCACACCCGTAATCACCGCCAGGGAACACTACAAAGCTACACAACAAGCCTTCATGAACGGTGCTAATGGAACAGCAGGATCGCCGACAACAACAGCAACAACGGTAGCAGCAGGAGGAGGTGTACATGGCTTGATCAACACAAATAATGAATCGTCTCCTGCCTTGCACCAGTTGCCTATACCCATACCTGTACCTATGCCAATGTTAGCACCCATGGCGCACCATCCTGCGCGCCACCATCCACATCAACCACCTCAACAAGCGTTCTTTCCTTCTATGGTGCCCCCGGCAATGACAACGTCAACTGTCGTAACAGCAGGAGGAGGAGCGCCACCACAGCAAAAGCAACAGCAACTACCACAACAACAACGACAACAGCAGCAGCAGCAAACGACAAACAGCACCGCCCCATCCTTGTATAATAGCACACCATCTCTTACGCCAGACCAAAACAACTACTGTGATTACTTGTATCATGTTGGATTCTGTCAAGGTAAGCTTCTTTCTCTCTCTCTCTCTTTCCATTAGAGTGTGCATGTTACATTGGATGTATTCTTTATGCACCCCATTTGACATTTTGTTATTTAAAACTGAAAAAGGACTTTTTTCGGATATCACCGTCAATGTTCCTGCGGTCCAAAAGTCTTACGCCTTACACTCCCTTATCCTTACCCGGTCTCCGGTGCTGTACCGACATTTACTCGGTCTGAGCGTACATCAGCCTCCGTTAGTGATGGACTTGGACATTGTTGCCTCGCCCGAAACAATTCATACAGTCATTGGACATCTCTACCGACCCTTGACACAGCAGGACTTGTTCTTTATCGTCAACGAAAAGCCCCAGTTGTGCTTTGACTTGCTGGATGCGACACAGGAACTAGAATTACAATCACTGCAACGTGAGCTAGTGTATGTCATGGGCCAGAGCTTCAATCAGAACACGATATTATACTGGATTTCAGCACTATTATCCTCCTCGTCACAGCAACAACTTCCTCCTCCTCCTCCTCCTCCTCATCACCACCATCACCAACACCGTTCTCAACCTCGACGCCTATGGGCCGACCTACTCGATCATCATATCGTTCAGTATTTGGTATCGGGTTTACCACGGCAACTAAACAAACAACCACCGCCTACTTCTTCCTGCGATAACAACAGCAAAGAACATGACGGCGGCGACAACAACGAATCTGCCAAAGTCAACTTTGGAACATGCGTCCATGTAGCAGATCCGACAGGAGGATGGCACAACACCGTTGAAGAGTGGGCAAGACTGTATGCAGAATTGCCCTTGGAATATTTGAAAAGATGCCTGGAACACAGTGATCTCATGGTGAAAGATACGGTTGAGCGGTACAAGTTTGCGAAACAGGTGCTTGAATTCCGTGAGCAGTTAGGAAAATGTGGTCTCACGGTCCTTTTACAGTTCTGCGACAGCAACAACGACTGTGGAATTCTGGTTGTTAAGAAGCAAGCATCAAAGTTTGGAAAGTGGGATCCCTCACGCGATTCTAGTATCTAATAGTTCTTAAACTATGTTGTATACCTCTTCAACCTTACACGCAAAACATAAACCCCATTTTCACCCACCACCCATGCACACACAACAGCTCAACACTCTTTCCAGAAAACAGCGCATTCGCCAATGACATCTTTACTCCTTCACACACACTATCTCTCCCCTGACAGAAGCAAGAACAGCAAAGCACACACACATCCCTGGCTTGCTCTCTTTCGCTCCAAACAATATATACACACTTTGCATATCCTGGTTTTTCTAGTAAGAAAAAATAAAGTACGAGGGAATTGGTTGTTTTAGTGGGACAAACGAAGGAAGAAAAAGTGGTAACATTATCGTACATAAGGAAATAGAACAACTAAGGGTAAGCCAAGATGCTTGTTTTGAAATCATCAATGTATGCTCTCAATCGACCGTATTCCGGATATTGCAAATCATCTATTGCATAAGTATCGAGTCAGAACATCTTTTCTCTTTCTTGCTTATTCCCCCCTTTAACCGTTTTTTTTTTCGCTAGCCCGTACCTTCACTGTATGCTTTGCCTTGAACCCCATATGCCTTTTGTAAATACAACCACAGCTTTTCACTGACGATGTCCGCATGCGTTTCTGGAGAAGGACGATACTTGTCATTGGGCAATCTTATGCTGGGATCCAGTGAGCCATTGCTTCGAGCAAGCTTGTGATTCGAGATTTTGCCTGGTAAGGGTGAGCCTTCGCCTATTGTGAGCAAAGATGTTAGACTGGATGATACATTGAATTGATCCTGTAACCACTACTACTACTACTACTGCTACCGGTAGTGCCCTTGTTTATCACTCACACCACATTACAACGAAGGTTGCTCGCCTCTGAGTCTCAGTTACTTACGTGTTCGGAATAACATCCAAGTTCTTCCCCATTGCTTCTCCACCAGATAGTGTTTCAATTTCATGTCCTCTCTTCGGAGCTCTTGGACGTAAAGTAGGTGTTCGGCTTTGCGTCGACGGTCTAGTGATCCTTCCTTTTCATCCTTGAGGTTGTTCATTACCGTCTTGACCTTGTGTTGTTCGTTCAAGTTTGCTTCTTCATCTCCAAGCTATACACATTATTTTTATGTCCACGTTAGCTCTAAATAATCTCAAGCTAGTTGCTATACTCCTGTTGTGACTTTCTCTCTCTCTCTCTTTACCTTGCGTGAGCATGTATCATCCATACACCACAAATTTCCTGTTGCAACTTCTAATTGAACGGGGAATGGTTCTTCGGTAGTCTTGACTTTTACACACGAGCGACACGCTAATGTAAGGAAAAACAATATGAGAATTCAGTCAAATAAAAAAAAGCACCTTTGCTTCCAAAGCAAAACATTTCATTTCTGTTTGTTTGCTGTTCTGTATAAGCTTGTAAATTGGTATCTATTCGTTCTTTTTCCTCGTACCTTGACTTTCCGAAAAAGGGCTCATTGAAAGAAAAACAGCGTCTTCGGAATGACAAAAGTCGCAACGAACGGTGGTTTGTAATGCTGCTCGATAAATGACGCGTTTCGTTTCATTGGGCTCGTCTGGCACTCGAGAGAGATGGCGGCAGCAGATTGGAGCGTTACGCGTACACAGATCCTTGTAGAAACTCTGCCAGGTTTGATCGCCATCCGTGCGCTTATAGTTGATTCCGTAATCTCGTTCAACGAGTCGAGCAAATACACTGTCATTCTTTAAGAGAAAATCGTAGAAATGTTTGCATGTCAAAGCAAGCGCGACCACGTCTCGTGCTTCCAGACAGAGTACAAGCTGGAGTGTCAGTTCTGGTGATAGTCGCTGAATAGGTGGTTGTTTATGACTATTAAGCATGGTAGATTTGGAATGATTATAGCGTAGATATATATGTCGTGTTTCTTTGCTGTATTAATATAAAGTGTAAATGTAGGGGCGTTTTGGTAGTGGTTGTTCTTGTCGTCGTTGTCAAAAAAGTCAGTACAAGAAAAGGAAAGAAAGAAAAGCAAAAGGAAAAGGGAAAAAAACAAGTTGGAAAGAAGAGGGAGCTCTGCAACCTCCGACGCAGAGCGGGCAGCATTTTCTCTCCAGACGTCACAGCACAACAGAGCCATGCTTGTCAAATCTAAATCATTATACAATTACAGTGGACACACTATATCAACAATAATGTAGTTACGCTGCCCGCATAGAGTAATTATGAACTAGAGTTTACATTAGACACAACCTCGGTATCCTTGCTACATATTTGTAAAAGTTGGCATAGCAGCTTACATTTACTATGTTACACGAGCCTTGGATTGTGTATGCCATTCAGACCTAGAACGATTGATTACTTACCACTAAGCTAGTTGTAAGCCGCCCATTTGTATACAATGGGGATGCTAGTTCAAAAAATAGGCAAAACTCCGTTGTATCTTTTGAATCACTACACTCGTGCGCACTTTGCTACCGCCCCGGGCATATAA
Organism: Zychaea mexicana; assembly: GCF_025766255.1. Classification (NCBI taxonomy): domain Eukaryota; kingdom Fungi; phylum Mucoromycota; class Mucoromycetes; order Mucorales; family Lichtheimiaceae; genus Zychaea; species Zychaea mexicana. The sequence goes on along the minus strand of NW_026516687.1, from coordinate 393,772 downwards.
ATGCAATATGGTTTACTGCTGCATGGGGTTTGTATTCATAGGTATCGAAAGTGAGAATTAAATATATACATTTATTACCATGTTATGACTGGAAGTTTTATGATTGATTGTCTGATGTCGATGTCGATGTGGTTGTTGCTGTTGCTGTTGTGGATACTGCGAAACTCTGAAGCTCACTCAAAAAGTCGCTCAGTCCGGTATCAGCCTGTTGTATGCAAATGTATATATATTATTACCAAATTAACACGTTCTTTGGCAGTACCTCTCTCTCCCTCCTTCGTGTGTGTGCATTTAATTTTCATTTTATTACCTCATTGGTACCGTGTAGCTTCTCATACGCTTTGTGTAGACGACTTGATTGACCATGTAACTTATGGCGCTCTGTTTGTGCGGCAAGCATTCGCTTGAGTGCTTGGTCCTGCAAAGCCTTGACACGTTGGGTCTTGTATCTCAGCTCGTCCACCTTTCGGCATAGCGTAGCCTATCATTCAAAGGAACATTTCGTTATCCATTTGAGTAATTATCATAACTTTGATCACGCACGCACTCTGCCTTTAGCATCAATAACTCTTACCTGATGACTAAACGCGTCTTTGATTCTTCCCACCGTAATATCACTAGCTCTTTGATGATACTCGTTACGGCCTCTTAATATACATAGAGAGTAATAAGCCAAAAATGTGGTGCGTGTGTCAGAAGAAGGGACAGTTCTATTGCAGCCAAAAACGGTAGAGAAAGCATGCAGAACGAATTTACCTGAATTCCTCACCGCATTGGAAGGCTAGTACCTCCATATCACGCAACGCTTGGACAAATCCTCGGTTTCGATAAGCTTTTGCGGTGATTCTGAGGGCATCATAAACCTCTTGCCGCAATGCTTCCATGGCAGCCTCATCCAAATGACTACGGGTCGATACCAGATTCGATACAGCAATCCCGTCCCAACTGACTTTGCCACGCCTGGGTTTGCGAGTCATTGGCAGCATACTGCCCTGTTGTTCATGGTTGTCTTGCTCTTGTTGATGTTGTTGCTCCTCTAGGTCTCGCCGTTCTTGTGGACTACTGGCCCGACGATCGATGGGTGCACTTACATTTGTTGAGTTATCATCCCCGTAGTCGTAGACAATATCGAAATCCATATCGTCATCATTATCGTTGTTATTATTCGTATCTATGGGGTCTTGAATCCTGTCGTTATTTTCATCGCGGTCGTCGTCGTTGTGTGCTGGATCTGCTATCGGCGACTTTTGGAGCGGGCTATCATCATAGTGTTTCGACATGTCTGTGCCTGAAGAGGTTGAGAGTTTGGGATCCATAAGGGTTTTATGCATCGGCGTTTGATGAGGTTGCTCGTCCACGCGATCCGACAGGTTTGCGACAGCAGGAGCCGATGGCTTTTGCGAAATATCATCATCGTGCTTGTTGTTGCCATTATCGGTCTGAGTTACCATTTCGTTTGCGTCACGTTCTGACATCTTGTCTGCGTATGCTTCAATTCCTTCGTCGTCCAGAGGCTCGGCAGTTGCTGCACCACCGCTGGTGTCATGTTCCAAAGGTTCAGTAAGCGAAAATTTTGGAGATCTTTTGTTGTCGATGTCATCCCTATCTTTTGCTGATCCTGTCCGTATTTCCGCTACTTGTTGTTGCTGCCGTTTTTGTGAGATGTCATGATGACGGATATCATCCTCTTGTCCCAGTTCAGCTTCTCCGGTTTTGATTTCACTTTTTGTAAATTGTTCACCAAGAAAGCGCTCCATGACGGTTTTCTTTGCTAAAGTCATCAAGTCACTCGTGTCTTCATCGACAACGCTGTTTTTGTCATCTGCAATTGAACTCTTCGTAATACTGTGGATTGAGCGCTCAGACAAAGCTGTTGTAGATTTTGTTGCAGAATGTGCCGACTTTGCCAAAGTTTCCTTTTTGTTGTTGTCTAAGATTTCGTCGTGCGCAATAGCGTTTTCGTCATTTAAACGCATAGATAGTGTTGGGTGTGCCGAATGTTTAGATTGTGCCCCTGACGATCGCATAGAAACCACAGATCTCGGCGCTGCTGAATTGACTGATTGAGTGGATACTGAGCTTTGACGAGTGTTCTTCATTGTCTTATCACCCATTGGTTGTCGCTTAGGTTTTTCTTGTTGCTGTTGCTGCTTGGGTGATGGCTTTTCGTGACTTTCGATATAAGGCCTGATCACGAATTCTTCCGTAGCATGAAGCGTTGTCCTAAAGAAATAAATCATTGTTGTATTATTATAGAGAGAGAAAAACAAAGATAAAGAAGGGAGATTGATAGCGCAGCAAAAACTTTCCTTACCTTTGTCCTCTATGAATACGGGTGAGTTTTTTAGCGTGTTCTTCTGATAAGCCAAACTTATTTTCTTTATCTAATTCTTCCCGCTTTCGTTTTTGCTCTGTAAATCTCAAAGGTGTATTCGGTATGGCTCGGTGGTCAATCTTGTAACGTGCGTCAATTTGTTCCTGACGACGATCTATTGAAGAACGTTGGTTGCATATACATGAGTATGAGCTATTCCTGTTTAATACACTAAAAAGAAAGAATAATAAATTTACAAAAGTCATCCCGTGAGAGAAAAACTAATGGTTCAATTGCATGGACGGGTCTAAATTGTAAATTATGGAAAGGTATTTTACGGTTATTTCTTATTTCAAAATTTTCTCTAAGCTGTCCAATGCCAAATACCTCTCCCCACGCCTGCGTGAAAGGAAGCGGTCAAGTCGTCCTTTAGATAAATTGGAGTTGGACAAATTCATGGTAAAGTATTTTGGATTTGCAGGAGTTGAGGAGCAGAATAAAAATAATTGTGGAGAAGGCGTTTTATTATGGAATGCCTAAAAAGGAAAGTTTGAACCCGACAGAGAACGGCAGCTATGAAATGATTTTTTCTTTTTCTTCCTCCAATACAGTAATTGTTGTACCCGAAGGTAAGATGTTGAGAAGTATTGATTTGAACGACGGACTATAGTAGAGCACTGCCTCCAGTAGTCAGTGATGGTCAAGCCCTCGGTTTGGCTGGAGATGAACGGGCACTGTTACTGGTATCTGGTATCTGCCACTTACTGGGCACGTATTCGAGTTTCTCCGCCTTATTAGTCGTCCGTTTGGCAAGGACAATTTTGTGTTAATGTCTTCTTTTTTTCGTATATCCCACGTTGTGATGTGGCACGAGCATTCAATCTAGAAGCCGGACTCTGTCATCAGTGATTGGCACCAACAGCTCAGCACCATCACCAATGCGAAGTAAATATTGCGCAAACTTGCGAAGCACGTTTGCATCATTGGTGTTGGCAGCTTGTTGGACGTGCATGTTGGTTTCAAGGCGGTGAACGGTGACAGTGGGTCAAATTGATGAGCGGTTTAGGCACTGCTGTACGATTTGCGAGCGCGATGCATTTCGTATCACAGGAAGGACCTACTATTAAATACTTTACTGTGAGTACACCGCTCAATAGTTAAAGAATGCAAAGTAGAAGAGAGGATACAATGTTGGATACCTGGCGAAAGTCACCACCAAAGACCATGATTTTTCCACCAAATGGAACATTGATAAGCGCGGGATCGTCAAGTCTCATGAGATCTTGGATACTCCTGTATACATAGTGTAGTGAATACGTTGATACTTGTATTGTTACTTGTATTCAGCATGTTTAAAGCGATGACACTTCTCAGATGTCGAAGGATTTGAAGTGAGAATCATATTGTTTTAATGACGGTTATACCTTGAGTCTTTCTTCGATGGGATATCCGTCTACTCACATAGTCATACATTCATGTAGAATAAATCTTCTGATCTGGAGGAGCCACACACCTCGGGGCGTCATGAACGTGAGAGAGTAATCTGATTGAATATATTGAACTGGCTCAAATGCCGCGTAGCATGTGTGTTCATTACTATTATATAACCGCGCGGTCGCAGCAATCATGCCGCTCTTCTTCCTCCTCGTCAACGTTTCTAAACCAAAGCTATTCAATGTAAGTATCATTGGAACGGATTAGAGGATCGGAGAGTGTATGTTTACGGTGGTGAGTGAGAAGAGCGTATGCAACCGGTTGTGAGTATACAGTGATTTCTCAAGATCCGTTTATCTCACTTTCTTTCTTTTTTGACACAGACCTTCTTCTCGTCTTAACCTGGCCCTTCTCCCCTTCACGTTGGCTCTTAAAGCACAAATGCAAGTGTAAGTACAATATGGAAAGTATGAAGTGTACTTTGAAATTTTGCATGTGGATGTGATATACGAAAGAAGATCTGAATTTTGACGTTTCTTAAGAAGTGTATGTAGAGCATACAGCCGCTAATGTTATCCTCCTTTCTTCTCTGCTACTACTGTAGGATTCTGAATTTTTGAAACGGTTGGTTCGGTTGGTGTTTGCACCCCACCCTTAAGCACAAGCAACGGCTGTAAGTACGGTAGAAAAAGGAATGTGAGCATGAGCTGGAGAGAAGTCGAGTGTCTCTTGGGGGTGCTCAAGCCATGACGTGTCAAAAGTAGCTGCATATTTAGAACAGTCTGCTTAGAGAATCCCCAGCGGTTGTGCCAAATCCCAATTCCAAATTTGCTATTTTTCTAATGCTGTATGGTCTTTCTTCTTTTCTTTCTACTTTAGGTGGCGCCTTATGCTGGTTGGGTTAATCGTGTCCGGCGGACAAGTAACAGATAGTAAGTATAAGCAAAAGGGGACTTGAACATTGTTAGGTGTCAAAGGTGCAGTGTGCGCAGCAGCGTGACGGGAAAGGATTCCTGACCATGCCGTGTGCAGTATGGCAGTCTCTCAAGATTTTTCTTTCTCTCTTACCCTTTCTTCTTGTTTTTCCTCTCTCTACCTCAAGGCTCTCTTCCTCCAACTCAAGGATGCCATAACAGCAAGTATAGTTGGAAAGAAGCTTGTGCCTGTGTTTGCCCTTGCGTGTTCGTATAACCAGGAAGATGTCTGCCATGACATGTCAAAAAGTGTAACATGTCGTGTACGCAGCTGCTCACAAATGCTTTTTTTTTTCTATTAGAGGCAGGCTCTGAGGTGATCTGTTTGGAATTTATTTGGCTTGAAGCCATCTTTCTCTGTCTACATCTTTTCTTTAAAACGACAAAACAAATGTAAGCATAGCTGCATCCGGCTTGGGATGGAGGATGATGGCCATGCCGTGTCAAATATAAAGATAGCACAGTGGGGCAACCCAATATGATCTTTCTTTTCTCAGCTAGAAGAAGTGTTTTTATCTTGGCTGCGATTCTCTGCTCTGCTCTGGCCGTGTGATCGGCTCTCCTGTGTCTCATCGTAGAAGTATAAGTAAGTATGATATAGCACGATAGGATTCTCTCTCTGTGTGTGTGTTTTAATAGTTTCCCATTATCTGTTCGACTCTTTTGTTTCTCGGAATGGCGATAGTGCACAGACACCTCCATGCTGGTCAAGATTGATGCTCTACTGCCATCCCGCTTCTAGAAGCCGACCTGTCAAGTAGTCCATCGGCTGTGGTCAAGATCTGTCCATCCATCTCGACGTCGGTGGCGTGTGCCTTTTGCTTTGATTTAGACCTGAGGAAGTCGTTAAAAGCCTCATCTTCTTCTTTGCTATGTACATATATTATATCTCTATTGCTCCTTTGTATATTATCCCCCTTCCCCACCTCCCCTTGCTCTAACTCAGGAAGTCGTTAAAAGCGTCTATTGCGTTCTTAATATAGTTTATCCCCCTCCCCTCCCCTCCCTTCCCCCTTGTACAATCCGTATCGCCTAGTAGCCGCTGTTCCGTATCCATCTTCGGATGTTGCATCTTTTCATGCGAACGGCATACTCTCCACACCAGGCAGCCTTCGGGAGTAAGTCCTGTCATTAACATTTACCCCAGCCACGGGTCAAAAGTGCGCTGGTGGTCCCCTGTGAGTTCGGAGAATGCTTTGCGTAAGTACTCGCTTTCTCTCTCACTCTCCATGTGTGGCTGGAATTACATGGAAAGAACTGAGGAAGCTAACTTGTAACTCTTGATTTTTTTTAATAAATAGAAGATACGAGCATCAATACATCTACGCTGTATGTACGCAGACAGAAAAGCTATCGAAATTAGAGTAAATTTTATGTTGGCTTTTATAAAATGCGCTGACAACGAAAAGCTTGAAGGTAAGAAGCATACGGAAGAAGATGCAATCGGTAGTCCTGGCCAATATCACGTTATAAAAGAATAGGATACAGCTCCTTGCAACTTGTCTCTTTGACCAAGGCAAGAATGTTTCTAAGAGGCGGCGAGATAAATATCGCTGATGGAATCAGCATGATTATTGAATCCTTTTAGAGATTCTACATGATAATCAAACTACTTCATCCGAAAGATACGGATTGCCATTTGTATCCTTCGGTAATTTGAGATTTTGGACGCTAAATATTGTGTATATAAACAGTGTTACAATTTTTTGTCTTTTAGCGAGGGAAATGTGCCAAAAAGCGAGACAAGCAGAATATAAGCATCAATTATGCTCAATAAATGTACATACAATTTGGTACTGTCTCATGTTTTAATACTGCATTTGAGAAGGCATTGCCGAGAAACCTCTTATTAATCCTTACATATATGATATCCTCTCTGTTTCCTTATCACATCATTGTGTTTAATTTTCTATCCTTCAGGTTCTTTGTATGTCTTATATCCAGAAAGAAGCTTGCTACAGTAAGTCAACTATATATAACTTTGTACGAGATATAAAAAAGTACGTTTTGTTGCGGTTAATTATAGTAATCAGGCGACAAATACTACATCAATCAAATGACGATACGATAATGCACCTGCGGAGCTACTGTATACATTTAGTATAAATAACAAATAAAGAAATCACTTACGAGTGCTTTGTGAACGTAATAAGCCTATCACATCAAAGCGTACCATGTGCCAATAATTACGTACCAAGAGTCTGTGCAATTAATTTCGTCAATTAGAGAAAAAAATGGACACTGAAAGTATGAGCACATATCGCATGTTCTGTACACATCACTCTGTCAACACTAAACACAAAATAATACATAGATCCTTCTTTCTCTTAAACTCAGTATCAAGAAATCATATGTATCATATTCGTTTTTATCTGGTAGTCGCCATATAATCGAAGTTGCTTTGTTACATAAACCGACTTTATTGTTATGCAACAGTGAAGGGAGCATTGCGCCCCATCCAGATCTATATGTTTCGTGTAACGCCGATCCTGTCAAAACCCGAAACTGGGTTCATTGGTCGTGTTTGTCCACAATGTAAATATTTGCCAATGGTACTGTACATACATTATGCGCTATACCTTTTAACGTTTTAAGTATTTGCAGCTTAGATTTTTATGGTATGGCTCTCTAAATATGTTATTGTCAGGTTAAATGACATGCTCTAATGTTTATGAAAGTGTCTTGCTTGGTTTCAGTCGATATTGATCATGTGGTCACTGTCGTTCACTACTCGGGTTACGCAAGCTTCATTAAGATGGGAAGCATACTTTCAGAGTTGGGACAGCTATTTCAATTCCTCGGATTGTTGATTGAAAAGTAAACTGTGAAGAGGATGATGGGGCGACGTTAGTTAAAGAATTATTTAGTGACATCGGCGTGTTCTCATCAATGTCTTCTCCGTGCCGTCGGCCTGGTCGACCACAGATAATGTATATTACCAAATTGATTTACTACATTGCTGAAAAACAAAGTTGACATATTATGACGAACTGTAGCACTTGTCAAGAGCACGCATTGAAACGCAAACACGTTTACGGCTCCTGGGGTGTCCACGTGCGAAATGCAGTCCGTTGAGATTTTGGAGCATCGTGACACAAAGCTGTTCTTAATGCTGAACGTGCGCTATTGAGCTCCAGTCAGTGGACATTTGGCCATGACACAACAAGGCGATCTTGTATACTTGCTAATGGCAACGATTGAGATAATATACACAGTACAACATGAGTTTGTGTCAATTTTGCATTGTTATATATAAGTGAGAAAAAAGAGTTTCCGCTTTCTTTTTGTTCCTGTACTTTAACAACCTCAAAGCAATCCCCAGCCTCCTCTTCTTCAAGATATACCAGATGAAGTTCCCAATTATTACTGCTGTGATGATGGTGGTTGCCGGTGGTACCGCCATGGCTGCTCCTACCAACTCCAAAACTACCGATGAGATCCGCTTGGTTAGCTGGAATATCCGCATGGACGCCCTATCTGATTCTATTACCGTTGATGAAACTATTGCTGGTTTGCCAACTGAACTTCCTTCGGACCCGGAGTCGTATTTTCCCAACACTGCTGAACGTCCCTGGAGCGAGCGCCGCATCGCCGTAGCAAATACTTTGCTCTTTGACCGCGCCGATCTTATGGGTAAATTTATATGGCTAGTTTTTTTTGTTCTTTTTTTTTCTGCATAGCTTATATGGATTAGGCTGCTTTCTCGATGCATTGTGTAACACTCCTCTTCGTGCAAATGTTGAATGATACACAGGTCTCCAAGAAGTAACGAAGCGTCAATTGGATGATTTGGAGATTCTACTTGGCAACGATTATGCCAATATTGGTGTTGGTCGCGAAGATGGAAAGGAAGACGGCGAGTATAGCCCGATTTTCTATAGAAAGTAGGTTGTAAAATATTATGGTACCTTCTCGCCTCAATCGCCATAGTGCCTTTGTTGTACATACACATGAGAATTATTTTGTACTCATTAAGTGTATTTCCTTTCACGCTTTTCTCACAGATCCGCTGCTAAGCTTATCGAGTGGGACACCTTCTGGCTTAGCGATACGCCATTTGAACCCTCCAAGGTAACAGACTACCAATATTACTTTTATTTTTGTAATTATATACACATGGTATAGCTTTAAAGATTCAGTTCAGCAATACTGATACCCTCGCTATTTATATAACACGTATGCAGTACCCTGGTGCTGGCAACACCCGTATTTGCACCACGGCTCAGTTCAAGGGCAAGTCTGGCATATTTACCTACATGAACACTCATTTGGATCATCTTTCCGACGAGCAACGTGGTTATGGTCTTTCCTTGATTTTGCACCGTGCCAAGTATGAGGCCATCAAGACTAAGCGTCCTGTGTTTGTCACTGGTGACTTTAACTCGCGACCTGATCAATTGGGCTACCAGGTCATCACTGGACAAGTTGAACCATTGGAACTGAACTCGACTTTCACTGAAAAATACAGCTGGAGCGACCAACAAGAGAAGGAATTCGTTTTCAAGGATTTGATCGCGGAAACTGTGCCTGAAAGAAGAAGTGGTGACTATGCTACATTCACTGGGTTTGCCGATCCTGATGGCACGGACAGCTACAGCAGAATCGACTTTGTGATGGCTGGCTCCAATGGCGGATGGAAGAGCAACAGCTTCCGTGTTGCTGGAACGCTTACCGACAATGGGTTGTGGTCTAGGTATGTATGCTCGCACATTTAGCACTTCTTGCTGGGTACAGACACAGTATAATTGATTGTCTTGATTTGTGTGTAGTGATCACAAGCCGGTGATTAGCGACCTTACCATTTACAAGGGCAGATATTAATCAAACAAACACAGTACAATATGTATAATAATATAGATGACAAACGAGCAAATAAAATAGAGTATGAATGTAGGACTACATACAGCGAAAATGCCGATAAAATGAATTATTATAATAACTGTAGTAATATGACATCTCGATTTTTGAGTTTATATGAAGGGTGCTAAGTGTACACAATGGAATCTGGTTATAGAAAGAAAGGGGGCAGTAACAGAGAGAGGTATGAAGAACGGAGAAAAGAAATGCTATATAACAGGGTGATGTGGATGTGATTGATGTGCTTCTTGTTGGTGTTGCTGGTGTTGTGATTGGACACTACTGCTGTTGATAGATGGATGCGGGGATTGCGGTCGTTGTGGCGGTGTAATCTTGATAGATTTGGTTGTTGTTGTTGTTGATGCGGAAGTCGACGAACGACCTTTCCCTTTATTAGCGCCCGAAGAGGTAGTTGTTGGTGGCGGATTGTTCGATTGATTTGGTTTCCGTTTCTTCCTCCGTTTAGTCTCGTCTTCCACCTCCGGCTCGTACCCATGCAATGACTTGGCCTTTCGTGTAGCACGTGTTTCGGAGGAGTATGTCTTCCATTCTTCAAGAAGAGCCATCTTGACTTGGTCACGTTCAAACCACTCTAAAAGCTCAGCAGCAGTAATCCGGTCTTGTGGACGAGTCCGCAGGCATTTTAACAGAAGTTCCTGGCTTACTTTTCCCTTGATATCTTGCTGTAATGCTCTTTCAATCCGATAGTCATCTTCAGCAACATAGCGTAAGCCTTGTAGATCGGTATCCAGCACTCCTCGCCAAGGCTCGGTATCAGTAAACGTCTTCCAAATCATGACGCCTATTGAATAGATATCTTCTGCTTTTGGATGGATAAGCCATTGTAACACTTGAGTGTCCGAGCGCGTTTTTGGTAATGTTTGAATCGATCTAATAAGCACAGAGCATACGCATAAGAGAGAGAGCATGTAAGCTTTTACGTTTTCATTTGTGCAATCATACTACAACATACAAAAGTCGTAGCTTTGTTTTTTTTAATACCTGTACATGCGGTATCCATGATCGGGCTTCCCCTTCACCCACGGTAGGTTCGCACACCATACGTCCAGCTCTTCTTTTGATTCTGGTACGACATCACCGTCGTATTCTGACTCTGCTCGAGGAACGTCGACAAACCAATCACGTACATCTTGTGGCTCACAGAACACGGATTTACCAAAGTCGATAAGGTACAAGCAAACGTTCTCGTTGCCATCTTCGAGCTTCTCGCCGATTCGGTTGACCATAAAGTTGACCTCTGAGAGATCGCGATGCGCCAAACCAGCATCATGGATTACCTTGATACAAAGGATCATTTGACGAATAATGCTGTACTTCTGATGGGCAGACAAGCGATGGTGAGAATGGACATGCGTATACTGTTTTAGCGTTTCTTGGTAGCTAAAACCAGAATTGTCAGTGATAAAAGGAGATACAGCCGCACAGTTATTTGCTTAGCGAGGAGCAGAAATATCTTACCGTTCCATTGTCAGGCCCATAACATCACCATTGTCCTTGTAAATGACTTCTTTCATCTGAGCCATGTGGGGAAGGTTGCGGAGTTTCCTGTTCAATGCAGACTTGGTAAGAAGCTGGTCTATCATTTTCATAACAAACACGCACACAAACAGTAAGCTTACATTAGACAAGCAATTTCTGTGATCCTCTGATACATGGTCATCTGGCGGAAAGTCTGGACGACGACGTCTTGGAGAAAGTATACTTGTTTGAAGTAGCCTTCAGAGTTGGGTGCATTCAGCTTGAGGAAGCCATACTTCTCAGAGATATTTTCCACGTCCACGCCCCTTTCTTTGCAAGCTTGAAACGTGTCAATTATGCGTAAGTCCTTTTCTTCTGTTGTTGTTTTCTTTAGAAAATGTTAGACGCTTGATGATTTACCTTGAAACAGCCTTTGCCATACTTCATGATCGATTTCACGCATGGAAGAAGTTGATGAAGCGGGGGAAGATGACAGTTCTGGTGAAACATGTGCCGCTGATTTGTCTTCTATTTTAGGCAACGCCGCATATTTGCGTCCTGTTTTGACATGTCCATTTGTTGCTGCTTTTTCTTCCTTCTTGACGACCGATGATGCAGCTGCTACTGTTTTCGCTGCTGTCGTGTTTTTCGTATGCTGATGCTGGTGTTGAAGCTTTACATCCGACGATTTCTCTTTCTTTTTTGTTTTAACTGCTTGGATCGTCTTGCTTTCCTCTTCCTGGTCATCTGGTAGAGACAGCACGACCCGTGCAATCTTTCGGAGCAACAGCTTCGTTTCCATATCATCAGAAGATGAATTTGATCCCTTGGCTTGATACGGCGGTGACGGTTGAGAGATGGCTGTGATTTTCGCAGTTGTATACATCCGGCGAAAGTAATCTCGCTCCACAGTCTCATTTGCTTCAAACGACGCATTCTCTACAATCCTCAGTGGGCGCAGATGGATCCACGCTTTAGGTGCAAGCTCGTGTGTGTACTTGTTCAGGCGGTCGATATCGTATAGTGGACTAGCTGGATATGTGATTACGATGTCCGTTACGACTTGGTAGAGCTTTGGCCGAGTCCGTTTCACCCGTGTATTGTAGAATATTGCAAGTACGCCGTACGCGCTCACTTGTTCGAGAAACGTTCGATTTTTTGCAATGTAAAATCGTGGAATGGTGCTGTGGTCGCCTGTTGGATCTTGTTTCATGCGTTCAATTGCTTGGAAAAATGGTCCGTTTAATTGCAGATACAGTAGCTTTTCGTTCGTCAGGCCGCGCTGTTTCGCTTTGGGCTCCATTGGCGACATGGCTGATATTGTGTACACCGTGCTAAATCCAACCATGCATAGAACGTGAGCCTTGAACTTCTCCAAACCATGCTTTTCCGTATCCTTGTCATCTCTTTGCTAACCTGTTCTTACCTGTTAGCGCAGAACAAGCGCGATAAAAGCGAAGGAGCAAGATCGGTTTCTTCAGGTATCCGTTCGATAGGATCGAATTTAAAATCGTTGGTTGCTGTGGGCTTTTGGTTTTTTACAAGTCTATCACATCATTTCCTTGTTGTTACCAATCTCGCTCAAAAAACAGCTATTTTCATCAACCACCGTCATTACTCTCATGTATACCTTATCTGCGTTTTCAGATCCAATACGATTTTGCGAAACAACGCATCCAGCCTGTCGGCGTGTTTGGGGATCGTGCCGGTGTTACTGTGATATGACTTTGCATTCTTCCAGATCAGCAGTATATCCTTTTCAAATTTTGAAAAGGTTGTGTAAGCACCCTCCCATGCCTTCTTTTCGACGGTAGACAAATCCATTGGCGTCTTGATCTCCTGATGATACAGAACCGCCGAGTCAGGAACCGGCTGTATAAATGGCCAGCAGTCTGGCGTCGCAAGCAACATGTTGAGAATGAATCGATATAGACGTAGGAACAACCGAGTCACATTCGAAGGCAGTTCGTATTTGACATTACTCAAATCTGTGAATGTGTCTATCAGAGCCGTCACCTTGGATTCCCGCTGTTGTTGTTGTGTTGGCATGGGAATAGCATTGCCGCTAATCAGTCGCTTGGAAACGATAGTATTTACTGAGATGTTTTTGACCCGAAGGCCCTCCACCACCATGCGCTGCACCGCAACAAGATCACCGTTTGAGATCTGCGAGCCGTCTGTTTGAGAAACATCTTTGTCACCTGATGTCCCAAGTATCATTGTCGTGATGACCTGCATCGCTTGAAGCGGAAGCACCTGGCGCGAATCTGTATCTTTGCGCTCGCTGATACCCACGGATGGTAACTCGTCTATATTTAATACCACGCCTAACCGCCGAAGGATGGCTATGGTTAACCGTTTGATCCCCATTCCATCCAAGCGATGCTGCATTGGATCGCTAGGTTCTTTAATTGGTTTGATTGCTGAAGGTAAATACGAAGATGATGATGCTGCTGCTGCTGTTGGGGATGACAAAGATGATGGATGTTTTTTTATATGTACACGCAGCCGGGGTCGTCGTGGAAAGTCTGCTGTTAGGGTATCGAGTGGATGTTGCTGTGGCAGTGCAGTAGAAATAGGCACGACCGCATCGTTGAGAAAAGACGAAGACGACGTCGACGGCTGCGGCGCCATCCCTGGTACAAAGGAATTGTTTGTCCGTAATCTCACAACGGGTCGATCGTCAACAAGTGGTGTACTCAGGGACGGTGATCGCGATCGTTTCCGTCGCGCAGCAGTGGAGGAAATAGTAGGCATGGGGGATTTCGTAGTCGTTGGTGCTTCGTTAACGTCGTAACTTGACGACGAACCAGAAAAGAGAACTTCAGGGGGATAAGCGTTATTACTGTGCAGTGACGACGAATCGTTGAGTATAACTGGTGAAGGCACTATATATCAAAAAGGGCACTCCAACTTTAGCGTTTGCGTGTGATATATTTAAAGGTTTGGAAAAGGAAAGCAACTTGTCCCACAGTCTCCCTCTCTCTCTCTGTGTGTGTGTGTGTATATATGTATGTCCGTCTGTGGGTGTTGATTTTCACTTTTCCATTTGCTTCTTCAAATAAACATTACCTTCTGTCGACAAATTCAACAGGCGGTCAATGTCATGCTGAAAATCATCTGGAGCGGTGCCGGTCGCATCATTGGGAATAAAGCTTGGAGTTTCGTCGTTTTGCAGTGGTCTGGTTGCGGTGGTGTCGTCGTGCTCGGCTCCAAGTCCAAGTGCTTCGAGGCCTTGGAACTTCCAAAACAGCTGAACGTTATTGACTGTGCCCATAGCAGGGTCGCTGCTTTCTTGAAAGGCCCAGTCGTCCATTCAACGCTTTCTTTGTAGTAGGATCAGAAATGGCGCGATGAGCTGGGAAAAATAAAAAGTGTAAAAGCAGTGGTTGTTGGAATCTCAAGGTGTTGTGGTAAAACAGCAACTCCTTGAACTCAGAGGTGCTCGATATTTTCTACCTTGCTGAAATGGAAAGAGCTGGGTTAAATGCACAAAGTTGCCGCCTCAGTGCGTGGGTTTTTTTGTGGTTCCCCCACCTACTCAACCCACCCCCCCCATCCGTCATGACAAGAATACTACGTACCTCTCTTTTCTTTCTACAGACTCCTCGTGATGTATACTCGCTATTGCCTATTCTCACTCCTATAATATAACTTGCAGCAGTTATAATTAAAGAAGCACATAGCGGTTTGAGCTAGGATATGGTGCTTATTATGTCTCAAACAATGATGAGCATATTATAATATCCCTTGCCTATATGTCTTGCATGAATTGGGGCAATAACAATGTACTCAGTAGCCTTGTTAGGACACAGCAAAAGTGCATGTGTACTTAATTTCCCAAATCGTCGACTGCTTTCAAGTCTCTCCACCGCACTTTATCTTTTTGTATCTAAGCTTTGTAACGAAGATCTGTGTAACGAACAACAACGGCAGCAGTTCTCCATATTTAATCACTCAGGCACCCCAGCATCTTCTAGCCACGTCCGTCAATTACACACGCCAAACTACTGTGTGAGCAATCTTACCCTCTTTGCCCAATTATGTACGACACAGGTATAGCAACCTACTCTGATGCTGGCCTTTTTTGTACTTGATGACCATTGTAGTTCTATTTTCTCCACAGGAATTCATGCGATAAACCCGACAACAGCAACAACGAGATTGCAACAACAAGAGCAGAAAGAAGGTAATGTACGTTGTCATGCCATGCTGTTCTATGATATATGCCAATATTATGCGGTCGTTGAAAGGCATTTAACCTATTCATGGTCAATGTTATCAACAGTGCTAGTGGTCACTAATACCAGGACAGTATAAGGGATAGTCGAGGAAGACAAAAGAGTGGTTCTCCCAATCAAGCATAATCATATACCTTGAGTGTTAATTTCGTCAAACGAAGAAATCTAGTCACCCAGAAGCATTTGAATATCCTGCTTGACACATGTTGTATATTCACTTTTCTTTTTGTCCCATTCATTGTATGACCAAGATAATGGTAGTCACAGAAGCAGCAATGACATCTAAATCTAGGACAATGCCTTTTATAAAGGTATCCATGGCTCAAACAACAAAATGATTGTGATATAGAGCAGTTGATTGACACGTACGATGGGCTAAAGCACCAGTAGCATTGACCAAGACTGTGCTATCATGCAAAATAAGCAACAAGCGACCACTATGTATACAAGTCTCAACAAGGCACAGACGTGCATTGAAATCTCATGATTCAAGGAGCATCAGCAATTTTTGATAAGCTGCCTAACGGAGGTGCAAGCCAACAGCATCTATAACGCACTATCAAATGCTTGTGCTGCTGAAGGGATAAGCTTTACTGGGCCAGAGTCCAAGTCGCCTTTGCTATGTCGCTGTCGTCTGTGCCTATGTATCGGTGTGTATTGTTCCTCCTTGCTTTTGCAAACACATTCTGCGGTATCCTTTACAATTGTGTATCTCATATCTTGTACCTGCAGTGCCACTATACTGTAAACATTATGCTGTGTACGGCTATCTGTACATATACAGTACTGTACCTTTGCGCCGGGAGCAACCTTTTGAAATTGTTCACAGTGTATCATGTACTACAAGTATGAAGATGCCGCGGTATGTATGCAACTGTTTGACGAATTGACTTTCATATCAAAGTTTGCTGCTGCTGAGGGACTAGATGGTCCTAGCTTATAACCTTATACATTTCCTAACTCCCGCTGCTTATTACAGTATTTTATAGATAACCATTCCATTTCTTTCATGTTGCCAAGTGTTACTGCCACGGGTTGATAGAACTTGCTCGAGATTCATACAACTTTTGCTTTTGGCTGCCAAGGATTGTCTATATTTCTATTGCACAGAAATCCAGCTGGTCTGGAGGAAGTGTCCTTTCTTCCTTTTCGTTTAGCCTCTTTCTGTGTGGCACACATACTACGAAAACCAAAGATGGTCATCTCAAGCGCACATACGAACTTTGTGCGAAAGTAAGGAGATGGGGAGCGGGAGCACGTACTGGATAGATGAACGAGGGCCTCCACTTTTCTTTTCCCGGGCGAGGGGCAGTTTCCACGGAGCAGTACAGCAAGTGCCTCTTGCATTCACCCTTCAAAAGTAAAAGCGATGTGTACCCGTCAAGTTCATGAGTACGATGAACAAGACAATTCGATCCTCTTCAAACAAAGTTTTCTTTTTGCGATCTAACACAAAAATAGGGTCTGCTAATCCTTTTCCCCCTCCTGTACCCCGAAAGGTTGGTAGCCCTGCTCGTATTGATTTCTACGAGAGTTAATATTTCTTCGAGGGAATAATAAATAAAGATGCACAGAAGTCAAAACCCTGCACCGCAGAAGCATTTTCCTCTTTTTGGACAAGGCACGCTTTCCGGAAGAAGAGGAGCAAATATTACGTGAAGATCAGTTCATTTGCGCACAGGTGCCCAACACACACACACACACTTACATACTCGCATATCACCCACACAAACATGTCTAAACCTAATTGTCTACCTTTTTTTGGCCCTCCCAAAAAGTGCCGTCATTCGATTCGAATTTGTATCTCTTTTTCACCTCTACTCCTTAAAATCTACTCTTCACTCTCTTTCTTTCTTCGTTCTTGTTTAGCTTTCCTGTTCTCGGTTTCACAGAGTAGCCACTGCAATACTCTTTTCGCTCTTCTTTATTATACCCTCTAATGACACTTTATGTTTACATCGTTCAATATGCAGAATAACAACAACGATCACAACAGCCGATTGTCATCTTCAAATTCACGACAAATGACTGGAATATCACTAGACCAATGCCTCAATGAAGAATTACGTGGTAATGGCATAAAACATTACTACTACCAATGTGTTGACAAAAAAGAACCCATCTGATTTATGTTATATAAGATTTAGCGGAAGAAGACCCCCGGAACGCTGGAGATATCATCACCGAAGAAGCCGATGGCCGTTTACCAACATTCATTTCTTCTACTACTACCTCAAACAAAAAGAAGCAACGGCCTTTATCGCTACCACGTCCATTAACAGCATGGAATCTTGACCAACAAGCTAAAGAAACAACTACAACTAGTAATACCACTAGTGCCGCACGAAGGAGAAATTCTTTGACAAGGGTAGGGTTGTTTGGCATGACATGTCCTCTCTAGCTTTCTCAATCCAGAATCCAAAAAAAGTCTAACACACACCCCTTATTCCACAAACATGCACGTTTCAGTCTTTGAGCATGCTGATCCGACGACTCCGACCGGTAAGATGGGTCACCAGAGCCTAGTGTTAGAGTTTATGTATCGGTCTTGGTGCTAACAAGAAATAACAATCATACCCTTTTCTCGGACATACAAAGAGCTTACGGTGGAATAAAAAGTCAAAAACGAGGAATAATGATGTCGAGTGCGTTTTTAGTTATGCCGGTAAATCTTCCAACGAGCAACAGCGACATAGCATCATCAGTAACAATTGCAATAACAATAACGACGCCTATGTCGGACGCGAAGAAAACCACCTCCAAACGCACACTCTTTTCAATGATGACAACAATGACGATCTACATATTACCGTCGCTCCTCCAATGATATCAGCACACGCGAACCATGACCCGCAACGCGAAAGTGCAGGTTCAGAATTGAGCAGCAGTTACAGCAGGCTGCTTACGAAAGCCAACGAAAAGGGGGCTAATGCTACGTCAGTCTCAGAAACAGATTTTCACGAAAACAAGATCGATCACGTCAGCAGCCTATCCTCAAAAATACAATGTCACACGCATGATGCACTTCTTAATATTGATACTACAGCGCAGCAACATCAGCTGCCGCGAGTTAAAAAGCGCGAGTCTCAGAGCAGCAGTATTGCCAGTAGGGCTGCAAGTCGATCGAGCACGACAGTCAACTCCATCTACAACACATTCTCTCATAACGACGATGAAGATGGACTCTCTCTTGCCGAGCTACCACACAGCAGAGGCCATGCTCGATTATCAATGTGCAGCAGTAAGCTTTCATTGGTGTGCTGTATCGATGGAAAACAACCACAGCAGCAACAGCTAGATCTGTCTCAACAAACCAATACAAACGACGAAGCTATTACCCAGAAACAGCAAGCAATTGCCAATCGGGATGCCCCTCATGAGCGCCGACCTTCACGCTCCTCTTCAGTAATTTACCCGTCAGCTGTAAATTGTTCAGATAGCAGGGTCGACATCACCCACCTTTCTTGTCAGCAAAAGGAATATCAGAATAATGAAGGAAACAGTGTTAACAATATGCCCAAGAACAATACCGACGACAACGTTGATAAGAGTCAAAAAGAGGAAGCAGTTGAGTATATCAAACTAACAGCCGAGCGACTCTGGAACGAAGATGTAGGGGTGTGCGAGCGCGAACGGATAGCTGAATGGCTAGGAACAAAGTACGTGCATCCTCCTCTTCTCCAATTTCATTTCCGGATATGTGTTTTTAATTTTCATTGCGAAGACCCCAATTTAAAAAAGAGGCATCAGTCTTAATCGTCATTTTTCTCCTTCTTGCTTTCTATTCTTTCATAAGTGACCGTTTCAGATGCCATGTTTTGCGCCAGTACATGAGTTATCTCGACTTTACAAATCAAAGAATTGATGAATCATTTCGAAAACTTTGCAGCAAAGTATATTTCAAGGCAGAGGCTCAGCAAATTGACCGTATCTTGGAGGCATTTGCATGTCGGTACTTGGAATGTAATCCATCTACAATTATGCAAAGCTCAGGTTAGTTCATTCTGACCCACTTTCATGTTTGAATGTGATTAACACTTGAATGGTCATCTGTGACTACATTTGACATAACCATGTTCAACCAAAATAACCATCGCGAATACGCTAGATGTTATACACGCAGTAGCAATGGCCTTGGTACTTTTAAACACGGATCTACACGGCGTACACGATAATCACAAGAAAATGTCGCGAGCAAAATTTATCACTAACACAATGACAACCATTCGCGACGTGATGACGATGACAACCCCCGAGAAGCCTACGATACGAAATTCTGTCACTGGTGCTGTTGCTATCACAAACGATAACTCCTCCTCCTCCTCTTTCACAAACGACAATGGTAATAATAAAGCAGCTCGTCGACGGACGCTTTTATCACTCAGCGAAAGCGTGCTTTCTGCATTAACGTCAGCCTCAAACGGCTCTTCTCGCTGGATGATACGCAGAAGCATGAGTTCAAAAAGCGTTAATAGCATACCGTCACCTGGAACCCTCACTACACATAATGAAGCACACAGACAGCAGCCATCATCCAGTAAACAGAACTGGGTAGTCAGTAACAATAATGAGATTGACAACAGCAATAACGATACCGAGCAGCAAAACAGCAGTACCAATAACACTCGATTTGGATTGATCGATGAGCAGCGATCATGGTCAGAAGACATGGAGAATCTTTTGAAGGTTGGTTATATTAAAGCAGCTTTGGATTAAAAAGTTATAGAAACAGTATGTAACTCAGGGATTATGCCCTGATGACGGTATCTCTTTATAGGATCTTTACATATCTGTCAAAGGAAACCAAATCATCCAAAACAACCGAATGAAACGAGCATCAGCATCAACCCACGATCAGACGGACAGAAACACAGCATCCCCATCAAGTAATAACATTGACAGCAGCAGCAGCAATAAAGCCCTACTGCGACGTCGTCGAGGCCAATCACTGCTGTTACCCTTGGCAGGGTTATCTGGTGCTCTTGACGACATTTCTTTGCTGAAACAGAAAAGAAGGCTGTCGCATTCACCTACCGACCCATCGATATATGCCCTTGATAACAGAGGTTGTGAAGCAACGAACATCACCACCTCCTCTACTGGTTCCCCCAATATTAGAATGCGCAAGGAAGGGATTGTTATGCAGAAACACATCATGGAACACGCGACAAAAAAAGCGCGACACCGAGCTTGGCAACCTTGTTTTCTCGTTGTGCATGGAGGGAAAGCCGATCTATGTCGACCACCGCCGTCTTCTTCTGCAACCGCAAAGGAGCAAAAGCGAAAAAGTATATGGGGTGGCTACTCTCACACTATTCACGATTCTTATTATGAGCGCGAGGTAAGACCATCAGAGCTGCTATTTTATTTTGGATAACAATGCAAAAACAAAACGAAATAAAATAAAAGCAAGCAAACAAACAACAATCAAAAAACAAAAATGCGGGAGGATGTGCATGTATTATTAGTTTGCTGACTCGTTCCTGAATTGTAGCAGAATATACTGTGCGCTAGCACTGGCAGCAGCAGCAACAACAACAATAACAGTGCCAAAAGGACCGAAAAGGATCGTCGCGCTGCGCTAGTACAAACAATTGATCTGAAACACTCGATTGCAAATACTCTGCCACCACCGGGCTGGCATGGCGGACGACGCCATGTTTTTAGCTTACAGACTGCTGATGGAGCGGTTTGGCTGTTTGAATCAGTGGACGCGGAATCGACGGTAGCTTGGGTGACTTGTTGCAATTATTGGGCCGCATTGCTAAGCAAAGAGGCGATGCCGGGCGCAATTTGCAATCTTGACTACGGCTGGTGGCATAGTAGCAACATAGGCAATTCATTCGTGTATAACAATAGCGACAGTAATAATGATAGCAGTGGTGCCGACAACAGCAGCAACACCAATATTGATTGTTCTATCGACATTGTGATATCGGACTGGACGCCGCCTTCACCGTCTATGATAGCCAGTCAGCTGTCCGAAACAGAAAAAACGATTGTGTTGAAGAAGCATATCGCATTCTTGCAACAAGAGATCAAAGATCATCGAGCAGTGCGAGAAAGCATATACAAAAGGGTACATCTTCTTGTTATTTTCTTGTACCGCTTTCAACAACCACATACAGTGTTTTTGTTAACCTTTGCTGAATTCTGCCTATAGTTCGCAGGGTATAACAACAAGGACCGCGACTTGAAAAAATCCAAGGCACTCGACAACTGGGAGCGTAAAATGCAATATCTACTGCATGAGGTGATCAAGTTTCGAACCTACGTCGAAGCATTGATGTGTTCCCCGTCAGTATATCGGCAACAGCAGCAACAGTATCAATAACAATTACAGAGGCATACCTTGCGACTGACTGTGGTGTATTTATTATGTTTACCTTTGCTTGTACATATATTACGTTCTTTATCTCTAATTCAATATGTTTCATTATATAACCTTCATTCATGTAATGCGCGTTACTCAAAAAGAAAAGCAAATTGAACAACGTGCTACTATTACTACTACATATTTGATATGATGTGCGTGTGGATGGGTGTACGAATTTGGACAACATATTGGCTACATAGCTGAAGAGTGAAAAGGGGTTGGAAGAAACTTGCAATACTTTCGTATGCGGAACATGCTAAGAAGAGGAGCTGCGTGGGGTGGGGGGAAGATTCTGAATGCGGGAAAGAAGAATATGCCAAAAGGGAGTTTGAGGGTTAGATTAAAAAAAAGAAAGAGAGATCACAATTTTGACACGAGCAAAAACGTAGAAGAGACGAGAAGGATCAGAGCAACAATGCCCTGGTAAAATATGCTGGGGCTGTTTGCGCCAGAAACATGCAATGGACCATATTTGCCAACAGAATCATCCGGATACGGTGCTGATGGTGACGGATGGAAACTGGATAATGTGGAAGAACTAGCAGCACGTGAGGGCATCGAGAGATGCGTCAATACCGAGGTTGTTGTAGTCGATTGTGAAGAATTGAAACCGTGCTGTTCATCATCGTCGCTACTGCTAGAAGTCAGAGGAGTCGGTGTCGGTGTTGCTGAAGCTGTTGCAGATGTATGCTCTGGTGTGCTGATAGCTGCTGTAGTCGTGGAGTGTGGTGACTGATCATTTGTAGGTTGCTGCTGCTGCTGCTGCTGTTGTTGTGCGAGTACAACTACTGCTAACTCAGTACAACACCCGTATAGTATGCAGAATGCAAAGAAAGCTTTGTACATGTATGAGGAAGCAAGAAGAGGAAAACCGAAAAAGAAACGAGAGAGTGAACGAGAGAGTGAAAAGGAGCATAAATTGTTGATTACTCGGTGGAACTTAAAATAAGGAGTTATTCTTTAGATGGGGGTGGATGAGGAGTCCATCCAGGCTTTCACTTCAACTTTTTTGATTTACTTTTTCGTAAACTATGCTTATAGCATTATTATTATTGTTGTTGCTGTAGTCATGGTATGACACATACATGGTAAGCTAGCTGTATTTCTTTTTGGCAGCCCAATCGACCCATCTACTCGCCAGCAGCTTGGCCCAGATAGCAACGTAGCCGAATAGTGCAGGTATAAAAACTTCTCTTTCTCGGCGATCGGACGCATCCAATGTCCGGCGAGCGACAGCACTCGAAGACAGCTTGCCGCGTGTCGATCCTGCTATGGCTTGTCCATCACCTTTGCCGATATCCACAGCCGAATTTCGTAGTTCCGTATCGACCGTTCCTGGGCAAATGATCCCGATGTGGACATTGTAGCGCTCAACTTCAACCCGCAACGAGTCAAAGAAGCCATGAAGAGCATGCTTTGATCCAGCATACAAGGCACGAGTAGGCGCACCGACTTTACCTGCCAACGATGACATGATCATGATATTGGGCGCAACAGATGTTTCGATGAGCATGGGGAGCACAAGCCGACAAAGGCGGACTGGTGCCATATAGTTTACATCGGTGATATGTTCTAAGGCTTCGTCTATAGATGTTGTTGTTGACGATGATGACGATGATGTATCTTGTAGGAGTTTGACGGAAAAGTGCCCTGAGGACGGTGACTGTTGTGAATGAACAACTTTGATCCCACTCGCATCCATGAACGGTCGTACAGAAATGAGTCCGGCACAGAAAACCACAGTGTCCACTCCATCGAGTGTGCGTTTTGTCGCTTCCACGAGGCGTTCCAAATCACTTGTTTGAGTAATGTCCCCGGCAATGGTAACTACATTAGTCGACCCAGCCTGTTCACATTCTTGTCGTAATGAATCAATGAGTGCTTGTCTCCGTGCAAACAGGGCAAGTTTGGCGCCACGTGCAGCATACTTGAGCGCAAGATCTCTGCCTATGCCTGAACTGCAACCGATAAGCATAACGCGCTCCTTGTCCGCAGGTAATGCTCGTAATCTTTGTTTGCCCGCTCTTTTTGCCGAGATGAGGTAAAAAAGCGTAATGGCAGCACATATTGCAATAAGTGCTTCACGCATATCGTTTTGGTTTCACGTTGAACTGGGCACCACTGAGCTGGAAAAGACGGAAACAGAACAAAATCGTGTGATGCATAAAGCAGTTCCGCTAATATAATGAACTTATATATATATGAGCCTTGATGCATGTGAAATGGCATCTTTCGCAACGAAAGAGGACAAATATGCCGATGACCCAATTACAGCATTATGGATATGCTTACGTTGCTGATGGACACCCGTGGATCGTGCAGTAGGACCATCAAGTTCGATTGTTGACTACATAATATGGTTCACTGTTCTCTTCCACCACAATACCTTGTCGATGGATATCCCTGATGCAGCCCGCATATTCACATACGACACACTAATGAAGATGATATAAAAACAGCACCCGTTAAATTTGTTTGCGGTAGATATTTGATGAAAGTTTTACAAGAGGAAAAAAATGTATACTTGGCGCTAGTACTTGACTTGATAACAACAATAGCATTGATATATATAGAAGAAGATTGAGAAGGAGGGTGACTTTTGGCTCTCTCTTTTGATATAGAAGAAAAACAATGATATAAAGAAGAATAGCAACAGCAAGAAGGGTAGAAAAGGAATGTAGTAGGATAAGGAAAGGTTTTGGGGTGGGATGTATATTATATTTACACTACGTGATGATGGTCAGGAAGGCTATTTCGCAGTAATACAAACTCTTCACCTTCAGCAATGTCACGTCTGGTCCAACAAACCATTTGATTCAATAAAGGCCCTTCCAACATGTACATGTTGGGGGTTCCCAATGACGTTGTACTGCGCATGTAGTGGAACGGACAAAGTATAACATCTTTGCGGTAAAGACGACCATTTTCGTCTGTGGGATCCAGCACTGTCTTGCTCTTGTATATGATGCTGTACTCGGTGGCAAGACCAACACCATCTTTGAGCGAATCGAACTCGTCAGTTGTCATCGGTACGCCAAAGTAAAACCCCACTGGTGTGTTGCCTGGTATAGGTCGCGTCGCAACTACAGTCACTCGTGGTTCCTGTTGTTCTTCCCGCTTGTGTTGTTGTTGTTCTTGTTGCTGCTGCTGCTCCTGTTGATGATTTTGCGGTGCTGTACCTGTTTCAGTTTCAACGATGCGCATCAAATCGTGCCATGTCCTAGGCACCTGAGATAAATCAACATCTTCAAACGACAAATAATTTTTCCTCGGTTGCTGCTTTTTTGATAATAGAAACGCATCGAATTCAGTCATCGTCGCCGTAGAAGATGGTTTTGCTGTTATTGTCGTTGATGATGATGATGGTGTATCTTGCTTCCGTTTTTGTTTGCCAAAATACAGAGGCCACTCTTCTTGTGCAAGACGCGTTTCCCATTGGGTGTACTCTTCCACAGCATCCTTCAGATTGCCAGGATCAAATGCAAGTTTGAAGTGCATGCAGCGGCTGCCGTGTGGACGGAAAGGGACAAAATATCGGTCGATGTTGTTCGTTAGGATGGCCGATGCAGAATTTGACGGTGTCTACACCATAGTTGTATGCTCATATAAGAGCGTTTTCTTTTAGCATCACCTCTTACAGCCTCTTATACAAAAACTAAACCAGACCCCCATCCATATTCTAACCGAAAAATTCGAATAAAGACTCCTTCAACTTTTCTTTGGGTTTACCTTGCCTCGAAACACTCTCGGTAGATTGCGCTCACTGCTTATTTTCTCATCCAGCGCCAAAGCAGCCTTAATGAGATCTGTTCGAGGTAATGACTTGGTCGGGTGTTGCCGTAATGCCAGGTAAAGCAAATATGACTGACTGTGCCAGCGTGGCAAATTGCTTTCTGAAGAGCGCTGCCGACGTCGACTACTGCTGCCACCATTAGTACTGTTGCTGTTGTCGCCATTCTTGGATAATGAACGGTCGTCGTCAGAAGCAAGACTGGTTGCTCGTTGTCGCTTGTCGGTCAACCCGCTGTTTGCTACCACTGTAGCCTGAAGTCCTGTTAGTGGTGATTCTGCTTTACGTTTTCGGTCCTTGTTTCTGTTCACGCTATGTGCTGTTGCTGTCGTCGTCGTTGTCACTGCTGGAGATCCATAGGAGCGGCGATTGCTGCTATGTTGTAATACAAGTTGCGGTGATGAAGAAATGTCTGTCCATGTCATTCTTGAGTATAAACAGTTATAATAGAAACGCAAAGAGGAATAAAGAAAAAGAAAGAGGAGTGTATGTAGCTCCCAACTTCACATTTAAGCGCGTCTCTCACTTTTATTTCAAAAGCCCGCAGAATACTTGCTAGCTGTGAAAAACTGCATAAAATATCCCTTTTCTACCCTCATTTTTGATCCGTTACGGCAGCATCTCCCAAATCCAAAGCCGCCATTTCTGTTTCTTCCGTCTTTGGTGGTTGTATAGGAGCCGCATTTGGGTTTGTAGGTGGAGGAGGCTTTTTGATTATTGTGCCTGGCCTGCCACCGTCCTTGACAGCAGCATTTCTGGGGTGGAGTTTAGGTGATATGGGCAGAATCGGTGACATTGCATCTTTGACGATCTCTCCACTTGCGCCTACAGGTAACTTTAGGGTCAAGCCGTCATTGGCCTTGCCAGCTGTAGACTGGGCTGCAGAGGGTGTTGGATGAACAACCTTGGGAGGTTTTGGACGATGTGTATCCACGGCGTCGATGTCCACTATTTATTTGTACGTTTTTTTTAGTCAGTATTCATGTAGCCTGCAATCCAAAGCCAGAGGAATCTTTTCTTGTACCTTTAAAGCGTTTCTCTTCACATCCATAAGCCTTCGGCGTCAACTCAATCACAGTGTGCAGTGGAATATTGATATACGGCAGATCCTCGTGGTTGTAATTCATAAAATATGCATAAATGCATCGCAAGATAGCCTGATGACCGATGATCAAAATGTTTTCATGTCTTTCTAAAGCCATGATAACAGGTTCTAGTCGCAGAACGACATCTCTGTAAGACTGTAGCAGCAGTTATAAAAGTATTATTCCGGCATTAGATTTCGCTGATCAGCTTAAATGGATACTTCTACGATAATGTAACAAAAGGAGAGTACTTACCTCGCCGCCTCTGTATCTATAATTGAATTTATCTTCATCGCGATTCGCAAAATCCTCTGGATATTTTTCCTGTAGAACAAAAGTTGTTGGTGCCTCGTCCAAATAATACAAAAGCGTAGCCGCCCAAACAAAAACGAAGGTTACCTCGATTTCCTCATAGGTCATTCCGTCGCATACGCCAGCATCCAGTTCATCCAATGCTTTCCACGTAAGCTTAGGGTACGGTAATAGCTCGCCTGTTTGAATTGTGCGCTTCATAGTAGACGTCCAAACCGTCAGACCTTGATCACCCAGATTTTCGCGTATCAGAGCAGGAAGCTTTGTTGCGTACAGGCTGCCACGTGGCGAAAGTTCAGAATCACCACCGATTTTCCCGTTCACGTTGTACATTGACTCGCCATGCTATGGAGAGGCCACACACGTACAAACATAAAAATAAGCTTCGTTTCTTGTACAACCACCTGCGTTTCGAGAAAACCTTACCCGACTGAAATAGATCTTTCGTGGCGCAATATGCAAGTTCATTAAATAATATATGATGCGCGATTCCAGATACCCCTGAATCATGTTTATAATCACTTGGCTGCCCACATTGATCAGTTTGATATACGTAAAGTCCTCTTCCGTGATTGTCTGATATAGCTCTTGATAATGATCGATGCGTGCTCTAAAGTCAACCGCAGCTGCATTGGGATCCATGTTCACGTAATCGGGTGAGGATAATTTGACATCCTTAATGTTGGCCAAAATCAGAGATTCATCCTGACAGATCGATTCAATAAACAGCACCAAAATGTCCTGCTTCGTCAGTTCGTCATGCAACCATTTGCGTCGTTGGTACGTGCTGTTGGTCGCATCGTATAATGCCACGATTCCTTGCTCCTTGTCGAACCATCCAAGCATGTCTTCAAGCGCCGCCGCTGCCGCTTCTTTGCGATGCTGTTCACCAACGGGGTTATGTGGGTCGAAGAAGGTGTGTGGCAAGCTCGCGCCGTGCAGCTTTCGACGATAGTTACCGACGTTGAATACTTTGGTCTTGATGCCCAACCATGTCAGGTATCTGCACACTATAACAACAGCACAAATGGCAGTGATATTGGTTGTATCAGTATACTCACGCACGTTTCTTTCGTCGGTTTCTCCCCCTCCATTGTCTGCTTCGTTAGCAAGAATATATACAACAAAAATAGAAAAATCCAAACCTTTCTGAGAAATATAAGTCTTGCCACGTGCAGGCAAGCCCACCATCTGTCATTGTGTGTGTGTAATACCATTTTTTAGCTGAACAGATTCCCAAAAGCAGCAGCTCGCTTGTCAACCTGTTCCTGGGTCACACTCTACAATCTCACGTAAACATACCACGCAAGCTATCCGGAGATCTAGCAACAGCAGCAGCAGAAAATATTTAGTTTTATATGGACATCACGAGCTCCAGCACACAATAGCAAAGAGTCTTTTTTAAAGAACTTCGGAAAACGGGGAGTCTTACTGAAACTATTCATTATTTTTAAAGATGAGACGAGGAGATCAAAGAATGGTTTGAAAGGAATATAGACGACGGCTGACTGTCAAATATGGGCTGCTTATCGTTGGGTACAATACCGCATTCTCCCATCCTGCATTGTATGCATGTGGCGTTTATGTTCCCGAAAATCTTTTTTTAGCCCCTTCGATGCAAAGAACTGTGACGGACGTAACTGTGCACAATATCAGTGAAACTGCATAATGACACACATTAAGAGAACGATAGACATGTGTGTATAACAGGTCGTCGTACTACAAGGGTAAGTACATAATAAAGTAGTAAGTTTTCTACATTGTCTTTCTGCTACCGTTGTCCTCGTGTTAGACCGGGATCACTGAACTTACCATCGCAAAAAATAGAAAACCTTTTTGTTGCTTAACATGGGCAACTTGTCACCCTTCTAAGCATTATGCTAACCAGCCGAGCTGTGATGATTTGAAAACTCTCGAAAAGTGCCGAATTGCTCATATATGCAACAAAAGGTTTCTAACTTTTTGGACATCACAAAGCCTTACTTCATAGCCTACATACTCGTTCGATAATTATAACATTTTAAGGAAAAAGAACTTGCTGGTCTTGCGAAGAAGCGGATTCCTGGTGACACGCTCAGCCAGACAAGAAACAGTTAATGTACGTTTGCGACTTTTTCGTGTCGACTTGTAATATGTGCCAGGATAAAAGAGTGTGTATACTAACAACTAATGCGCAATCTATAATGCGTTCATACGCTGTCCACCAGCAATGTTGAGCCAGAGGAGTGCCAGGAGCCGAAACCGCAAGCAAATAGCATCGGTATATGCTGGCCGCAGCCCCGTAAGAAACAGGAACATCAACTACCAAAAAGTGCTGGAGGATGCCAAGTGAACAACATTAATCTCATCACTTGTGTTACTGATACTATGGGTAATTGCTCGCTTGGGTTTTGTACAACACAAAGACGAAATAAATGGAAAGGTCAACAAACAAAGGATCAAAAGATGATTTTGACGAAGGGGAAGGCATGCTGTAACGTATGCCGAAAGTTCTTTAGACTTCTTGCACATCTGCCAGTATGCGATTTTTTATTCCGTAGCAATCCGATGCATGTATGATGTGTTCATGGATACACCATTTGATGGCTTTTCTGCGACTTTATGGACGAAGGATCCGATACATCTAGCGACAAGAAGGCTGAAAAGTTTGTATAAATTGTCCGGCGCGTGATGGCCAGATTCCATTTGTCGACGCACCCGGCAGTTCATGCTTATCACCAACCATGAGCGCCGTTTCTTGGTGAAATTGCAGTGATTTCCCGTTTAATTTCATCCACGAAGGGAGTCAATAAAGTGTTGAAACTACTGAGAATTGACACAAAACGAGGATGATTCAAGCAGTGTTATATGCTTAAAGGGGGTATAGAAAAAAGTTGAAATAACTGAGGGTTTATCATATTGAGAGTGAAATTAAACGGGAAACCACTGTACCGGACATCGCAAATTGCAAAACGTTAAAAAAATTCATAAGTAATTGTATATAAATCCTCTCTATCCCAGTCGCCAAGAACAAAAGGCCGCTTAGCACCACTTGTTTGAACGAAACATTTTCGAAGACTTTGATGGTATGAACAGGGAAGTCAATAATATATCTGTTCGAAAAAATTAACACAGCTCTTGATAAAGCTGTATTCGAGTCTGCAAAAAAATAAAGATTCGATGTTTGAACAAACAACTAAAAGACATATCAGGTAGATTATTTACATCTTCGAGTCACTAATCATTCTTTTGATTAGATTCATCATCGACTTCTTGGTTTTTCTGTTCAATAGAACTATAGGTATAGTTCTCTTCTACTATTACCTCCACCTACAGACGGCATCACAACGAGAAACTACAAAACCCACCATGTCAAGTTCTCACGTTAGGCATTGTATGATCGTTTTACATATTATGTTTGAAAGGAAGAATAACGATGGGCAAGAATCGAAGCGGAATAAGTAGAACAAGATATTGTAGCTCACATTACAGTGAGTGCGTGAGAGCTTTTTAGGAAACTTTGGAAAAAAAAAATCACAAGCAATTCAACGATTAACGTCACTACAATAGCAAATTGATAGAAACCCAACATTCTTCCTATGTATCCAAGTGGGCTTGTACTGTATTATGAGCTGGTCGTAATACACTGGTCGACGATAATAGCTGCTTAGTGACTAGTTCCTTCTTGTTCAAAATAGCTATAGCGAACACACTGTGGCAATGAGAAGTAAACTTCGTACATGACTGTGTCCGCTTGTACTACTGTAGTTGCTGTTGCTTGATTGAAAGCTACCCATGGTATGATCGTGGAGAACCCAATAACCGTATCAAAAACAAATCATGGATATCTTTTTATTACGACTATTTGTATTAGTACAACCGAGTAATTAATAAAAATAACGGAAAGAAAATTATAGGAAGTACTGGGATGCGATATGTAGTTTATAGTTATCATAGAACGTTGAGACTGCAGAATAAACACTCTAGCATTCGATTGTTGAGCAACGTAGTATATCTTCGCCAAACAATATCGACCTTCAACTTTTGTATTGAAGACAAAGCACCGTATTATGGTGTGCGCAATCCGTGTTACCAATAATTATAGGTGCTGTTGATGTTTTTAATTACTGTATATTGACTGCAACGGATCAAGTATGTAATTCTGGCCCAAAGAAAAAGACCATTTTGTTAATATACCATACGCCGTTTCTATTATGCTGTTAGCTGCTTACGAGGTGTGTCCGTAGAGGCTGATTATATTTGTACTCGTCAAAAAGTTACTGGATCGATATATAACATTTTTAATAAATCACTAAGCGCGCACGCATATGAGGTCACTATAGCAACGAAGTATTTATTGGAAGACTTGGTGACATGCGCCATTGGGCCTATAGTCGCTTCCTTGCTGTACGCTATTATAATAAAAAAGGTAAAAACAGATAATCTGACGTCGCTCAAATAGGATAAAAGTTTAGAGGGAAGGAATAGCAATGGGCGCGGGTTATTATATATTTAGTCTAAAGTATCCTCTGCCGCTGGCTCTTATCAAGTACATAAGAAAAGATACGACTTGACAGACTATAGTCTTCTATAGGGATACTTGATATTGATAGTGAACAAGACATATCATATAAATAGTGATTAGAAGATTTAAAATTTATAGCGAATAATTAACCAAACGAAGATTCACCACTGAGCTGTGGATGGTGGTGATGCTTTCCTGCTCGTTCTGCGTCTCACGGCTACAACGACGGTAGCTACAGTAGTAAATCAACTGTTGCCGTATGTACAGCACATGAGTACACACATACACAGAGTCTCTCTCCTTTCTCCAGTTATTCAACGTACTCTCTACTCTGTTAGAAACTCAAAGATCGTCTAACTGTAGTTGTATTTATATGTGAGTAAAAAGTCTTAGACAAAGGAGCGGATATTTCCAATCGTTAATTCAAGTTAAACATGGGAATAGGTGCACCTTACCGTGGTAACATTTGTAGACCCAGTGACGTGGTGTTATTTAAGCTTTTCAATGCATACTGAAATCCCTATATTGTCAGCAATATCATGCATGGCAGTCAGCGTCGGCACACCATTCTGCCATAGCATTGCAGCCAATCACAGGCCTTGAAATTGGACCATTTCAGTTTTCGCGTTCTCTTTCCCACTTTTTAAGCCCCACAATTTTTTGCACACGTCATGTCATCAACCTCATCAACGATTTTCTTATTGTTGTCTCGATCATGGGTTACAGACTGATCACTCTTTTCTCTTTTTTGTTTCTTTAGCACAACTGTAGGAATCGATCAACGACAGCACGCTATCGATGGCGACCTGTCGCCCATATTTTTCAAATGCGTGCATTCATGAGGAGGTTGAACCTGGAATTAGCGCTGCACAGGGCCTATTCAACTAGGTGTGTGCAAGAGGCTTGTGAGGTCTACCACCAACAAAAAGCCGAGTGAAACCGTCCCGCTTACTTGCATTGAGAATGGAGTTTAGCTTCTACCGGCACCTTTTCAACCTGGAGCCGACGCGTCAGCGAAGATGAAGTTCTCAGTCATGGACCTGTGAATGCACGCCCTTTGATCAACGACTACGAATACAACTACGAGTACGAATACGAGTACGAATACGGATACGGATACAACTACGAATACTAATACTAATATTAATACGAATACGAATACAACTACGAGTACGAATACAACTACGAGTACGAATACAACTACTACGAGTACGAACACGAATACGGCTACAACTACAACTACGATTACGAAAAATACAACGAATACAAGTGAACCAAAGGAAACGAACAAGAATAGGAGATGAAGAGAAGCAAAACTTGCAAGTGAGGTGCAGGTTGACTGTTGGTTTTGGATTTTTATAAACTGTGTATCGTTCCTGCTAAAGCTTTGGCTTTGGCTTTGGATTCATTCTTTGAATGAACAATATTTTTGGAAGCTAAAGTAGTGCCACCTCGTGGTAGCTTCTGGAAGCATTGCTATCAAGCAGTGGCTAAGAGCACTACAAATATCATAGTAAACATAATAAATCTAATAAATGACTTTTCGTATAAAAAGCATATTATCTCTATGGTCTTGATACATCTTTTGCTTGGTTTCTTATACGTCTACTTGGCCGCATGCAATCTCGAATCATTGCTGAGCGTTATGTTGCATCCACCTGTGGATCCCGCCTGGTCTGCCAAAGGTGATGGTATGAGAGGCATTTGTGACGAAGTGGCCCTTTCGTGTGGGGATTACCTTTGCGTAAGTTATTGCCTGTTATATGTAGTTTGCACGGACAATACTATTTCCTTATAGCACAAAAGCACTAATAGCAGACCCTTAGGCGAATGCCCATCTACAACGGCGACTGCATACATGCGTAAAAATGGCATAGAATTTCGGTCACTGTTAGTAAACCTCTGTCTCTCTCTTCCTTTCTCTGTTTGTGTGTGTGTGTGTGTGGATATCCTGGCAGAGGGCGCTGTTGGTATGGAATGTTTGGGTTCACAGATCCAATTACTCGCTAAAATGGCGACATAACACCTCAGTGACTGAATACTAATTTCGCATCCACTTCTAGTAGGTAACGTACATGGCCACGCCAGTGTTTTCAAACTGGTTTCCTCCGTTGACTTTGTCTTTGCGCTGAGCTTCTCAGCTGCACTTCTCGAAAAAAAACTGTACG
This sequence comes from Zychaea mexicana, assembly GCF_025766255.1. Taxonomy (NCBI): domain Eukaryota; kingdom Fungi; phylum Mucoromycota; class Mucoromycetes; order Mucorales; family Lichtheimiaceae; genus Zychaea; species Zychaea mexicana. Next base: position 360,238 of record NW_026516687.1, on the reverse strand, counting down.
CACGTACCCAGGGATCGTAATACATATTATTAAGTAGGAGGAGTAGAGCATATTCTATTATATGTTACAATTACAGAGATAATGACTGTTTATGTGAGCAGCGTCATCATAAAAGCGGATCCACCGCAAGGATTGGGAAAGGTTTTTGTTTTCTTAAAAAGGATCCCATTTCTCTGCATCGACCAAGCTCGCCAGGTTAGGATCATCGTCAATCACGCTGACCACTGAGTTCGATGCGAGGCTAAAATGGACAAGTAGTCTACCTCCCAGGATGTGGAAAACTCTATCAAGCGTATTCAGCAGCGTCGTGTACCAGTGATGTCTCCAAGCTCGGGATCCCCTCCGATGTCCTCCCCCCACACACTCCCTACACCCCCAATTTTATTTTCACGGCCAGCACGAACGGTCTGCGCATATAGAGGCCGAGTATGATAGCAAAGTACAATGGAGACCCTGCACGAAAAGCATCGTAACTTGGCCACAGAGCCGCAGAAAGACAAGGTCCTGGTATGTACGTGTTGCCAGGAGTCTTTACATTGTGCTGGTTGCAATTGTGTGAAAAAAGCTTTGCGAATCTCTTCGCGAGAACAGCCGCCATTCCGCGCGGAATTGGCCAAAATGGGTGACGCGACGAATACAATAAAATAAATTTTTGACATGCTTGACATGGCAACAAGCAGCTTTCAGGAACAGGAAATGTCACGACCCTGAATGCCATGGCAACAAAAAAGTCTTTTTCTGCTGTATAGCTCTTCGAAAACAAGCTTCCAGTTGTCTGCTTCAAAGGTCCCATAAGTCATAAAGAAGGATCTTTAATGTGAGTGGTAAGAGATCATCGGGCAAGGCAACCCAAAAAAGGAAATTATTTGTGCATATCAAATCAAATCATATCAGAGCAAGTATAGATAAGGAAGCAGGATACAAAAAAACGCGTTTTTCTTTTTCTTCTCTTCTTTACCAGTTTTTCTATTCTTCCGTACTTTTACGATGAGCACTCACGCTGAAAACACCTACGACCAAGCCACAGGCTACTACAACTTCGACCACGACGATGCGTCCACCATCCCCTACGACCCTGACGCGGCATCACAGCTTTCATACCATTCCCGTTCCACCATCTCCTCCGCGCCACCCCAATTCTCGCCCGTCCTTACACCCACCTTCAGCTTCGATAACGCCAGCACGGCCTCACACCACTCCTTCGTCACCGTCTTCTCTTCCGACTCCTCCCTCATCATTGACCTCGGCAACAATGATGATGCGTCCAGTGCTCTGTCGCGTGCGGGTTCGTCCCCACCGCCATCACCGCAGTTCAGTCCTTTGCATTCTCCCGTCTTGCCGCCGTCCCCTCTTCCTCACCATTCTGCTCCCGCTTCCCCTGTCCTCTTCCCCGCTCTCGCTCCTCCGATGGTTGAGGTTGCCGATGACGAAGAGGCTGAGGAGGCGCCTGTGCCAGAAGAGGACGAAGAGATCCCATATGCTGGTGATCTCATGGACATTGACAGCGATGACATGGATATTGACGACGATCAGAGCAATCTGATGCACGTTGACTGGGTACCGCCCTCGTACCCCTGGTGGTACTGAAAAAACCTATAAAGTAAGCTACTCCACATTGACCTTTTTATTGAGCACGTTCACTGACTTGGACACGTCTATTCTTTCTGTTATGATAGATCCCAACAAAAAAAGAAAAAACACCACAAAAGGTAAGTAATGTTTCTGCTGGTCTTGTGCTTCTGCTTCTTTGCTATCATAGACGCGCATCTTTGATACCGCCTTCTTCTTTTTCGTACAAATTTTTATAGCACTTAAAAAAAATTCAAAAGTCAAAACCCTCAAAAAAACATTCAGTATTCCGCATTCAGTATTCAGTATTCCGTATAACTATTGGTAACAAGTTAATCCTCGTTTTACTAAGCCTGCTTCAAACACATTGCTGCCTGATAAAGATGAGAACTAACATTGCTGGCTGGTCGATTTAATAGGCCCTCCTTTTCCTGCTTCCGTTCTTCTTTACCTGCTCCTGCTTTATCCTCTTCTTCCCGCTTGTTGGCGTTGGTTTGTGTTGGCGCGTCGGCGTCGTGGTGATGTGTCGGTTCCTCGGTGGTGCCTTCTCGGCATGGCTTCTTGGGGTGGTTCGTTTGGGCCCTCTTTGGTCGGCTTATTTGCGTGGGCTGTTTTGGTATGTAGTTTAAAGAAGGCTGTCTCATATTCAAGGAATATATTTACTGATTGGATCCATGTTCTTTAGGTCTTTGCGTGGTCGGTTCGGCTGCGATGCTTCTGGTGTTTTGTCTGGCGGCTTCCGCCTTCGTCAGGCGATGGGGTGCAGTGGAGGGTACCCGGAGTAAGGTAAGGGCTGAGATGGAAGGCTGTGGCAAGGCACTGTGCTATCGCCTGTATAGGGAGATATAGGGGGCCTCTGCGCATGTTTCACGATGACTTTGGACTAGATGGCTGTGGCACCACCGGTGTGCTGTATGGTGATGCTAGGAACATTGCATTGTCGTTTGTCGGTTTTGGAGGACGTGGGTGACACCTTGCATAGCAGGAATGTACAATGGAGCGGCCCGGTAGACCATGGCTCTGTTTGCAGGCACGTATTGATCATCTTTACTTTCACGTAATAAAGGAAAACAAAGTGAGCATGATTTACTAACTAATTCAAAGTATTTTTGCTAGTCGTCCATCCCCCTTTCTTGTAGCAGTTAATCGTTTTGACGATTGCTAATACAAGGGAGGGGAGCAGCTCTATGTAGGACCTGGAGACCGTCTTTGCATTGTAGCATTTTCTTAGTCGTGGTTGCTCCATTGGTTCACACTGGCTCAAAAGACACCCCGTGGTACTCCTGCGTCGACAATACCACAAAGCATTGTTCCACAAGCATTACCACCTCACCGACCCCACAGCACGGTTCTCGGTCGTCCTCTGGAATGTGTTTACGCCTAAACCGCGTCTGATCCCTCAGGGGGCCTGGGTAGCAGTTAGCTGTCCCTCTGCTATGGAAGTGAGTATCCTTCTGTCTCATAACCCTTACCCTCTGCTTCGGGTGCCTGAAGCTGGGGTGTCCGGGCTGGGGTTGTCCTGGCGAGAGCGATGGAGGTAGTAGTACGCTGCCATGTTGGGAGAGCGCCAGCTTTCCAGGCTAGCCGAGTAAAAAAAAACTTGGCGCTGATCGTGGATTAGCAGAATCCCGTCTTTGGCTTGATTACATCGTCGTTGCGTGTGGTTAGTATGCATGTGCCTGACATGCCGTCATGGTGAGGTGGCGCCAAATTTCAGGCTAGCCGAGTACAAAAGCACCCTTGTGTCGAATCGAGGATTCGGAGAATCCCGTCTTTGGCTTGATTTTCTCTTGTCAAAATGCATGCCCATCACGAAAAAGCGTGCAACGGTGAATCACATGTTTCAGCGCAGCAATTTTATCATCACATCAAGAAGTAGCGCAACTCAGTGATACGGATAACAAGCAAGAAGTTGTAGCAACGAAGAGGCATCAGCATGGCTGACGGTTCAACTCGAGTATCTCAACAAGTTACGTTAAGGCGGCAAGGACATGTAAGGAGCAACACATAAAAGAGAGCGGTATCAGCACGTTGTAGACATAAAACCGAAAAGCACAAGAGCGGAAAGAATTGACAACATTGCAAATGCAATTGCTAAAGGTCGGATCGAGATGATGAGTCACCTCTGCTTATGACAACAAACAGCAAGATTTATTCATGCGACAACATCGACGCAACAAAATAGTCGGCATCGGCATTGATGACATCCAACTTGGTGGCAACAACTCAGGCAAACAGCATTTGCGGTAACAATTGACAACAGCGGGAACAGAACAAGCTTTCGAGCGGATCTTCATCATGGCACAACAAGATATCAAGAGCTTCGGACGACAACATCAACCAAGGCAGGAAGGTGGCAGCTAAACCCTGGAATCTGGCGACAGCACACTTATCAAACAATCAAGCGGTCAACAGCTTTTCAATTACATGACAATTCTCGTCCGCTTCTGATCGTTTATCGTTGAAGAGAAACAAGAAGCCATGGGAACGCTTTTCTGTCAAACCTGCATAATCTGGCGATAATATAGTATGAAGCGTAATGACAACCACACATCAGAGACAACAAGAGCGGCAAGAAATGATGTAGGCAGCACAATGAGTCATTTTACTTGCTACTTTATGAAGCGAAAGTAAGTGCGTATGGTTTTCTGATGACACTGAAATTCAAGTCAAAAACAATGGTATGCTCATATCTATTATCTCTTCTTGGAAATCGTAAAGGCGATCCTAAAACTTGGCGATGACCTCCAGACAACAAAGCATCGCGGGTTTGGACGAAATGGAGCAGTAAGGAAACCAATGCGAACAATTAACTCAACAAAGTGGCATCACATCATACGTGATGGTTTCATTCACTTAACGGGTGGTGAATGGAAACGCAGCTGAAGCGGACGCAAATCAAACACAGGACACAGCTATTCGAACAATACAAGGTCTCGCTCATAAGGCGCATCAAACACGACATTGGCTTTGAGGGCATCATCATCAAGTGGCCCATCATAATTAGATCGACACGACGGCACCGTATACCAACAAAGCGGGAAACAAGAAGAGCCTACCACAAGTATACAGTCTACGATACATTGGTGAGAGAGACGATCCTACAAACCTGATCGGTGGCAAGCGGAAGCAGTCAATACATCTTTCAAAGTCAAGATGGAAGACACATATGCACATACACACTCAAGGCACATCAATGAAACGCACATGATTGTCCACCGAGCATCCATATTGCTCGCTCAATTATTATGCGACGACAATAAGATCATTTGTGGAGAAAAGGAAAAAACGGTAATTGTGCAGTGCTTTAGAAGGATTACAACAAACTTCATTGGGACAATACCACATATATTCATCAAAACTTCAAACCATCCATTAGCAAAAGTGGCGGCCGAACGATATTGCTATTTAATGCGTCCTCAAGAGATGCAGACACATGCTTCAAGAAAATCAGCTACAGACAGCAAGATATACCAGGGGCAATAGGCATTTAGAAAAGCATTACGGTAAGAATTAGTGGCAAAAAGCAATTGATCCACCTTGTAATGTTACGCAATTGTGCTCACATTGCTTTGTCGTAGAGCCCTGCATGTTCCTATATACCAGTCAACGATATCTCTCACGAATATATTCCCACTACAGATGTTTGGTAAGTTAATGTCCAGGTAATGATAGACCCCATGAATAAGGAAAAGAAAAAAGAAAAGAAAAAACCAGAAAAAAAAGAAAAGAAAAAAAATTATATACAAGACACGAGTTGCAAGGCAAATGCTGCAAAAAAAAAAAAAGGCAACTCGAGAACAAAAAAAAAGAACGACAAAAAGCAGCACCTAGAGCAAGCTTATGGAAAATTATGATACAAGGTCAATACGTTTCGTAAGATACGAATGCACTTGTATCAATTCCGGGCTGAAGACAAACAATTGCATTCAAGACAAACATCGAAACAACGATAGGCATTACCTATACAAGTGGACCAATTATGGAAAAGTGATTTTAACTGTAAGTACAAAACACATGATGATATGTTGCCATCAATTTCATCGGTAGCTAACGTCACAAAGTTCATGTTATGTTTTCAATATTTCAAACAACAGTAACGAAATCAAGATTCTCGAGTTTTGTAATCGCAAACAACTTATCCATACCTCTAATCAAAAATGACGTCCGTGATCCACAAGAAGAGATGACGAGATCATCATACAACGGATGTAGCTGATGAGTGATACAACAACAATACCGTTATACAAAAGCAAAAAATTACGAAGGATAACCATAAAGTACAACGAGCAACTGCAGCACAGCCTTGGCATTTATAGCAGAAACTTAGACTAGAAGCAAAAGAATAAGGGGCTATCATTACCACGGACGTAAACTTACTAACATTTGGTAGAATAAACATATCTTTCTTATCAGCTCAGAATAACACTTACTTTTGCTAGAGGAAATTGCTCAAGATTAGGGATTGTTGCATATAACCATTTTCGTAGAATATATCATTTATTTATACAGTAGTGAGATCTAATGTTATCATAATGAACCAGTTTGTAACTCCTTCCGGGTCTCGTTGACTTATTTTGTCCCTTTAGGTTTATTTGATAATACAGTGACTCAAAAAGCCAGGTAAGTGTTGCCTTTATCATACGTTGATCATCAATCTAACCTACAAACGCATCATTAAGAATATGTACATATTCGGATGCTCGCTTCAATAAGAGCAGCTGAATTATTAGCAGTGCATAATAGCATGCTACGATTGAGCTACGTACATGTGATACTGCATATACATGTCTTAGAAGATATGCGATGACGAATTGTATCAATTATGTTTTGCTCCTCTTGTTGCAGATCTGATTGATAATACTACTACATGTATATAGCAAGGTTTTAAACAATCTTGTCTACTGAATTCCTTGCATGTAGGTAGTTGCTGCTTGCTTGATTGAAAGTTACCCATCGTACGAAACCAAAAGCTTCTACAAAAGTGAGCAGAAGGCACGCACTGCATTTAATTCAAACAGTAGCGAAAACATTGTGTATTTGATTGACCGCAATTATCACGGTAATTGAACCAACCTTAGATTACCATCCATGGCAAAGAACGACAATAGGCACGACAACGAACCCGGAAAAACAGATTCAGAAGAGGCAAATAAGAACAGATAAGATAAGGACGAGCAAGTCAAAAAAGAAAGCATTGCTTTCTGTTAAAATGTGAAAGGCAACGTAAAACCTGCTGGTCAACTTATAGAAAAAGACACCGCCGTCGACGATGGTAGCACCCCTAATAACGACGAGAGAAGACCCAGCAAATAGAAATTGTTCCAGTCATCATCACATAAAGAAAACGTCTAAACAAAAAAGAAATGATGATGTAGATTAACACAGTTGTCAGTCAAGTTAATTTTGCTAAGCGGGCTCGAGGGGATTGTTTGTTGTTTTCGAAGAAAAATGTATTGTTATTAATGAAAAGGTCAATTGTACTACTTTAATGATTAAAACAAATAGCTAGAAACTATGTATACATGAAGAATGTGGTGACAAGAAAAAGCGCTACTTTTGATGATGAGAAAAATGATGCAAACAGGGGGGGGTGGGGTGTGGGGGAGAAAGGTAAGAGATGAGAACTGTACAATGATTACATGAGAAAGTATTATCGCTTACACTACTAGCTGTTATTATACTATTATTATTACTGTTGTATCGAGCAAAAACAAGTTAGGTCACGGTCACTTGGCGCAACCAATGGATTGTTTTCATTTCTGCAGAATCATCAACAGCCCGTTGTTGCTCGCTATGATCGCCATACCACTGTTCAAAATACTCCAGTGTTTCGCGTGCGAGATCCATGACTGCTTGGCTTTCAGGTCTGGTATACTCAAGCTCGCCGGACGATGATGAAGATGAATCATTGTCGTTGTCACGGTGTCGATGGTAATGGTATCGGCGTTGTTTTCGCATATGGTCTCGCCGTTCAGTAGGTCGTACGGAAAATCGTTCCTTATACAAAGCCATGGACCGTTCGTGCTCAGCCCACAAAGTCGCCATAGGGGGGCCCATGGCTTGAACGGTATCGCTAATAATTTTGCTTCCGGTCAGAGGGGGCCAGCACTTTGGAATGGCGACAGTGAGGCCGGATGATGCGGCAAAAGAAGCTAATGCAGTGCTACCACGGTTGTCGGTTATAGCAGCCAATCGCCTGCTCTTTTGTTGTTGTTGTTGTTGTTGGCGGTGGTGTTTTGGTTTGCTTTGTTTTGCATAATGTAGCCGCTGTTGTGGTTCGTGCACCGTCGTTGCTGTCGTCACATGCGTTTCTTGCTGCCATGCTGATGTCAATGCAATACATAGGGCTGTTTGTAGTAACAAATGTGTAACGAGCCAGACACTTAAAAGTCGCAAGCTATTTCCCGTATGGTGCCGATGAAGAACGACATCCGCTTTTTGCAGGTGCTTGCCTTCTTCCGTTGCTGACACTACTGTTGTTGCGGTATCCACATCCGATGCTGTGGTTATACAACAAGGGTCGTTGTTAAAGGTTACACACGTACTTGTCGTGGTTGATGCAGATGAAATCGTCGATGTGATCGAGAATCGGCTAGACGATGATATGGATGAGCACTGGTCTGGGCTTTGCCCAGCCATCGTATTCTCTGGAGACTGGGTGTCGTTTTGGACATGCTGGAGTTGCTTCTGGTCTTGCTCCTCCTGCTGGACGATCGCATGGGTACGTGCATCATTCACCCAATCGAAGGGATGGCGTAACCAGCTCTTGATAAGTGGGCTACCATGCACGACTGCAGTCGCATTGAATTGACGTTGACAAGGTATGACGGCTAATGGATGATCATTAGACGACTGCTGACGATGGTGATTATGAGTGCTGTCAACCATGGTATTTCTTCCAGAGTCAAGCTTCTTCTCTTTAGTGGATGCTTGTTTCTCGGGGGCTACTGTGATTCGACGATAAAGTGAGCTCCACCAAGGACCCTGAATAAATTGGCGCGTGCGGTGTTGCTGTTGATCCGAAGCCAGAAAAGAAGCTATTGATTGATAATGATAATGATGATGATGATGTGCGCTCAGGGTGGTAGTGGTGCTGTTGGTGATCTGGGGTCGATGCTGAGCGAAAGAAGAAAGTGATGAAGCCCATGATGAAACGCGGGGAAAGTGTTTCTGTCGTTGCTGATGCTCTTTTTTGTTCAATAGTTTGTTGCTCATCAGTTTGCTCGTGGATTAGAGAGAGAGAAAGAGAGAGAGGAAGGCAATAAGAATAAAAGGGAAAAAAACGTGGACTATGAGTTTATAAAGTAATCCATTGTGAGTTGAATCAGGTGGGCTATGGGAAGAAGAGGATCGTGTGTGGAAATAAGGGTTTTCTCTTCCTTTGGTCTAGCTACTAGTCTTTCCAGGACTCTCTGGAGTAGAGCAGAAGGTGCTCCTTTTTTTCTTTTGAAAAAAAAAAAACACCTATCCAACGTAGAGTACTCCTTCTTCCTAATAGCACAATAACCCATCAAGAACCGTTTCCCTAAACGGAAGCGATCATCATTACCAATACTCTCTGTCGTATGTTTTCCTACAAAACCTAAATGTCCTTTTTCTTCAGTCTTAAAAAGACGACGTTTTGAGGAGTGTTCGAAAGGAAAAAAAGGTGGGTTAGCCACCACTGTGCACAGTGATGAGGAGTGGGCTTTTTCGGTGAAAACAAGTGTCTTTGACGAGTACATTTCAGTGGCAGCAGGAGTGCCTCTTTGCTTACTATTTCTTTTCTTAGCTTATATTTTGGGAGTCAAGAAAGACAGAGAAAAAAAAAAGGGAAAAAAGCTTATTATTCTTTCTATCACAATGGTCGGGTATGTTCCTTTCTTTTCCAACCAACAAAAACTGCAGTGCGATTCTTTTGATGCCATCCAAAAAATAGCTAACAATGCTCACTCTTGAGCCTATAAAATAAGGGGGAGAGGGCCGTTCTTGAGTTTAATTTTGACTGTGACGCTGCGAGCTTGTTGCTCTTTCCATTTCTTCTGTGCGCTACACATCCGTCTCTTTTCGTAGAAATGCAAGTGTGCTCAAGTAGTGAAAAAGGAAAAAGAAAGTGTATGTGCTGTGTGTAAAGATAGCACAACCGACAGCTCGCTACTGCTCTTTCATTCTTTTTCTTACGATTTCTCTCTCTCTCTCTCTCTCTCTCTCTCTCCTTCTAACTTGCTCGCTCGTACACATGTCTTCTACTAAATATTTCATGATCTATGCTCCTTATCGCAACGACGACGGCGTCAACGTCCTCGATTTTGTTCCAAGCCATTCGATCGTAGCTCGTGGCATTTTTCTTGACAGGGATACTCCCTTTAGGAGCGACAATCGCCCTAGACGCGGCTTTACGCCCGATGAGAGATAATAAATACAGTAGCTGGTGTGATACGTAGTGATGATGACGAGAAAAATTGTGATCAAGGAGAGTTTACGAAGAGGAGGTCAAGGGAAACCCTACGAGGGAGAGAAAAAGTGTTATCTTGAAGTAAGGAGCTAGAAGAGAAATCTTTAGTCATTAATGACATGACCATTAGCAGCAATAGCGATAGCAATAGTGACAGTAGGCGTTGTGCAACAATGGAGATGGTGATGATGTTAAAAGTCACATCGGAAGCCACCCACCTCCTCGGAGCAGGTGTGCGAAGATCAGCATGGTGTTGTGCGACAATGCTGTCCAAGAGTTAAGCGTGCGTACAGATAGCTACCGGGTCTCGGACTGGGTCAAACGCGAGTATCTGGTGATGCTAATAACCTCGAAAAGATTGACGCAAAGTAAAAAAAAAAAAACCACCTTAACGTGGCATGGACAGTTAAAGTAGATGATCGACACTTTGTGTGTGGACCCACATCAGTATTGCATACCAATGCATTGGAATTGCTTCTTGTACTGAAAAACGTCTTATACTAGATGGTTTTGCCTGTTTAATAAGCGAGTAATAATCATTTTAAGGAGTAAAGCCATTTGGGTAATACAAAAGCACAAAAAAAAAACAAACTTGAGATCGCACAGGCCATTGTAAATGAAAAGCTAGACTCCGCGCATGATTAAATCTGCAAGTATATTGTATTATTTGGCTCTGATAACCAATAGACAATTGAGCAATGATAAATGCCCAAAAGAACAATGTGTAGCCTGCGTACAGGTTTTTTGACAGGTTTGGTGGTTGCTGCTCGATTAGCCTGAATGTTTTCTTAGTCCGTGCTCGTTCCCATACTAGTCCGGCTTGTGAAACAAGTTACACACAATAAATGAGCAGTGTAAACAAAGCAACTGACGAGTAGAAGAAGGTGTGGGTATGATATGTGCTGTGAGATAGCAAAAGTAGGAAAAGGAACGGTCTCCGTGGTTACCATTGCCAAGTTCTCGGCAATGCGTATGAAAAGGGATTTCTAGCAAATGAGATAACGCGTAAGCATGTGGAATATGAAGAGACCCCGGGGACACCTCGGGCAATTGTGCATCATCCATCCATCATTTGGGGGGTGGGGACAGCGTGAGGGGGAGACCGAGGGGAGGGGGCTGTTTGGGGGGTGAGAGAGAGAGAGAGAGAGAGAGAGTTGGGATCTGGCCCTGGATTTTGGGAAAAGCTATTTTAAGCTTCCCTGTTTCGTCTCGCGTTTCTTGCTTTCTTTTTCTTCTCACTTTACTACTTTGCAATCAGAAGCCAACTTCTTGGTGACCATACTTACCTGCTACTCGCTGCTACTTCCAACGCCCCTGACCCTTTCCTTTCTTCGACTGATCGACTTGTACATAACAATGAAAACTGTCATCATCAAACTTGGCGGCGCGGCAATTACCAACAAGAAGGGTTCCTGTCAACTCGCTGATGAACATACACTGGATGCGTTGATGCAACAGATCCAGCAAGCCCACGAATATCTCTCTGCGCAAGGCCACCGCCTCATCCTCATCCATGGCGCCGGCAGCTTCGGACACCCTCAGGCCCGCCAATACAATCTCAAACAGGGCTGGGTAACAACCTCTGGCCTATCCACACCACCCTTGACGAGTGCCGACGACGACGATCCGCTGGACCAAAAGGCAGGATTCGCGCATACGCGCAAGTGTCTTTTGGAGCTGCATCTGGCGCTACTTTCGCGATTGCAACAGCGTGGCCTCCCGGTCCTTGGCCTATCACCCTTCGAGCACTTGGAGACGGACGGTGGAGACAAGAGCCCGAACGCATGCTTTGAGAAGCTCGCCAACCGCACGAGCCAGTACCTGAAACTAGGTTTCATCCCATTGTTGCACGGAGATGCTGTTCTGGATCGCTCGCTCGGTTGCACCATTCTTTCAGGCGATATTGTCATGCACAAGCTCGTCATGCTGATGCCCAACATCACGCGCTGCGTGTTTGTTACCGACGTGGAAGGCATCTATGATGCAGATCCAAAGACGACAAAGCGTCCCAAGCTGATCAAACACATGCCCGTCCGCGCTGAGGAGGAGAACAACAACAACAACAACAACAACAACAAGCGTTTGCCTAAACGCGGCAGTGCAACCAAGACTGCAGCAAACAGAAAACAACGCCGCTTGGCCCCTGTCTCCACCGGCGTCGTCGACGTTACTGGCGGCATGGGCGGCAAGGTCAAGTGGGCCCGTCAAATCATGCTCGATGCCGCATCCACGCTGAAACGAACCGATTTGGATATCGTCATTTGCAAGGCGGCCTCGCCCGAAGCTACCAGGGTGATGAGTCTTGAGCCTGTCCTCGAAAAAGGGTTGCCTGTGCCTGGTCAGCTCATGACAGTGTTCTCCTGGGCTCAGTAACTGTTGCTGTTGCACTTTGTGTGCGGTTGCATCAAACACGACCATACCAGTGTGTTACCAAAGCATCCTTCGCCCTTCTTTGCTCTCTTCCGTTCTGCCTCCGCCTTCCCCAAACCACCGTCACCACCCAAAAGCATCCATCCACCCGCCTTTTCACCGAGAGAGAGAGCGAGAAAAAAGCTACTTGATAGATGTCGTCGTTGCCTATATCGATTTGTGATACCCGTTCATTATCTTTCTACTCGTTCATTGCCATTTTTCTGTACACTACATTATTTTATCAGTTTGTCTGTTTTCTTTTTCAGTCGCTTTAGATACTATTAAAAAAGATTTGCATCCTTTATATATGTTGGCTTCTGGTTATTTTTATCATCATTTAGCAAGGTAATCTTGGACCAACTGGCGAACGTGCTCGGGTTGTTTAGAGTACACAGCAAGTAACCGCTCTGTGGCAAGGGCATGTAGGTCTCCTCCATGATCTGCACCCGTCAGTTTGGATGCACACTACATGTCAAGTATTTGTTGTTGTTGTTGTTGGTGTCTTGCTGTTAGCAAAACAAGTGGTCATCCACATCTCAAACAGATCAACAAATTGGAAAAAGTTGGACTTACCAGCTGCAGGCCATAGAGTGCCCGCACATTATCCGTACACAACTCCAACACCTTGCAATAATGCTTCATTGCCAACGACCAGTTTCCCAGTGTGTAGACAATCTCGGCGTACTTGAGATACCAGATGTGGTTGGCAGGCTGGAGAATGATCAGCTCCTCGCAGCAAAATGCGGCTTGTTCATAGTAATGTTGGTCCATATACATGTTGCAAAGTTCAATCCATCCTTCATGGTCATCGTAGTAGGTATCCAAGTATTCCGTCATGGCTGCAATTGCTTCCTCCGTCTTGTTCCGTTCCTTTAGGAGCACAATTTGACGTTTTGAAGCCAACTAGAGCGTGCATATACATATAGCATGTCAACTTTCATAGATTTTTCATTGTTGTTGTACATGACTTATTTTTATCTTGGGTTACCAAATGAGTTGCATCCTTCTCCAATATGCTATCATACACCGTTTGTGCCTCGTCTAGTTTTCCTTGTGCTTCCAAAAACATGCCCTTTAATCGTTGTAGTCGAAGTGAACTGTCCCCAAACCGTGCCTGCAGTTGATCGAGACAGTGCTAAAATAGTAAAAACAACCGACGTCCCCCCCCCCCACCATTCAACATTAGCTTCTAAATATTCGCTAAAGTCCCTTTCCAACTTTTTGTCTCTTACTTGTGCTAGTTCGAAATCTTCAACATCGAGAGCTGCAATTGTTATTTGCTCATAAAGGGGCCATACTGTTGCAAAATTATACTTTTAGACGCGCAACGCACACATGCACACTCCAAGATGGATCCAGCTTTTGACCAACTTGCCTTGATCTTTAAGTTTATCAATATATTTGTCCCTAATTAAACGTGCACCTACTGATGCTACATATTCTGAACGGCGTTCATTGGTTGTTCGGAAGGTTTGTAGTTCTTCGATCGCGGCTGTATAGTCGAAACGCGGCATATTGAAAGAGGGCAACCAAAAGACAATGTTGGTTCGCTGGGCGGAGTCATTTTGTCTCTCCATCCATGGGATTCAAACGCCCCTTCATTGCGAATCTAGGTACTATTTCAAGGCCTATGTGATCTACTATATCTTTTCACAAATTCTCTTACACATCAATTCATAGCAACTGTTTAGCATTAATTTTGTGCTATTCAATATACACTTCGATGGTTTCAGATAGTTTCATGTACTAGCGCTCTATACAGTACAGTTAATTGCATGAAAGATGCTAAGTGTACAAAATTTTGCTCTGTTTCACTTGGTCGGTACGTCTTCACAACAAACTACCACAAGTACTTTCGTCAGTGAACATTCATCCACATAAAGTAGATAATAGTGTTTCACAATGCCTTCAGTATACAGTAAATATACGCATTAGAGACGCAGCAGCGAAATAGAAAACGACCTGATACAATCATCTATTAAGTTGGCAACAATATCAATCAGAGTAATGGCTTAAAAGTTGATGGGATCGTGATACATAGAGCCGCAAAATTAAAAGGGCTTAGGAGCACTTTTCGATTCATTGCATATGTGTTTGTATAGCTAAATAGAGCTTGTCAGGTTCACATGATGATGAGGATGTTCATTGCACCGTTTTGAATAATGTACTGCTTCTGCTACTTTCTACATTATCAGTAATCTATCTATTAGCAGGTTAAAAAAAAGGATTAGTTGGTTTTGGGATTTCTTTTCTCCTACGGCACTAAAGTTTGATTGCGTGGATAAAACGAGCATGCATAACAAATTAATGTGGTATAGCGCAGCACACACACAGCTACCTATTGATACTTTGATGATTAACTAAAAACAAGTGCACAATCACTTAAAGAGATATAATACTAGCTGTGACCGGTATAACCATCTATCAAATTTAGCCATCAACTACTATATGTTGTTTTTCTGTTCATGCTGTAACATTTACTTGCTTTATTCTAAATAATAAGACTCACTATTTACCGTAGATGCGACACAACGGTAGAGGAAGAAAGGGGGATTTTTGATAGATAGTGTAGCAGCTTATATTGCATAAGTAGTATAGGCAAGTATGTACGTCTAATGCAGGGTAAATAGTACAGGGTTTTCTTTCTATCTGCTGCTTTCTTTTGGCTTTCTTTATAACATTACGTGCGTCGTATAAAAGTAAATCAACTTTTGATGAATTTGTTTATCGACTATCAAGCAGGTCCATCTTTGCATTCTTTAAAAGTTTAAGGCTCTATATGTATAGTCATCATGATGTCGATTTTGGACCTTGGCATGTACATTTAAGTTATTAAGATAAAGCTCTGACATTTAGTAGCATTGTGCTGTTTAATTGATAAGATTGACGACACGCAACTGTGAGAAAACGGTGGTATCATAGTCTTTACCACTTTATCTTGATGCCTGGAATGCCCACGGCCACGCATTGGGTCTGCGTCTTCTCTCTCTAAGATCTGAGCAATATGTTTGGTATTATTTTTTGTTATAAACAACGCATGCGACGAGTATTTGAATAATATGGCAGTTCATGTTTAGTAGATGCACATGCATGATTACTATTGCTTGGAGTTGTATACATAACATACTAATGTATTGCCAACAACGCATGTATAGGGTCTGTATGTATGCATTTTAAATAGATGACACATGCTGCACTGTCATTTCTTTCGATGGATCAAGACACGACGCCTTTAGCAAGCAGCGACTATGCAACTGACTCGAAATACTATGAGAATTTGAGCACGATACACAACTATCTAGTCTTAGAAATACCGAAAAGTGGCGCTTTGGGTGAAAGAAATGAAAAAAATCAAATTTTTTTAATGTAAAGACTCGACATTACTCAATATGATTTAAAAAATGATGATGGTGTTAGAAAGCGATGGCGCTCCAGTAGTAGATTCGATTGACTTTTGCTCAACACCTACCTATGCTCATATCATACTACAGTATCACAGCTGAATAGACATAGCATGATACGTAATGAGAGCAAGAGAATAATTGATAATGAATGATTTTATCAAAACTACTTCGCATACTATAGCTCAGATGTATTGCAGAGTTGTTAGTCTAGACATGGACAACAATACACAGAATCAAAAAATTTGATACAAGGACAAAATCCGCCGGCGGCGCACCGCTACTTTGATATATGTTATCACCTTTCTTTCAATGTTATAATTGTTGTTACTTCTATCATTGCGGTATAGTAGTACCGTTCAGCTTTACCTTCCAAATTCGGTGCTTAGGCCATCATCGTCACACAGAGTAGTGTGGCGCATTATAAATTACCATTTTTGGTTTCGATATACAGTCATTTCAAAAAAACAAAGTCGTTGGTTTTGAATTCAAAAAAAGTCTTGATGTTCAACAATGATGTCAGTTGGTCCAACAATAAAGTCGTTTGATGAACCTTGTTTATTTTTACATATCGCTTATTAGTAATTGCCCAATGATACTCTTGGCATTTATTTTGGTATAAATAAAAGTGATGTTTTGAATTCCCTTGTTTCTTTGTCAAAAATGGTATACGAAGATGGGCAAGGGCACGTTGTCGATGAACATGGAGTTGAGCCGATGGATCTTGCCGTTGATGAGGAGCTTTTCGCCATCGAAACAATAAGTTCTTATACTCAGTTTTTACAGAATAAACCTCCAGAGAAACCATCTAAGCCTAAATTGCATTCAACTGGAGACGAAAGGAATCATGCAGATGTTTATATGGATCTTTGCAATAAGAGACGATGTACATCTTACTCAGATGACGAAATGACTCGATTTTTTCGTATGTTTTTTAGTAAATGCCTCAAAGCCTGCTGTTGAAACATATGTGATGTACTTACTCGCAGAGATCAAGTTACCAAACTCGATTCAGGGCTTATCTGGATTTATCACTGAAGTGCCATCCATACTCAAAATTCTGCATGTCTTCGATACAGTCTGTGTATCTTTTGATATCCCTGATATCATTGCCAGGCGACGAGCACCAACTCTGTCAAAAATTTCAACAAATCATCTCTAAATCTAAGAGCCGAAAGCGATCTTGCCATCTCCACCGCAGACGAATTGAATACTGGCTGCATCTCACTTCAAAACCATTTCCACGTCTCGTTCCTTAAAAAAATTCCCCTCATAACGATCACCCAAACAATTCCTATATCAGCCCATCGAATAAATAAACGATCACTTTCTATTAAAAGCTCATCATCAGTGGTACATTTGATACTGTTTTGGGACTGTTTGTATTAAGCTGTACTTGCAATAAAAAAATAAATCTTAAAATATAATAATAAGTAATAGAAATCCTGGCTTGAAAGACTACGTTCAAGACTATCAAAATGGGGACCAATACCACACACGGGGATAACTGATAATTTATTGATGAATTAAAGTGGTTTTTTATATGTTTCTTTTTGTTATGGTTACTTGCGTCATCGTGCAGCAAGTAATCATTTTCTGCTTTTTGTTATTTTGTAATCTTAGTAGGGCGACGCAGCAACCAACCCTTTACCCACACCACAATACAGTATACCTCTCTCTACCTCTCTCTACCTCTCTTTACCTCTCTTTACCTTTCTATACCTCTCTTACCTTGTAGAGACACTTACCGAAGCATTTGGCAGAATGAAAAACAAAGCCTTGGAAGTCACTTAAACTCTAAACTATCATAAGCTTCGCTAATTCTGGTCATCAACGTCCCTTTTTTCAAGAACTTGTTTCGCTTCACCATTACTCTTGATAACTGACCATAACTGCTCCATTGGATTCAATTCAGGAGAATATGGAGGAATATATACAAGTCGATATCCTCGATAATGTATAAATACTTTTCTATATCAGTTGAGCTTGGATATTAGGAGCATTAATTATCACAAGATAGTGTCCCTTCAGTTCTGGATACTTGTCCATTTCATCAAGAGTAGCTTTTATAAACCTCAAATAATGTCCTGTCACTGTTTCTATACCATAAACATCAGTCTTATACCTAAGCTTTCTCTTTTTGATTCGTTTTGGAACTCGTAAACTAACATTTAATTAGACCGGTGGCAGATATTGCACCTAAAATCGATGTTGCTTTTGTCAAAGGCACTGTAACTACTGCAGGGGTTCCTTCTTTCTTTGACCATGCCATACCTAGTTTCAAATTAATATAAAAGGCTGATTCATCAAGAAAAACACAGTTTGTTGTAAAGTCCAATAATCAGTTTGTTGCCACTATTTGTACCCAATCATACCTTTGTTGAATTTTTTCCTCACTGTTTCTTTCCAAAGGTTGGAATTGCGCCTGTTGGATAGATAAGCTACACTGCGTTGTCATGAAGTTATAGACAGTAGTACGAGAAACGTTAAGATTTACAAAGTATTGCAGTAAACTTTCTGCCACTTCAGTTAAAACAAAAGAAGGATTCTCGTCAATGTAATCTAAACTAAATTGCTTATAATGCTCTTCCCCAAGAATACGACGTCGGCCTGATTTTTCAGGATTTTCATAATATCGCTTGACCCATCTTTGGGCCGCACGACTATGATGGATACCTAATTGTTTCGCAACAGCAGCCGAAGCACTGAGGCATTTACCAAAAACAAATGAA
The DNA here is from genome assembly GCF_025766255.1 of Zychaea mexicana. Taxonomy (NCBI): domain Eukaryota; kingdom Fungi; phylum Mucoromycota; class Mucoromycetes; order Mucorales; family Lichtheimiaceae; genus Zychaea; species Zychaea mexicana. Next base: position 341,687 of record NW_026516687.1, on the reverse strand, counting down.
AAAATCGAGTCTTTTCTTCGTCTGAGTAAAATGTATACTGTCTCTTATTGCGTTAACTATAAACATCTACATGATTCCTTTCATCTCCAGTTGAATGCAATGTAGGCTTAGATGGTTTCTCTGGAGGTTTATTCAGTGAGAACTGAGTATGAGCACTTAATGTTTCGATGGCGAAAAGCTCCTCATCAACGGCAAGATCCATTGGCTCAACTCCATGTTCATCGACAACGTGCCCTTGCCCATCTTCGTAAAAAAATTGCATATCCATTTTTATAAAAGAACAATATCATAGGGCAACTACTAAGCGATATGTAAAAATAAACAAGGTTCATCAAACGACTTCAGTGTTGGACCAACTGACTTCATTGTTGAACATCAAGATTTTTTTGACTTCAAAACCAACGACTTTACTTCTTGAAATGACTGTACATACCTTTGAAAAAGTAACAATTTGACGTAGTACATTACGAGTCCAGCTGCTGGAAACGAACGAACGATGTGGATTAAGGCTTAGAAAGTGGGGCTGAAGCCCTCTATGACTCCTCTCTTTCTCCGGGTTTCTCTTGGCGTGCTGCGTAACCATCAGTTTCGAGCAACAGAATCAACAAGAAATGTATGACAGTAAAGAAAAAGGTGATCGATTTGATATATTATCGTCTCGTACAGAAAATACATGCTATACTATATTTACTACCTCCTCCTCTTCCTCCTTTCCGCTTCATGATTTTTGGGGGGACCCGATTTTTACCTATACGGCTTCTTTTTATAAATACTTGCCATTCTTATAAAGATACCGGCCGTAAATCGATCTTTCTTTCTGCATCAGCAGTGTATGCACTGTTGTTGCTATCATTATCATCAGTACTATTAAATCTGCTATAGTGCTATTTTGTACAAAGTAGGCTTTTTTTATCAGCCCCCTCATTTTCTGTCAGAAAATCATTGATGTCTCATGGTGCTTAAAATGATAAGCCAATACTACCAAAAATGCATGGAAAACCTCGCATCTTTAATTTAATTCATTTATCAGCAACAAGCTTGATATACATTAAGTAGGGTGACGATGATCGTCATTGTTTAGAATTATACAAGCCCCCCCCCCCCCAAGAAGTGAGTAATTCTTTTTGATAATTATTGGACCATCATCATAATTCTATACGAAACATTTCCCCCTTTTGTTTATTGGGTGCGTGGTGCCACTTATTACTTTTCTGGTGCAACAATGAACCCCGGGGGGGGGTGGTTCCGGAGCATCTTGTGTGCCTCGTCTGCCTATTCCCACATAGGGGGCGGAAGTTCGCCGGTTTCTGTAATGGTTCGATGGACGCAGTAACCATTCACTTGTGTCTCAATGGCCCCGACAATTGAAAAAGAAAGAGAAGCTCAGGCTCAGCAACAATGCATAAAGCGCCGAAAAAAATAACAATAAACAAAAATTCGGAAAAGAACAAAGAAACTTTTGAGAAAAAGGTGCCAAACGAGAACTTGCTGCTGATGGGGCATACTAACTGCTACATCATACAATAAACGCAAAAGAAATGGATGAGGGTGACCCAATACAACGTAGTATAGCGGTAGTAGGTAGGAAAATAGTTATACGAATGATGTTATGGCTCTTGCGGAATTGTGTAACTCTGAATTAAGGTAGCAATCTGCTGAATTACATGTGGAAGTGACTCCCATACTACATAATAAATGTGGCTCATAGATACTAAAAGAATTCTGATAGAAATTAGCTATCATGACTCATTTATGTATATATATGTTGTCAAAATGTAATAAAGCCAATCTTCAACCAACAATCAAGTTGTCATTGTCGATGAAGCCAGATGAGCCTATTGTTTGTTTTGATTCTAAGAATGATTTTTATCCAAAGTGAAAGGTTCTTACTTCTTCTCAGCAACGTATACGTTGTGACAATGTGCACTAAATGTGACCTTTTACAAAAATGCTCGCCGATGTGGTAAAGTTACTAGTATGGAAACATAAAGAACTATTCTTTATCACGATCATTCCTTAGATCATCAGAGGCGGCCCTGAAGTAGCGAAGCCTGCTCGTTTTTCACACGCAAAAGAGCGTAGAAGCTTTATTGACAGTTTTGATTTCAATGCTTGACTGGATACACGAGAGAGAAAAACGATATACGTTTTGAGCATACAAGTTTTACCTGGCATAGTCGACATGGTTTATAACTTTTTTTTAAAAAAGTTGTTGTTGAGCTTGACCACTAGAAATCGATATTCTTCGTTCCAAACTTTCTGGTCGGCTAATAGGTCAAGCCCACAACCAAGAAAGAAATGCTTAGACGTCTGTTGTCAACCGATTTACTATTGTTGCAGTAGTATTGTACCTAATTTTTCTGTGATGATACAGTAGCAAGGACGTAATGCTATATATGTTATGGAACGTCACAGGCCGTGATTCAAAAGCATACCACTATTTTAGAAATCACTCGCGCCGCCAAACACATTGTACAAGCAAGTTATACAAGGATGGAGGTGCTTCTGTATTGGTAAGATATGATTTTCGTCTTGTGCTTTAGAAGCATTAGTTTTCAAACTTTCTCCTAAGCAACAGTTGAGCTGATTGTTCTTCCTTATTCTTGAATGAAAAAAGCTTACACACACACACACACTTGCATGGCGTATAAAGCATTGACGCTATGTACGTCGCTTATGATTCCGGAGTAGCACTGTACGATGACGACTATTCGCCAGAAACGGATGGATGGCTTTTTATGGGCAGCAACATCAGCAGGAGCCAAAAATGGACCCAAATGCTGACTGAAGATACCCGATAACGCACCGTTCTTTCCATTATCATCAGCAGCAACCTATCAATGGTAAAGAAAGAAAAGCCGATAGGTTGAGAGAGAGAGAGAGAGAGAGAGACAGAAAGATGCATCTGATTATTCCTATATACAGGAATAATCAAGAGCAACAACGTATGTGCGTCACCCCATTATGTATCTGTGATCAATGGTTCTGAATCAATACGACAGGGACCAATGTCAATGATGGATGACTTCTCTGTCAATGTTGTATCTACAATTACCTATCCAAGCCCTCAGCAGCAACAACTACCGCCACTACTCCTGCAACAACAAGAGCAAAAAGCACTGGAGCGACAATTCATTGCGGTTGCTGGTCCAGGTCTTGCCGAATTGCTGCTTCCACACGAGGACACATGTATCCTTATCGAAACCGACCTTGGCTCACGAACCCGTTGGCGAGCAGAACGACGTGTACATTCTCCTCTAACAGACCCTTTTTACAAATCGACGTTCTTTTGGCTCGCGAATGCCGTGGAAGGGTATTCAAGGTCATCTAATCAAGAATCAATTCTGTTCTGTGGCGATATAGTAAGAAAATGTCAAGAGCATGGGAAAAAAAAGGGACGACCCAGTAACAGAAAGAGATCTTTCTTTGTGGAAATTGCTTCTGGTGTTCATCAATGGATGCCGCTTTGGGTCAAGGAAAAAAAATGGACTCTAAACGAGATTGCAAAGGAAATACATTTATATTCGTGAACGTGTAGGCAGCCTTTACGATTTACAAAGAGGTAAGCCCCCCACCCCCCAACCCCAGCAAAAAAGCATATAAAGTCTTGTATCCAAAATCATCAATCCAAGAGATGTACAAAGTATGTCATTGAAAATTTCGTAGAGTATCCAGAGGACTTGGTCAAGGGGATGTCATACCAAAAAGCAATATTAGCACCCGAACTAGACAGACCTTTCACCACTTTTTCCAAGGCCTCTGTTATTTTATCAACGCGAGTGGCTGGCGGGACCCATGGGTACGGCTGCAACTAGTTGATGTCGTCATTCCATTCATCACTGGCATGGTTTCTGTTTCTTCTGACAAGGACATTGTATGGTCGAGCGAAACGGTCAGCTGTTGTATGTTTATTTGGCCACAGTTGCCTGAGAATGTGCCTGGCAAACCCATAGCAAACCATCTGCCCCAGTTCCCAGCATGGATTGATAAAAGTCGCTTATTTGAGACTACCATGGAAGACGACGATGACCAAGCTATCGTATTATGCAAAAATAAATGGCGGCCGCGGCACTACCACTACTAGTAGTAGTACGATTAGAAGCTGCTGCTGCAGTGCAGCAGCTACTGTAGCAAGAGTAGTCTCGGAACGATCCTGCATGGCAATACATTGACGCACAAGCAGTTGGCCCTGAAGGGGGGTTGGGGCGCTTGGGGTAAGGATGTTGCTACGCCTACTTACTATGTAGTAGTACGGTTACTAGTGCCGATAACGCCGACGTGAGGCAGCATCGATTTACGGCGCGCAGAATGCAACAATAGCAACAAAACGACGACGGCGTAATAATAAAAAAAAAAAAGAGCAAGATGTATCGAACTGCTTGTCCAACATTCATTTGACAAAACTCTGCCCCCCCCCCCATTTGGATCAAGTACACACATGAATCCACGGTATTCGAATTGCTTCAAAATGATCATATTGGCCAATGGGTCATATGGCACTCTGGGTAGTATGCCGCAAATCGATAAGGTCACAAAATAAAATGGGTAAATATGGAGCCACTTTTTTTATTATTAAATTTGTGAAAAAAAGCTGACAACATGAATTACATACAAAACGTCAAGGTGACCATCCAGAATATGTGGACAAATCTACGGGTGCTACGAGAACGTGGACAGAAGAAAACGGTTACCAAAGTGCTCGAACGATTTACAACAGCACGGTCATCGCGAACTGTTGCGAGGACTCTGTCTCTCTCTTTTTCTCTTCCACTTTTTTTTTTCTCGGGGAGATAAATTTGGACCGAATGATCTTTTTTTTTTTTGGGTTGACCAGTTGCCGTAATTTCGACGACACGATCTAACAAAGCTTTGTACAAGTTCTATTGAAGAAGGACGCCGGATCTGGACGAGCCTAGCACGCGACGCATCTTTGTACAAATAGCGGTGTGCATCATCTGCATTTACGGGCCTTCAAGTGATTCATCGGGACATCAAGGACGAAAAGATCACGATCATCATATCCGCCTGATAATTTTTTGGAAGCGCAGCATTTATATTTTTAAAGAAAAAGAAGGAGACGAAGGTGGTAATAGTAGTAGTAATAGTAGTACATTATTGCTCAACACATTTGTAGGTACCATCGCCTATGCATCGCCCGAGGTAGTTGCTTCTTCATGGCAACAAGTAACACGGGTCCACTACGCAGGATATCTGGGCACTCGGAGTGCTTCTCTACACCCTAGTTTATCATTTGAACCCATTCCATTCTCCGGAATATATTATCAACCGGAATTTGCTGTTTCCCTTCCAAACTGCCTGACAGTAACGTTTCCTTTCTTTTCTCACTTTGTATACATGCAGGACAAACGTCCCTGTCTGTTGTCTGCTCGCCGGTTCCCCGAATCGTTTTACATATAGATCTGCGCGAGCTTATTGCATGAATGCTTGACGTAAAAGTCGACCATTCAACAAGTGATTGACCACGGATGGCTCTGCTGGCTGTAGTAGTACTAGTAGTAGGCCACACAACAACGCAGTATATAATAGGAGCTTGATATATACCTTTTCTCCCTCTTTGTTTTTCCCCACCACCTCTGCCCATTCATTTGTGGATAGACATTCCACTATCCTTCAACATATCTTTGGGTGGCTAACCCTTGACGACACCAATAATTCATTGTGTATATTATTACAATTACGAAAATGCTAAAATGTGCCGCGCGCACAATTTCGTCGGAACAATGTGTGTGTGTGCTACAATGGGGCAAAAAAAAGGGGGGGGAGGGAAAGAAGACACATACAATTTGTGCCACGTTGCCCTGTGCTTGTGACACACTCTAATGCAATTTGTAACCATGAAGCAACAATCATCATGAAGATCAATCACCACTACTACTACCACATCACCGTCGGCCCTGTTTATGCTACTCTTTGTAACTTATTGTTGTCGTGGTGATGGGGGGGGGGCTCCGCTGTATGAATCCGTGGCACAATACTTCATTCACTTGCAGCAACAACAACAACAACAACATGTCCTTTTTGTTGTTATTAAAAAAGCTATTAACTTGCACACAGCAGCATGACACTTTCTAATTACTGATTGAAAGAAAGATCAGTCGATATACGACTCCATGCTCGTTTATTATTTCTCAATCAAGATGTTATAATAGAGACACTATCAGCACGAACATCAAATGCTGCAGCTTTCTTTTCTTTTGTTGGTTTCAAGGAGACAAGGAGAGAACAGGGAGATGATGATGATGATGAAGGAGGTGGGGTTTTTCTTCCTTTAACACACAAAATAAAAAAGGAGGGGAAGCGCTTAAAAAAAAGATAAAGAGCCTTTATCAAAAAAAGCAAAAGACACATAAAACGGAGAAGGGTGGAAAAGGGGAGAATGACAGGCGGACCAAAAAACGAGCGAGCAATTTAGGAGGAAAAAAAAAAAGAAAAGAAATACGACGAAAAAAGAGAAAAGAATGTTGCGTGTCAAAATTCATCCTGGCGCAAAATGCATTGCATTGCAGCAACTACAGCCGCTGCTTTTCTTTTCCCTTTTGCTTTTTTGTAAGAACCCTATTTCCCTCTCTCTCTCTCTCTCTCTCTCTCTCTCTCTCTCTCTCTTTCTCTCTCCCTTTTCTTTACGTTTCTATTCCCTTACTCTCTCTCTTTTTTTTTACCCTGAGCTCAGTCAGTCAGTCACTCAGTCAGGGAGCAAAGATCCGACATCTAAATCAACGACTCACAGCAGAAAAAGACCGTCCGTCGCACTTGAAGTCTACTACTACTACTACTACCACTACCAACCCTTTCTACTTGTACACATCCCAAAAAACCGGTTTACAGCTCCTGGTCTAGGCATGCAAAGGTACGTTTGTGTGTATTGCGTTTAGAACAAGAACAAGAAAAAGATTCCCTATTTTTTTTAATTCTTTCTCCTCTACTTTGTAAAAAAGAAAACTAACGCCTCTTTTGCCCCACTATACCTTCCCTCGTTACCCTTTCCATTTCGACATTCCACCATTCCAACATTGACGCTCATGAACACAACTACGACGACGACGACGACGACGACATTGTTACCTTCCGACAACACGACTACTACTACCACTTTTTGCAACAATAGCATTACTCGTCCTACTACACCCTCCGTGGTTGTCACTCCGCCAGATCTGGACACGCCTAACAACGTGGTGGTATCCGTGATAACAGCCAACAACAAGAGTGACAACACACGCGTCACCAGCGACGATGATGATATGGATGACGATTCCACTGTAGCAAAGTCTGTCTCTACTGTGGTCGTCGTTAAAACTGATCCTGCACGACGACCATCATCTAAAAATAACAATAACAACAATACATCAGCAGCAGCAGCATCATCCTCATCCTCATCTAATAACAACAACAATAACAATAGTAGCAGTAGTAGTAGTAGTAATGATTCTACCACTGCTGCTACCGTTTCATTTCGATACCCATCCAATACTGCATTCACTACTACCAACAACACTCGAAAAGCCATCCCACAGTTCTTTTTTCCTCATGGCAAACCAATAGCTTCTGAAGAACGAGACCGCAAAAACCGCAAAATCATGGTACGCAAACCTTTACGAGCCATGTTTTTTTTTCTCCTCAACTCCTACGATTCCCCTCCCAACCACAGAACCCAAAAAAAAAAAAAAAGATACATGAAACGAAACGCAAAAGCAAAAAAAAAAACAGCCAAATGTTTTATGATTGGATCACATAATCAATATTTTAAAAAAAAATCCCATTACAGGCCATCGTTCGCCACCTCTATGGCGCCCAATCCTGCTTGTTGGAATCCCATTTTGTGGCAATCACCAGGACGTGTGGTTTGCCACGCTACATGAATATTGCTCTGTTCCGAAGAATCGACTCTATGCACCAACGCGATGAGCGAATCACGCTGGAGCAATTTGCACAGTGAGTGTCTGGGGTAGGAAAGGGGCCGGGGGATCCGCTTAGCTACAGTCGTGTTGTTGTTGTTGTTGCCTAAATGAAAGAGAGAGAATAATAACAAAAACAACAACAGTGGCTGGACCGAATTATCGCGGGATCGATACGACGATGAATCACTCTTTTTCAATATTCTGAGGAAACCGGGCTGTGCCTGGTTATTACCAGAAGACTTTCTACCCGTGATGGAGGGTAGGTAGAATTTTTTTAAAAAAAAAGAAAATGAAACTCTCTTTTTTATTTTTCTCAACATTTTCTTTTTTTTTTGTGTAGATATTGTGCTTCATCATCCAGGATTACGATTTCTAGCTGATAATCCCATGTTCCAAGAACGCTACAGTGAGTTGGTCTTTTTTTTATTTCTCCTAAGAAAAAGAAAAAGTAAGCGGGGGGAGAATAACACATACACACTTTTTTTATATTTCAGTTGAAACTGTGATTTGTCGATTATACTATGAAGCACGGTGTCCAAGCGGCAAAATGACGCTGGCACAATTCCGACGCAGTGACTTTGCGCACATGATCCATACGCTCGGACCCAATGTGGATCTCAATAGCGTAAGAAGAAGAAGAAGGCCATCGAGTTTCAAACATTTTGGGCAACTTTTTTTAAAAAAAAAAAATAACACCATGTGTGTATGTAGACCCGTGATTGCTTCTCGTACAAGCACTTTTATGTACTCTACTGCAAATTCTGGTCCCTCGACGACGATCATGACTTGATCATTTCGGAAGCCAACCTGGCCAAATACAATCAGGCCGCACTGACCCCGCGTGTAGTTCATCGCATCATGCAGTGTGGCCGTATTGCCGCGTTTGCTCGGGATCAAAGCGGTGGGGCCGTGTGGGGTGATGCCCCCACGTTGACCTATCTTGATTATATCTGTAAGCACCAGTAGTAGTAGTAGTAGTAGTAGTAGTAGTAGTAGTAGTACCTCTTTAAGATATGTGTTTTTCTTTCTCTCTTGCTATACACATTGCGTACTCATGTTTTTTTATGCATGCAGGGTTTCTATTGTCAGAGGTTGACAAGAGCACTCCGATGGCGATCGAATACTGGTAATGTTTATTCTTGTGAAGCCCCACTCCCCTCCCTCCTCTCTTCAACCCGTGTTTTTATACATGTCCCTTACAAGAGGAGGAGATACTGAAAAGTGAAGCGCGGTGATGTAGGTTCCGATGTATGGATACCGATGGCGATGGTGTGCTATCTAGTTATGAATTGGCTCAGTTCTGGCAGGAGCAAGAAGCTAGGTAAAAAAAATCTATGATATCATCACAGCCTATCACATTAACAATTTCACATGGTCCTTGGTATCATTATTCTCACACACAATCCCCCACCTCTTTTGACTTTGTAATAGACAACGGTTCTATGGAGTGGCAGACGACGATCAAATTCAGTTTCAAAATATTCTCTGCCAAATGTACGTGACATCAGGAATAAAAGAGGGCGTAGGTGGTGTATGTGCGTATGTGTGAGGGGGGGGTGGGGACAGGAGGTATTGTGTCGCATTTTTCAAGGGGAGAATAAGGGGAGATAGGTACACACACCTCACCTAGTAAAATTTTTAAGCTGACACTACGGACTTGGATCTAGGAACGACCTGATCCAACCTCAGGTACCCGGCCAATTTAGGCTCCATGACCTGAAACGAAACGGCTACCTTGCCGAACGTTTCTTTGACACCTTTTGCAATTTTGATCGCTTCCAGATCCATGAGTCCTACCAGGGATCCATCCGTGCCAAGCGGAAACAAGAGCAAGATAAACGACGCCAACAACAGCATTTAATGGAAACTGGCAATGGTTCAGATGCAGCAGCATCGTGTTCCTCTGTTGTTGAAGATGAAATTGCTGTTTTGGACGACAGTCTCGGCTATTTCATGATTAGCGACTGGTGTGAATACGCCGAAGCAGAATATCAGCAGTTATTATTAAGCGAGCGAAACGATGTTGTTTGGGACGATGACGATGATGATGATGATGATGATGAAGACGAGGACGAAGAAGAAGAAGATGTTGGCTATCTCGGTGAAGAAGATGACGAAGATGAAGAAGCAGTAGTGTCCTCAGAAGAGGAGAGTTTGTCTCCTGCAGTGGCTGCTATTGCTGCTGTGGTCATGTCAACTGTGTCAGAAGCCGAGAAAGAGCGAATCGTTTCCAAAGCAGTAGTACACGATGAAGGTGATGAAGGCAACAAGGACGAAGAGGAGGAGGATGATGATGATGCAGTGAACCCTGGAGAATCAAGCGGTACAAGTGACCATGATAGCGACACAAGCGCCCCGACGACGCCCACCAAGGATCCGACACCTGCGCCACCGAGTTGGTCGACTGCAGTGGCCAATACGACTACAGCAACAACGACGGCAGCGACCACAGAAGCTGTGGTTCATGTCAAACACAACGACGTGCATCGTCATCACCACCAGCCTTGGCTCTGGCAGCCCCACGGTGAAGACGAGCATGACGATGATGAAGAAGAAGAACGTGAAGACCGAGCAGCCGAGTGGATATGGTGGCTTTCCAGACAGAGGTTATCCGAGCCATCCTCATAGAAAATGTTCGCATGGTCCTCAGACTACATTTGTTTTTATTTTATTTTTTTGAGCAGCTTCCCCCTTTTTTCTACATTCTAGTAATCTATTATACCTTTTTTTTCTTGTTTGTTAATGTTGTTTAATTTTTGTCATTTCCAAGTAGTTTTACCCTCTCTCTACCCGAGTAAAGATAAACGTGGACTCTTTCTCTTCAGTGATACCACCACTCAATTCCATGTATAACCCTTGAAAAGTGTGCGCGTGGGCAATAGAATGAGAGCTTCTTGTCTCTGTGCGTATGATAGATAGCCCATTGCTAGTGACACACCCAAAGGCGTGGGTTGTTGTACACACTTTTAAATGGTCACGGTTATCAAAGTAATCCAGGCACACGCTTCTAGTTGCTACTGCTGCTGCTGCTGCTGCTCCAAGTACCACATGTCGAGGCACTCGGCTCTTTTTTTTTTTGTCATGCTATTTTAATGCTGCTAGTAGTAGTAGTAGTAGTAGTAGTAGTAGTGCTGCTTGGTCGTGTTCCCCGAGAAAAAAGCATACCACACATACACACAGCGCGCGCAAGATAATCGAGAGGCATTTTTGATTGTTTTGGGAAATAATCGCTCTCCCATTAAACTCCATTCAAATCATTCATACTTGGCAGCCTTTTTCCAGTATATGATATATATACAGCTAAGCAATCTCATCATAGTCAAAGGCAAGTGGGTCAGGTAGTAGGATTTAACCGGACAAAAAGGTGCACTATCACCTCTTCTCCCATGCAAAAAAGGCCACCACGCGGATATATCGTCATCAGCGTCTTATACATACTACATACCCAAGAAATAGGTACTGTAGCATTTTTATTATCGTTGTTGTGTCACCTCAATTCGCCCTTGAAAAAAAAAATAAACCTGTTGAATGATCATTGGGCTGGCGCAGATGACTTTAATATTTCTCTTGGAATTGAAGAGAGAGAGAGAGAGAGAGAGAGCTCCGATCACATGTTGCTCTCTATTTCTGTAACTACATAAAATAAAAGTGGGGTGGAGTGAGGCGAGGCACACCACACCCGCTATCGAGTCAACTCACTTGATACGATAACACACACACACAGAGAGAGAGAGAGAGAGAGAGGGTATATGTGTGTGAGAGTAAGAAGGAACTTAATTCACCTTGTCCTATCTGTTCCTTGTGGAATTGGCCCTGGGGTGTCCAACCGAAACAGGCCACTCCCTCTTTTTTCAACTACTGGCTGGTAGTAGTAGCTGACTTGGCTGGGTTCGAGTATGGGTTTTCGGGGGTTGGGTGGGGGTTGGTGGGTGGAGACAAAAGATGGGCACGCGGCGTCCTCCGAAATAAAAGTAAAAACCTTTTCCAGCGCCCGCCCGGTCGGGCTCATCACATCTCACAGCACACAGAGTCAGTCAGCCAGTCAGTCAGTCAGTCAGTCAGTCAGTCAGTCAGCTACTGCCACTGCTAGCGAGACCGGTGGATAATAAACGATCATGTAATTGTGTGCTTCGTTTTTCAAAAAAAAACCCTTTCTCTCTCTTTTTCCCTTCATAACTCTCGCCATTCTCCCCCTTCCTCTTTTATTTCTTTTCTTATCTTTAAAGCCTACAATCACACATAATTTCTTTAACGCCACTTTTTTTTTCTTTGATAATTCCAATTTATTTTATGCCCTAACAAAAACTATATAAACCAACACACACACACAAACTGTATTTTCCAATACCATCACAACACTGACAAGTTCAATTTGTTCTGACCACCAACAACAACAACAATCATGGCCTTGGCAACTCTAGCCCATATTCCTGCACAGCATTCGACGTCCACGTCCACTACAACAACAACCAGCAGCAGCAGCAGCAGCAGTACAACAGCAAACAGCAGCTACAGCAGTCGTTGGCGAAAAGGTCTTGCGCTGTTCCAGAAAAGCCGATCCAAGTGCTGGTCGCCCATGACGCTTGCTGCAGCCACCGAGAAATACGTTCGTCACAAGTCACCGCCCCAAGTCAAGTGTGAAGACTTGACCGCACGCGAGTTTGCCCAGTTGACTGGCATCAAAATCGTCGACGCCACCTGCACCTCTCCACCGCTCGAGTACAGTAACGAAACAACCACCCTTTCCAACGACAGCTGCACTACTACTGCTACTACTGCACAGCCACGTATCTGGGATTCCGATTTCTGGCAGCAACAGGGAGGACAGCGACGACAACAACAACAACAACAACAACCAGAGCACTGTCATCATCATCATCATCACCATCATGAACCTCCCAATCCTCGTGTGATTATGAAAGGTCGGTTCAAGATCATGATGGGTGAAGACGACGAGGATCGGGATTCCAATAACACCACGGCAAGTGTTCCAATAACGAACTGTGCCCGCCAGGTGGTCGAGTGGAAGCGGAAACGATCAGCGTAAACCTGCGACTCCTTCAACACAGCAACAACAACAATCTTCGCTCCTTAGTATTCAAACAACTTCCATCCATATACCCTTTACTTACCTTCTTCATCCATCTGTACAACTCACACATTATCATTAAAAAAAATGCACACTTCTCTTTGGGAGGAGTGTGAGAGAGAGAAAGAAAACAAACCTCCATCGTTCAACATCTTCCTTCAACCCTCCCTCTCTCTCTCTCTCTCTCTCTCTCTCTATCTCTCTTATATACACAACTTTGTATCCTGACACATACTCGGAGCTCTCTCTCTCTCTTTCTATCACACAAACACACATTCTACATAGCACAACTCAATCTATATCATCAAACACACCCCTTTGTTCCTTTGTTTATGCAGCTAATATGTCATTATTCCTAGCGAAGAAAAGATAATAATAATAATAATAATAATCATCAACATCTAAAACTCTGTACATTACAGCAAAAAACAAAAAAAAAAGAAGCCTGCCCTCTTGACGGACCCCATGTTATGATGTCAACTAAGCACCTGTTTATATTATCTAGCTTAGGTTTTGGAGCATGTGATTTGCATGCACTTGGATTCTTCTAATGGCATTATCCTTGAAACCTGACTCTCATTCTACACTTGTTTGCATAGTAGGAATGCTTGCTATTCTACACACACACACACAGACGTGCTTTATGCATAAAGAAAATCTTTTTTTTTTGGGGGGGGGGAGGAGGCTGTGCAAGATCATCAATTCACCAAATTTAGTAAAATTCAAAGAGACGTGCCCTGCTCACATAGTTTCCAGATTGAAATGCTTTTTGATTTATGCGACAGTATTCTTAGCCGGTGTGCCCATGGAGAAAAATTGCTGCTGTTGTCAACGACGCGTATTATTGAGAGAGAGAGAGTGAGAAAGAAGAAGCGGTGTTTATGACGTTTTGAAACATTGTTGGGTGTTGTGGTGCGATGTTTTCGATAAAAGTGTTTTAAAAATGACATCTGTCTCGTGTTGTAGCATGAGCCATAGATGGACATATTACAATATATTTTACTCTGCTTAAACCGAATCGAAATGAGCCCATATCAAGAACCTACTACTACTACTGTGATAGATGCACTTGAAGTGTGTAGTATGGAGAGGCATCATCATCAGGGGATGTCCGTAATTGGATATTTTGACCGAGCAAGAAGCGAAACGTCCTCTAAGATCACTTGATGCTATTGTCAGCAAAGCCTTTTTTCTTAATGCATGTTCAAGTTCTTCCGAATGACTGTTGTTTGCGTTAGATAAAGTTAAAACGAGCTTTATTTTCATCATTATTTACACGACCCCATAGTGTTACAAGACAATGAAAAAAAAGGAGGTGGACCCTGTTTGTTCTAATGATCTAGTTATTTATATACAAATAGCATTGTTGTTGTTAACAAACAAACAAAATAACAAAAGATGCTAAAAGCAACCACAAGTGCTACAACGATGAAGGTCATAGATTTTGGCATAGCCAAGAAGATTCAAGATGAGAATGGTCAGTGTTGAAAGAAACGCAATCGCTAATTCAAGAGGAGTGGATTCTTAAACTTGGAAAGAATAACATGGAAAGAAATGGGATGTGGGGAAGGTTCTGAAGGCGGTCTAGGCAATACGCATACTATGATATCATATGCAGCGCTTCACCTGATATATATACAGCACCTATTCATGTCTGACAGGAGCAGCAGCCTTAACATCAAGCGACAACAAGTAGAATTACCGGACTAGATGCGGTTTTTCATGAATCTGAAGAATGGATCATAGCCACCAGCAGAAAGTAGTAGAATTCATGATCAAAGCAGATTTAATGATCAGGCTAGCAAGCGACCCTGAGTTGCTTTAAAATACTCTAAATCTTATCATGTACATTTACAGTAGGAAGAATCCCAGCAGACAAGTGCAAGTGACACTATGCAATTCTTGTGGGAGAACGTACAGTGCGCAAAATTCAGCTGAAGAATTAAATCCCAATCGACTCTATCACGATAATAGTTCTGGTAGGAGCCATTATCCAATTCACTTGCTAACCTTTTTCGACAAGAGCTTGCCAAAGATTATTACCAAGTAAAGTGTCGCTTTTTTCGCCCATCACCCATTGTCTCCTTGAAGGGCGTTGTTCTGCCACAGGTGAAGAGAGGTCAGCTGCATGCATTGTGTAAAACTACAGAAACGCATTAGGGCAATAAACCTTTTGCGGCAGATGTTACCATGCAACACTTGCCACAAGAGTCCCACCTCCTTCCAAGCGGACCCCTAAAAGAAAGAGCTAGCTACACGTAAAATTACGCGAACAGCGCGCGTTTTTTTACTCTTCCAACAGCACACCACCACCACCCGCGATTATTCTCTCCAAAGAAAACATGAGTGCAATGGATATAGATGTGGCCCCTCTGCGCGACAAAGGAAAAGGCAAACTTTGCGCTGCACCACAACAAAACGGCGAACCCGATAATTTGCCATGGTATAGCATCCTTTAAGAAAAAACACACACACACACACACACGAAATAATAGAATTCACACAAAGATGCTAAATTAGAATCAATTAGGGTTGAAAAGTATCGCCCAAAAACACTGGACGATCTCGTATCACAAAAAGACGTTACCTCAACAAGTAAGATTATAATTGAACCTTTAAGAAATAAAGAACAAGCAAGCTAACTGAAAAACTTGCAAAATGACGGGTTTTATAAGTTGAAACATTCATTGACGCGAATCGATTACCACACTTGTTGTTCTATGGTCCCCCTGGTACTGGCAAGACTTCAACGATTCTTGCCTCTGCGCGCAAACTGTATGGTGACAATTTCAAAAGCATGATTCTAGAGGTATGACCAAAAAAAAAAAAGCCGTACCGAATACTACTACTATTTCAAAAGTAATTTTAGATACTAAACCAAACCTACTTTTTTGTGGGTAGTTGAACGCGTCCGATGATCGTGGTATTGACGTTGTTCGAGAACAAATCAAAAACTTTGCAAGCACACGAACCATCTTTAGCTCTGGTTTCAAATTGATTATTTTGGATGAAGCCGATTCCATGACAAACCAAGCTCAAGCGGCTTTGCGTCGAGGTAATGAAATTGGACGGATGGTTTATAATAGAAAGAGAGAGAGAGAGTGTGTGTATGTTTTTGTTGTTTTTTTTTGCTGTTGTGTGTACACAAGGAAAAAGGTAAGGATCGGATCCATTGATTCTAATGAAAAAAAAACTGTATATAGTGATTGAAAAGTACACCAAGAACGTGCGGTTCTGTATCATTTGCAATTATGTGAGCAAGATAATACCTGCTATCCAATCACGATGTACGCGTTTCCGTTTCGCACCCTTGGAGAGTGAACAAGTACAAGACCGATTACAAACCATTATTCATGCAGAAGGGTATGCTATCTGACTAAGAAAAAAAAGAGCCTAAAGAGGATGGTGTACTTGAAAGTTGACGGTACATGGAGTGTATTTAAAAAATTGGATTTGGAACTTATCAAATATTCCAAAAAAATAGTGTAAATATCACAGACGATGGCAATACAGCACTGTTGAGACTCTGCAACGGTGATATGCGACGCGCATTGAACATTTTACAAGCATGTCACGCGGCTTATGACAGAGTAGACGAGACTGCCATTTACAACTGTACAGGGCATCCACATCCACAGGATATTGAGCGTATTGTCACATGGATGATGTCGGATGAATTCAGCACCATCTATTCCAGTAAGTGTTTCTTTTCGAGAAAATAACTCCAATTGATAAAGACTGGGTACAAAAAAGGGCTAAACTGTTTATTTTTTCCCATTAAATTGTGAATTAAACAAGATGTCGAGAAGCTGCAACGGGAAGCTGGTCTGGCGTTGCAGGATATCATTAGTGAAATCTACTATTATATCCTTGCGATCGAATTCCCGCCCGATATGCGTATATTCTTGTTGGACCATCTTGCCGAGATTGAGTAAGTGTTTCTATTTGGGGTTTGTCGTTTGCAGAGAGTGCAATACGTGAGACCAAGTACTTTGATCTTTCTTTCTTTTTGTTGACTTGCACAATATACTGAATTATATAAACTGTTTCTAATAGATATCGATTGGCAGAGGGTGCCAATGAGAACATTCAGTTGGGTGCTCTTGTCGGTGCTTTCAAGACAGCTCTTGAAATTGCTGCAACATCCTCTACTTGAAAAGAATAAAAGAAAAAGATAGTCTGGAAAATATGCATCTCGTATTGCCTTTTTTAAGTTTTTGCCAGCTTGGGCCTTTCGCTAAGCTTGAAATTCGAATACAAAGGACCCACACATGTCACACGACCTGTAAAGTTAGCCAGGCCTTGGGCTAGTTTTCTCTAAAAAAAATCAGCAAGTACTGTCATGACCAGGAACGTCTTAACCAAAGAAATCGGTCCGTTGAGAAAGAACAGCGCCAAGAATCCATTCTCATCAACATCCGCCGTGGCAAATCAACAGCTGCGAAGCACACTTGTAAACGGCTCTTACTCTATTCCACGATGAATAGAAGAAAGAAAACAAAGCGGCACAATTCACGGATTTAATGAAAAAAGTGGAACTCGTGCTCAAGCATGACGATGACGATACCTCTGGTTAAATGTAATGACAGTTTCCAATTAAAAAAGATACGTCTTTATGTAATTCGGTATCGAGTAGTTTATCTAATTTTATGCAAGCGATTTGTCAAAAAGCGCCTAGATTTGATACAGTTTCACTCGAATTTACCAGTCAATGGACCCCGACGAAAAAATGGCGGCTTAAGAGTGGAAGATATGTCAAAGGTGATTTGCATATGTTTGGATCATCTTTAACGTACGAACAGTAAAAGTCATTGTAAAAAAAAAAATAACACCTAATGATATTTGGAAAGTTATGTCTAAAAATCTGAGCATCATCTGTTTACTAGTTTATGCCATTCATATATCATTGACCCCTGTGATCAAACCTGCAAAGCACAAAGCGTGTCCACTGCGGATGAACTCGGAGGAAATCAATACCTTCAAGCAAAAAGTCGCGTCCACCTAATTTCACAAAAAGCTCTTGAATATCTGGATTTACATAAAACTGTACGGAATGAAACTCGTTATACTATTATCATCTACTACGAACAGTTTTGCTATTCATAGGTATGCTAACGAATGCCATCCGGATGTGTGTATGTAGCCCAAAATCAGCAGCAACAGATGGTCCGCAAAACTAGTTCTTAAACACTCACGCTGTGAGATATCCACACTGGAGGTGGTGTTCTCTAACATTGCATTGGAAAAAATGAGGATTTGAGGATTCCTGAGAAATTTATCATTTCCATCATCATTGATTCCTTCAATGTTATTCATTACATGAATATGCAGCAGCCGTGGGTGGAAACTTTGACACAACCGTTTCCCATGATCTGAGTTGGTCAAGACACATCTATTACATATTGTAAGATGATTTCTATTTATTTCATTTGACTTGATATAACAACCATGCATTGAATTAACCTAACAACTAGAATACGTGAACTCGAACATTGGCGACATGAACTCTTTAGAGTGATCTGAAACACACGGTTACTCGCTAGAGTCTGGACAATGGTTGACCGAGCGTTCGACGATACCAAAGCAAATATGTTGTCCGGTAAGCATATGTACCCTATGAGTAAGCCTTTATTCACATTCTCGTGTCTCTGCTTGTTTCTCACCGAGATGTGCCTAACATTATATCAGCGGGTGAAATCACGTCATCGGCATCAAGTGCACGAAAAAACAAAAGATCGTCTGCCTCAAGGCAAAGAAAAAAGTGGAGCGACGAAAGATGGGCCGCCGACTTGATATGTTGCTGAGAAGTTGAAAGTTGGGTTGTGGTGAAGCGGGCCGTAGTACGGAGGAATATGATTTGAAGCTGTTTACGTGAACGAGAACTTCGACTGCCTCAAGCCCTAAAAGCCATGATGTCGAAACTGGGGGATGGAATGGATGACGATGACCAGTGGCTGCAAAAGTAGGAAATAGTGGGATTACTCGAGTATGGCACGTGTGGTAACACTATGTAGGGTTTTAATAACTCGCTCTTTTATAACAGGCCTACGTCTATCGACAATGTTCCTGAATATCACAAGTACATATACTTTCCGCAGGTTCACCATGTTAAGACTTTTACTTCCTCTAAATAGTCTAGCTTACCATAGCTAGAGTCAAGACCAGTCGTTGCCAACATGGTCAAGTCTCGTCCCATATGCTTGCTATGAAGATTCAATCGGTAGTAGCGACGGGCGGTGTGTACAAAAGGTAGGGACGTAATCAACGCAAGATGATGACTTGCGCTTACTAGGAATTCCTCGTTGAAGAGCAATATTCGCAATGCTCTATTCCCCTGCACGAAATTGTTCTTCCTGGATATCACAAGTACATGTACCTGTCGCATCACTCACACAAAAAAACTGTCAAAGTACCTTTAGAGTTGAAACATTTACCAAAGATTTTGGCAACATCCGCAAAAGCAACTGTACAGAGAAGCCTTGATGTTCTCGACGAAGATGGCCAAGAAGACCTGACATCAGTCATGGGCCCTCCTCCCACAAACGTAACGGACAGTATGCCAAGCAGTCTCAATTCGCCAACACAAGGTTCTAGAATCCGTGTCGTCTACAAACTTTAAAATAACAGAATATCCACATCAACTTATACACAGAAATACCTTATCACATTAAATAATACCAACATCAAAGACTTACAGAACTTCTTTTCCATCCCTTTCGTCATAAATAAATTCACAAACACTGCATATTACATTTATCATTTCAAATCTGTCTTCACTGAAAGTTTACTTTGCTTTAGGTGTGTCAACCGACTATCTGCTATCGTATCGTAGTTGAAGTGATACAAAAGAAAGGGTCTAAATTGTAGATGTTGCTGCCAAGAATTTCTCAACTTAACCCGCTGGTTCAGCAGTTGGGAAAGCTTAGAAAGGATAACAGGACAGCAGGAATCGAAATGTCATAATCGGCTGAAGGTCAACATTTTGTCATACTACACCATCACTGTTACTACATTTGCTCATAGTCGCTTGTTGGATCATGCCAAACTCTCCTCTAATATGATATCAAAGGATCAACATTATTAAAGGAGACAACAACGTGAGGTCTCGCCATTCTACATGAAATGTCTTTGGCTGCTACTATAACGTGTGAATTGTCTGAATGGTCTGGACTTTATCAGATATATATTATGATGATTATGCAGGCAGGATCAGTGCGATCAGACGATTATGATTTACGTCATGATATAGGATTGTGGAATCAATATAATGACGCGTCATTGCTACGGACGACTGCAAAATACGTGTGACAAGAAGATGCGTCCGAATAATGAAATGTCCATACACTTGAGGGTATAAGGGAATTCATCTGCCACCGCTATTGTCAAAGTTAGATACAGAAACTCCTCATGCCTCATTAGTTCTAAGCATTCTCAACTATCGTACATGTATTGACGTCTATAAAAACTCTTCCCTGAAAATGCAAAAAAATGTCTACAGCCATTGTATTCCTTTTAAACCAGTCGGTGTCTATAGATCATTTAATACACCCATATATCAAACATTAATGTTGGCATATTTCTGGGTATGACCATTATTAAGTAGATGATATAAAAACGTTGTCTTGTTGCTCACGACTGAGACTGAAGGAGAGTATAGCGACCCTTCAGATACACATCGTTTTTCAGATGGGCTAAATGAGTGAAATTACAAGACACTGACTATGTTCTATACATTTACAACAAGTTCTGTTCGGCACCACGCTTTAACGCCATGTACAACACTCTATTCAAAATGTGTGCGACATTGCTTTTGGTTGTATCTATGCAGTGTCCTTTCAAAAAGATTAGCACAAGACAGGCGATCTGCAACGTATGTTTATCTTGTACAAGCTAGCGAAGAGACAATGTCATCTGAAAATCTCTGCAGTCTTTTACACACGCCTTAGTAGCCAATTAGCTGTGATTACCATATCCGCGGTGGATATGGGAAATTTGACAACAATAGGTAGGGTTTGCACTTTCATGTGAAAAAGAAAAGATTAATAGTATTTCTATGTACAGCCAAATAAGGATATTAAAAATGCAAAAAAAGGAAGGGAGGAACAAAGTTCAACGCTAGAAGGTGATAAAAGAAAAAAAAGAAATGCGGGAAGTTGGAGGAGAAACATTGTCGAAACAAGTAAAATTGCAGGTCATATATCTTTTTGAAAATGCTAATATAAAAGAGATTTGTAAGGTTGGATGAGTACGTTGCGAGATAGTGTGTTTAGATGCGTTAGTGATTAATCGGATGAAAATGTGTGTGTGTGTGTGTGTGCTAACCGCAATAAATACGTATAAGAACTAGACATAAACTGTCAATGTCGAGCTTTTGGCAGTCGGTAATTGGTCTTCCAACTTTCTAAGTACTTGCGCTTCCAATTCCGTATCCGTCGTGGATAATGCTTCGTGAAACTCGTCACTTGAAGAATCATCGTCACCTTCTTCATTATCTTCTGGAACAGCTTCCAAACCTTCGCTCGTACGACGAGCCGATAAAGAATCGAGGACACGTCCTTCACGTGGCGCAATCACGCTACGATAGCAAAAATCAGCAAACACGGTGTCTGCACGGTCCAGCATTGCCTTGTCCTTGACGACTTCCCGCACACAGAACCAATCTAAATCCGTCCCCGAAATCGTTATTCATTAGTTTCAACCAGCATTATCTCCCATTTACAACGTCAACTCATGTATGGATAGCGGGTGAATAAAAATAAGTAATGATGCTTTACCATGCACACAGTCTTCGACAACACTTTCCCATTGCACACCATCCTGCTCAGCCTTTTCTGCTAGATCCAGCGCATCATCTCGTAGCACCTCCTTGTTGCCAATGTACATGAGCACCTGTTGGGGCAAGAAGGCATGGAAGCCAGTTTGCAGCTTGGCGATGCCGAGAATAGGGCTTGCCTCCGTAGGACCATCGGGATCGTTGGGTGTCTTTTCGAAATAATCGCGTTTGATGACCTTGGCTGTGTGTTGTGAAATGAAATCGTATTTGACGTTTTCGCGCCATGATTCTGACGTTGTTTCGTCGGTGACCAGAGGCGAGACAAACACGGCGCCTGCTGGTCGTGGCAACTCGCTCACCATGGGTCCACCCATATCCTCCTCTTCTGGATCATCCGTCACAATTTCGAACCTGTCATTTTGATCATTTTGGTAAGTTACCATGGTTTTTGTTTGTCGTATTCAATAATGCATATTACTGAGAGAGAGAGAGACTTGATTACATGGATGGATCGTGCGTCAAGAACAACATCTCTAGCAACAATGAAGCTCCAGCCGAGTCGCCCGTAATAACCACTCTTCCCGGATCAACACCCATCGTTTGCACCAAATGCTCATATGCTTTCACAACGTCCTCCACCGGACTAGGATACTTGTACTCGGGTGCCAGTCTATTGGGACGAAAAAATAAAAAAAGTAGTCAGACCAAAGTTAGTCATTACCCCGTGGGGGACGAGGCTAAGACAACAATTATAATAATGACAATCATAGTGGAAATTACCGATAGTCAATAGACATGATGAGGGCTTTTAAATTGTACTTCTTTTTGAGGAAAGTGATCCACCGGATATAGGTGTCCATGTACATCGTGGATGTTCCCAGGCGGAATCCGCCGCCTGTGGTTTGTTGTCGTTGATTTTGTCAAAGGTTCCACAAATTAAAATGAATATCACACAGGCACACTACACCAGCCTTTTTATTTTTCTTTCCAATCGCCGACTCACGGACAACCCAACTCACTCACCGTGGACGTTGAAGAAGATAATGTCAGCTTGATCGATACGTCTTTGCAAGGCGATCGCGTCGAGCTTGTGTACTTGTTCGCCAATCCAACATCCGGACCATGCGTTGTTCCAGGATACCTTGTGGATCCAGGGCTTATGCGTTTTACGTGGACGAGTGATATCGTTCAAGATCATGCGCGCGGCAGGTGCTGGATAAGCAAAGACTTTGCGCAAGACCTTGATCACCGCGGCTGGTGGAAGTCGTCGAAGTTGTTTGCGGATGCCGTCCATCAATCAAGTGTTTTAGCCAAGTAGCGTAGATGATGAAACAAAGAAAAAGAAGAAGGAAGAAAAAGAAAGTAAACACGTTTGCGTCTAAAAAGACAGACACTTTATATATAAGAGTCCGCACCATCAACTCTATACATACACACACACACACACACCAACCCCAACTACACGACTGTTGTCTTGTGTTACCATATGGGTTTTTTCTTTGTTTTATTGCCATAGTGTGAAAAAAAAAGAGCCTTTTTATGTACAAGGAACAAGGTGTTGCTGAAATGGACAAGTTCGATTAAATGCGTGCTGAATGCTTATGTGTGTGCTGTGGATTGGTGTGTGCGCCCCAGAAAGAATAAGGGGGGGGGTATAGCTGACAAATGATAGTTTATGCGTTCAATTGGCCTATAGGTAACGTCACCTTATAGTTCCACCACCCGTCGCCCTGTCCAAACGTCGCATTCGAATCTTGCCGTACGTCAAACAACCGTGATTGATGCAAATCGATCCAGCACCGTCCTTGTCCCCAATAGCACGTCGATGAGAACAAGGCGATCAACAGCAACGTGCAATAAATACTAGTGCAAGAGAAAACCCCGCAATGAGTTATTCAATGATCTAAACGTTCTATTTTAAACGTATGATTTCTTACCAAGGCTTCTGATGTAAAAAGAAAGACACTAGAAACAAGATGACAAAAATAGGCGGCGCATCGGGAAATGGTAACAGTAGTAATGGAACAAAGTATCGCATGCAGTACATTTTATCAAAGTTAAAAAATAAAATTAAAGAGAACGTGTGTGTCTGTTCTCTTTTTTCACCTCTGCCCCCCAACCCACAGTGAAAAAGTCACGAGCCAGCAAATTGCAGTGGCGGGCTTAAATCTCTCAAAGGAAAAACACAGCCAGTGATCTCGCCCGGCAGATTCTTTACAGTGAGTGTGATTATCGTTTATTTGACATTTCCATCATTTTTGTCTGGATCGTCGTCATCACCCGTCGCAACGTTTACTATCGTAAGCTCATCATCGTCTCGGACTGACGATGCTTCCGAACTACTTCTTTCCCGGTTTCCAAGAAGCTTGTTGTTTACCGGCTTGACTGGATTACTGCTACTGCGTCGTCTCATCCACTTGCTATTCTTGGCATCTGCTTCTGACGGCACGTCAAACGCTACAGACTTGTCCTTGTGTTTCTCCAGTGGCGTTGTATCTCCAGATCTTGATCCTGATCCTCCTCCTCCTACTGCTGCTCCGGTTGTACTTGCCCTTGCTATTACTACCGCTACATCTGATGATGCTGCTGCTGCTGCTGCTGCTGCTGCTGAAGATGATGATGATGATGATGACGGTATTTCTTCCATAGTGAATGGGAAAGGCGGTATCTGTGGACACGAGGACCTCCGTGTGCTTTTTTCGTCCTCGGCTGGCTTGAGCATTTCTGACGATGATGATGGCGTATCCTCTCCTGTCTGGCTCCACATGACTTCTCCATGATCATCATCAAACGGCATCGGACTCACTGTATAACTGCGCGGCGGCAAGCTGCTAGCACCACCACCACCCGCCTCGCGATCGATTTGTGCAAGAGCGGGCGATGTTGCTGATCGATGCGCTGCAAGAATATTGGCTGGCACCAGCGAGCGCGACAAGAGTGGGGCTGACATTTTTCGTGTTGTCATGGTCGCCGCTACTGCTTCTGCTTGAGACAAGGCTACTTCCAAGAACTCGCGATAACACTCTAATCGTTGCATCTCGAGCCGTTTTGCATGGACGCGTCTGCCAACCATTTCTGCAAAATAAAGAATACGTTCCTTGCTCGGTTTTTGTAGCGGCACCAGGACCATCAAGTTTCGCCTTAGTTGTAAATCGCGTTCCAGCAGTCGTTCCAGCTCAACCATTTTATGAGATAATTCGAGAATTTTGACCTTGGCCCGTTCTTCTCGCTTCACTCGATCCCCTGATGATCGCCCACCATGGTGATGGTGTCTTGATGATGAGGGTGACGACGGCTTGAGCCGTACGCCTGTCGTCTTTATCGTTGCTGCGTAGTTGATCTTGGTCATCCAATCGTCCATGTCAGCATCACTTTTAGCGCGTATCAGGAATAGTTGACCGTCGCCCGTCATTAGCCGGAAAACATGTGGGTATTTGGTGTAGGATTCGTCGTAAATGCACACGGCATCTGCGAGCGATATAATCTGTACAGGTCTAAGAAGGTTGTTGTGGTGGTTATTGGGGCTGCTGTTAATAATGGGCGTTGAAGGACTAGAGGGTATAGGGACAATGCTGTTCGTCAGCGAGTGTGTAGAGTAGATGGATGATGTGAACGAATGCGAATGGCTGGTCGTGTCTATTGTTGAGGTGGATACACTTGGGAATCGAAAGGGTGGTGGTGTGCTAGATGAAGAAGAGGATGAAGACGTTCGTTCCGAGGCGGGTCTACTACTTGTTGTTGTTGTTGAACACTGTCGTGGTGATTCACGTTCCCGTCGTTCTTCCTCGGCAAGCCAGGAGTCAAATGCCAAGACATCTGCGAAAAAGATTATTTGGGTACCACTCAGAATGACACCAAACGGTCGCCATCCTCGGGCCGTTGCCCTTTTGCCCCCTGGCAACATGTCGTATTTGCGCTCGATGATGGCTGCTTTAGCAACTCGGATTGTGTAAGTGTTACTGCCATCATTGCTGCTATTATGGCGACCTCGTACACCACCGAGGCTCAAAGGTCGTGCGTGATGGAATGCCATGTGCGCTTCATTCAGTTGGATCGGTCTTGGTATGCGCTTGTAATGAAACGAATTTTCGGGCGGCATGAGCTGCGTTAATTTCGGATAAAGATCCTCGACCGCATTTGCCTTTTATGGGAGGTGTGGAATATATTCACGGTAAAGATTAGACTTCACGCTGTTAACAGGATTTTCCTTTTCCAAATAGATACAAGAAGCTTACCGGTGTCAATGCACTGCTGGATTCACTTCTCGCTAATCGGCCGAACCAGGACGTCGGTGTGCGTGCTCTGAACAAATCGTCATCGTTGCCTTCTGCATAAGTGAATTCAGTCGACACGATATTGTCATACATAATCTACAGATAGAATGAGATGAGCGTTCGTTAAGACATGTATGGAAACGCCTTTGTGTATTCTAGGTAGTATCTGCAAACACCGTCCTTCTCCATGTCTCGCACACACACACACACACACACATACACAGAGAGAGACTGGCTCTCTATACTTTGCAGCCTGGCTTACATCCAATATTTCAGCTGGCACATTCTCGCCACCTTCAACGATCCCCTTCCGCATAATAAACGTATCCTTGTTCATCTTTTGTCGCACATTCTTATTGTGCGCATCTGTATGAAGTAATAGCAGCAAAAATGCAACGGCATAGGCAGCGTCTACAGATAGACAAATGTGTGATCAACCCAAACCAATCCGTTAAACTTGATAGCTAATATACTACTACCCTTGAAGCATATACCAGCTATTACTATCTTACCTGGACTGTCAGCCAGGCCTGGATTGCATTCATGATACCGTTTGGCAAAGTCTTCCATGGCTCGGTCGATTTGTTGTGCTTCTTTGGGCAAGTGCGCCTTTGCCAACAGCTTTCTAAAAAAACACCAAGTTTTTTTTTTGTTGGGTGATGAGCCTTCACTTCTTTTTTCTTATGCCCCATTTTCCTTCCCCTCCTCCACAAGTCGTGTGCCCTTCAACTGGGGGAGTGTGTTTTTCGCTTTCTGTTGTTCTTTGGTGGTCTAGTACCTCAGCGCCATATCAACAGCATCGCCACGAAAGTCAAAGGTTTGTAATTGGTCAGCAAATGTAGGTCGATGTTTATTATTGCTGCTACTAGTGCTGCTATTTCCATTGCTGTTGTCGAGTGCTGCAGCAGTTGTCGTGGTTGTTGTTGTTGTTGTTGTTGAGCTACTGCTACTCGTTGTCATCGCATCACCTGGGCCGGCCATGATGTTTCTTTTTTTTTACGTTGTTTATGAAAAAGAAAAGTGGTGAATTTGTTGTGTAGTGTTCGACAAGAAGGAGAAGGGAAGTTTTTTTATAAGAGGAACCAGCCTGTAGTCATAGGATAACAATAAGAGAGTTTGGGGGTTTGTGTGCTGTTGTGGCTCGACTAGCAATATGTGTGTATTATGTGCGTGTCTGTTCGATGGTATTTAGAGCATCCCCAGCGGTATCGCAAAAAAAATCGCGAAATTTGAGCAAGCTTTCGGTCTCGAAATTTCGCTATTGCTGTAGATCCCCAGCGGACTCGCGAAAGATTTCACTTCCTCAAACTCTCTTTTTATAAAAATGCCAACCACTCGCGAACTTGCCCAAATATTTTCTGATGTTGATGCCGATGAGCTACTCTGGCTTGAACTCCATCACCGAGCAATGGAAGCTTTGAGAAAGGAGATTGAGGAAGGAGGTACCTTGAAACGTGGATCAGTCTTTGGGCGAAAGTACAAAGAGAGAAGACGCGAATTGGGACAAATGTTGCTTCAACGTGACTATTTCGACGAAGTTCCACTTCATGGTCCAGAAGAATTTCGCCGTCGTTTTCGGATGTTCCGTCCACTTTTCCTAAAAATCGTCGATGCCATTGGTAAAGAAGACGATTACTTCGTTCAAAAGAAGGATGCTGCTGGGAAGCTGGGGTTCTCGGCCATCGCGAAAGCAACTGCAGCAATGAGGCAACTTGCCTATGGTGTGCCTGCTGATGCAGTGGACGATTACCTGCGTATTGGCGAAGAGACTGCTCGTCAATGCCTGCTCCGTTTTTGTCAAGCAGTCATCGATGTTTTCGGTGAAACGTATTTACGTACACCAAATGAATCAGACATGGCAAGACTATTGGCTCAAGGAGAAGCACGCGGCTTCCCTGGAATGCTAGGCTCGGTGGATTGTACCCATTGGATTTGGAAGAATTGTCCCAAAGCGTGGCATGGAATGTACAGGGGCAAGGAAGGAGAAGCAACAGTGATTTTGGAAGCAGTAGCAGACTTTGACCTATGGATATGGCATGCTTATTTTGGGCTTCCAGGAAGCCTCAATGATATCAATGTTTTGGATCGCTCACCTTTGTTTTTGGATCTTGCTGCTGGACGTACACCACCGGTAGCATACCGCATCAACGAAAACGAGTATACGATAGGGTATTATCTTGCTGATGGGATATATCCCAAATGGGCAACATTGGTGCAATCCATCAAGATGCCTGAAAACCTTCAAGAACAGGTATATTAAACTATTTGTTTTGTAACGCCAATATAATAATCATTTATTCTTTTGTAGCATTTCAACACGATGCAAGAAAGCGTGCGCAAAGATGTTGAGCGCGCGTTTGGTGTTCTAAAAGCTCGATACCACATCATCCAGCAGCCAGCACGTCATTGGAATATTGCAACTCTCACCAAAATTATTAACGCTTGCATCATTCTCCATAACATGACCATTGAGGATGAACGCGGTACAGAAGTTGACTATGAGTACGATGATGAAGCAACTCGCCGAGAAAAAGCACGCCGCAACAAAAACAG
Source organism: Zychaea mexicana (assembly GCF_025766255.1). Classification (NCBI taxonomy): domain Eukaryota; kingdom Fungi; phylum Mucoromycota; class Mucoromycetes; order Mucorales; family Lichtheimiaceae; genus Zychaea; species Zychaea mexicana. Next base: position 313,082 of record NW_026516687.1, on the reverse strand, counting down.
AAAGCGAGTTCGAGTCAGCACTTCTGATTCAGATGGTATTGATGTGAATCCAGAAGAGGTTGCAGCAACAACATTAGCTACAGTGCCCGGTGATGACGCTGTTTTCAAACAGTATCTTAGTCGATATCAAGAAATCCGCGATACTCAGAAGCATCAACAACTACAAGATGATCTTGTTGTACATTTGTGGAAATCGTATGGTAAAGTCAAATGATGGATACTTTTTCTTGATTAAAAAAACTCTTATCTTCATCTTAATCCTACTCAACTACATCATGTTCATCCCCTGATGGTTCTACTGCTTCTACTTCTTCAACTTCTTCGTTCTCTTCTTCAAACTTCTCATCTTCTTCTCCATCGTCTTCTTCATCCTCTTCATCTTCTGCTCCTCCTGCAAGCAATCTTTCTAAGATCTGTTTTTGCCGGATCTCAAAGAACTGACGGCGGACGGGATCCAATTGTGAAGGATCGACAGCCATGATCTTCTCATCCCTTTCTTTTCTGTCGTCCTTCGCTTTTCTTTTCTCTACCGCCACGAGCTGCTCCAAATATCTGCTCTTTTTTCTCGTTTCTTCGAGAAATGCGGCTTGATTTTTCATCGCTTCATCAAAGTCGCGCTTGAGCTCTGTTCGAGCCTTTTCTTTTTTGTTTCCATCCGGTCTTTTGTTGGTGGATTGCGCGGTCGACGATTCACCATTATCGCCTTCTTGACCGACATTGGAAACTGCAGGTGCTTTACCTTTACCCTTCTTATTGTTGTCGGCAGGTGTATTTTTCTTTGCCTTCATTTCTTCCAGCTTGTCGTTCCACTTGTCAAAAGAACGGAGGGTTTCCCAACAAAGCTCAAATGCGAATTGTTTCTTTTCGAATCTGAAATACGCTTCCTTTGCTTGCGTACGCTGAAAGTTACTTATATCAGGCCCTGTATACTAACATGTTTTTCTTATACTTTTTATTCAATACTAACCAGACCCAGTTCATTCTGGCCACTTTGTTTCAAACCCTTAATCTGAGCGTAGTGTCCACAGAACTTTGCAACTTCTTTCTGGATGTTACGACTCCAACGGCTCATCAAGGCTTTGGCCGTTCGTTCGCCTCTGGGATCCTCGATATGCGAAGCAAAATGGGTAGCAACTTTTTGCCAGAATTGGCCACCATCCTGGTCTGTCCCTGTTTCGGCATTGATCGAGATCTTCAACCATGATTTACACAGTTGAAGATCTTCTGCTGGAGAATAGTTCAGGTTGCCTTCGCGACCTCCTGCCTTTCCAATACTCTTCTTTTCCTTCACGGAAGAGGACGAAGTAGTGGTAGGAGCGGAAGTAGGCAAAGGGGAGTTAGGTGGTTGTGGGGTGTTGGGGCGATTTTCTTGCATTTTGGTGATGATTGTGAAGTTGTTGTTGTTTTTGAGTTTATTTTAAAAAATGAGGTACAGGATCAACAAGTAGTTTCGCGAGTCGACAAATTTCGCGAGCTTGGACTCAGAATTCTGCGACTCTCAAATTATGCAAATGGTTTGGCGAGTCCGCTAGGAACAAAAAAATACAAACTCGCTCGCAAAAATTTCGAGATTTGAAATTTCGCGAGTCCGCTAGGGATGCTCTTAATAAGAAAAGGAAACGGGAATAGGGCAAGCTGAGTACCAAACCGCATTTCGTGTGTGTGTTATATGCTCTCTTGAAACCACCAGTCGGTGCTTTTAGCGCTTTTCATATCTGGCATATAGCATCAACAATAGACAGATGTTGTGAGTGTAGTATGCAAGAGAGACCCATCCGTTGTAGTATGGCTCCTTATTTTTAAAATATGTAGAATATGCTGTAGTATGAGTCGTATGTGACATATTATCAGATAAAATGAAGTGCCAGGGTATACTAGTAGTAGTAACAACACCAACAGCAGCAGCAGCAGCAGTAGTACTAGTAGTATAGTGGTATAGTAATGCGCCCCTGAACACTTCTTTTTTATTGCTTATTGAGTCGCATTTTCCACATTTTGCTTTTTTGCGGGACGTCTATTTTCCTGGCCACTGTTACGTGTAGTAGAAGAGACACTACTAGAGGGCCGCTTAATCGGTCGAACAGGCGTCATTCCGCGCAACATAAACATTTTCTGCATCGTTGCTGATGTTCGAGCGTTGGTCTTTGGTGTGAATTTCAATGAGCTCGATGCAGTGGCTCGCGTTAATTTAGATAATGTGCTACTATTTTTTGAGGATGACGATGCTGCTGTTGCTGCTGTTGCTGTTGTGGATGCATCTTTTGCTGCAGGTTTGGATATTAAGACAGACGATGACGTAGCTTTGCTGGCGGTGGGGGTAGCTGGTCTCTTTGCGTTGGGTATTTTGGATCCTCTTGCTGAAAGCGATGCAGACATGGATGTTCGTGGACGCTGTGGGATCGGTAATTTGGCTGTGGATAATTGTGGTGCACTGTTTCTGCTCTTAGGTCGCGGCAGTCGCGTACCAGCGTGTTTAACGACACGTCCCACAGCGTGAGATGTCGTCAGAGATGCTGGTGCGTTCTTTGTAGCGGATGTTGAGGAAGTAGTAGAGGAAAAGGACGAGGCTGAGGATGTTCTGGATAAGAGTTTGGATGTTGGCCTTCTTTCGGTCACGGTCAGGTATTTCTTGATATCGGCGGGTAACTTTTCTTCAAACCTAGTTTTGTTTGCTCGTTGTCAATGATAAAATCCTTCTCTAATCATTCTTCCCCCAACCCCCACCTCCCGTTTTTATCTTCTTGAGCTTACTTTGAAGCAGATTCAGGGAACTTTATGCTATAGGTCTTGTAGCAACATCGAATAGCTAAACGCACGTCTGGCGCTGAATCCATGGCAGTCATACGGATTGCGTCTTCAATCAGAGTTTGATGCGGTGCGATATCTTCCTTTGTGTTAGTTTCAACCAGTTTGTCGAGACAGGCGGCAACGCACTGTCGAACAGATTTGCTCGTCTCCTTTTGCGATTTCAAGAGTGTCGATAATTTAGGGATCATCCGTGGCAACTTGGCGTGATCGATAATTGTCTTGTAGCACTCGACAGCGCGGGTGAGCATCACCTTGTTGGTTCTGGCAAACATGCGCAGTAACGTGGGCGCAAACAAGTCGTGGACGTGTTGGTCATAGTCGCGTTGCATGGCTTCTGATACCTTTTTTAAGAACTCTGTTGCTGCACCAGAGAGTCGTGTGCGTTCAGTGGTAAGCTACACAAACGAAAAAGGCAATTGGTCATCAGTGTGTTATACTACCCGAACAATAGTGCAAGACGCGAAAAAAAAAATGAAACAGTGCTTACAGTTTTGATCAAAGGTCTTTGCAACATTTTTAAATGATCTACAAAACCATCGTATTCGTGTGCCTTATCTTCCAATGTCCAGACACCAAGGTTTTTCAATGCAATATTAAAGAACTCCCACGTTTCTTCTGTTTCGCCCTTGCTAAAGAGTTGTTGGATTCGCCGCATCTCTTTATCCAACTCTGCCTTTGAGGCGATCTGAACAATATTCACACATCAAGATTTCAACTATTAACAGACCGAAAGAACACAAAGATACAGCTTTTATAGTATACAGCAGACTCTACCCTGATTGGCTTTTTAGGATAAATCTCCATTTTGCTTTGTTATTGTTAATTGCAGTGAAAAAAGCAAAGAGGAAAATAAAATACAGGAAAGGTGGAGGTTGAATAACAGGAACAAAGAAGGTACGCACCGCGCTACATATACAGCTTCATTGCACGACGGCAAAGTAAAATTGTGTTTTGTAAGCTGATCGATTGATCCATTCCTTTTCGCTCTGCTGCAGTCATGGTTTCCTGTAGCTTAGCGATAGATAGCCCATAGCAACGAAGGCTTCCTTTCTTGTGGCAACTATTCTTCTTTGTCCCTCATCTAAGGGTAAAAGCGTCTCTTCTCGAGGTACATAGCAACCATAGTTTTGTCCGTGAGGATGCATTCGGTTACTACTGACCATAGAAGCACCCGCATTTTTGCTTGTACCAACACACATATGAACAAGTCTCTGCTTGGTGCTGTTATGCTCTTGTCGTCGGTTTTGAAACCTGTTTTCAACTTGAACCTCCCTTGAAAATCTGTAATATTCGAATGTTAGTATATGTGTACGTTGCCGCACAGATGCACACTAGCAAGTGTCTCATCGCAAATAACTTGATGCTCCCTCCGAATTAACAGCAGTGATTAAATACTACGCTGGGAAATGTATGTCATCAGCGAGTGTACCATAAGGTGCGGCACGATATATTCCACAACAGCTTTTTAGAAGTGTGTGCTGTTAATGCTATGATGCATATAGAATATAGCCCGGCTTCTAAAGTCATCTCCTTTAGCCCTCATAAACCCTTCATAATACTTTAACAATAAAACCCATCTTGTGATGAGTATGCTTAACAAAGCTCTCTCTGACCCGGGATGTTATTTTGGTCTGTTACCATCAGGTTAAAAAATGGCGATCGATGTAAAAACAGTCGTCAATGATGATGTAGTTGTGTATGTGCAAGCCTAGCTCTTGCTCGTATGAAGTCTTGCCGCTTGATGAGATAACCTTATTTGATACAACACAACAGCACCGGTAAATGTAGTGATCTGTATCATCACAATGGGCTAGTTCATGCCGCAGCGGAGAAAAGCACAACCAACATTCACTGTGAGCAACCCCAGTCCGAAGCCTCGGTTCCAAAATTATATAACCAAGTCTGGCCTGTACTTCTTTTTTTTACACTTCACTGTCAAATATAATAATATGCCTTCTCCGGATCAGCCTCGACTCTCGGCCATACGAGCATACCCTATTAAATCATGTCATTGCGTTGAGCTGAAAGAATGCGAAATCGATTCAATGGGTCTTCAAATCGATCGTCGTTTCATGTTCATTGAAGCAAAGTCTGGTCGCTTCATTACTCAACGGTATATTATCTTTCCGCTCACCCTTCCACTTCCTTTTTTGCGTTTTTGGGGGGTCTACAAAACGAGAGGGATAGACCGATTACATATTTTTAATAGCCACACGCATTTTTTGCTTATGAACCAACTAGCAAATACTCGTCGATGGCACTTATTCGCCCTTTGGTGGACACGACAGCAGACACGCTGACATTGACAGCTCCTGGACAGTCTGATTTGGTTCTTCCACTTCATCCATCCTTGGGCCGCCAGTTTACTGCAAAGCTATGGGAGGACACATTGACCGTGTTTGATATGGGCGATGAGGCATCACACTGGGTTGGCAAGTTTTTCAACGACCATCGGGATCATAATAAGCAAAACCCCGTCGGAGACGACGATGAGATCAATTTTGACGCACAGTTACCTGAGCTGCGCCTTGTCACATTGGATGATCCTGCCAAGGGAATCTACACTCGACCCACTCACCAGAAATTGCCTGGTTTGCATTCGCCTTTTTCGGATTGGTCGCCCGTCTCATTTGGTTTCGAAGCGAGTCTGGAAAGTGTCAATCATGGCTTGGAGGAAACCGGAATGAGCAACGGCAAGTCGATCTCTATGGATCGGTTCCGTAACAACCTTACAATTTCTAGTACGATCCCGTGGGAAGAAGACGAGTGGCTCGTGGCAAAGTAAATAATCCCGTACACATATTCCGGTTCAGGCGTAGAGCAAGATATATAACATGCAGGGTCAGTAGAAGAATAACTATTTGGATCTTATATATTTTTTGCTCTGTAGAATTGGTGAAGTAACGTTTTATATCATGCGTCCCACTGCTCGTTGCCCTGGTATGTTCATTTATATAGCCATTTCAAAGGGTGCGTTTATTACGCAAATGATATGAAAACGTGCTGAAGGCTATCGTTTTTCCTAGTACCTGGGATTGACCAGGATACCGGCGTCAAGGATGATTGGGGTTGTGTTACCGACTATCTCAAGAAAAAACGAAACATCCCGGACAAGCCAGGCAGAAATAATGGATGCTTCTGTGTAGATGCTGCACCACTTACTGCTGGCACTATCCGTGTTGGTGATCCAATTCAAGTACTCGAACGAATTCCCGCCGATTGTGTCGAACATCCTATCCCACCACCTACATATTAAAAACACAGAATATGTCTTATTAATGTAGCAAAGAAGGGTTTTGTACTTTAGTAATTTGCGGTTATTTCTGTTTTACATTACTGCATCACTCAATAATTGTATGATGATAATGTCATTACTGCTGTGAAAGGAACTTAATACATTTTCAGTTTACACGAAAGTTCATTTTTGAGTGTGAGCTTGAGTAACATTAAATGCTATAAAGCTACAATGAATATTCTTTTTTGTTTGCTACTCTAGTACATATAGCGGCTAAGTGAATATGATCAGTCGCTCACGCTATATCTTTCGCTATGCTTTAGATACTATCCTATACATGCTGGCGATTAACGGGAAACGACAACGGTAAATACTGGGTCATTTCACGTCCTTGTGTCTTCCTTCATCCACCAGTTCCAGCATCATTAATTCGTTTATCAACTTTATGAGCTATAAACTCTCTAGCTTCCGTTCTTTCTCTTTAAAAAAGACGGCCAGAACATGATCATGCACAAATATTTCGAGACATCATATATCAATAAACACACGCAGGTAATAGTTGTCTCCGGCTTGTCATTTGCTTTAATATCCTTCACAAAGGCGATCATGGCTTCCTCAGATAACTGTAGTGTGTTGATGAGTCAAAAAAATAATTTAAACACGCAATTTCTTCCACCAAGGTTATATGCATGCATCGACAAGATTCGACATGAAGAGTTCTAACAAGTCCCTCCAGGTTTATTTATCCAACAGTGAATAGAGGGTTCCATACGGTATCCTGTTGGTGATGCTGATGATGAAGGTGTGAATGTTGTATATGTGTTATTTCTGCCTCGATAGAGTCGAGATCAGGACGCTTCCGGTTCAATGCTTTGCTGATGGCTTCAAGCACAACTTGAGCAATTTTTCTGCAGGTCAAGATGATATGACTTCTTCCAACTTTGGGCAATTGCGAATAAGGACTCGAGCGTATCCCCACGACGCGCGATAGCATTGCACAACCGACAACGAAACGTGAGTGACCGAACAGACGTAAGCGCAGGCTAATCTTTGCCATTGAGAAACATGCGCGTAAAGAACTAGCACAAATGCAAAGTATTTCAAAATATGCTGATGCTCCTTAACAAATATAATGACTAATATTTTTATAAACGCGAAGCAGCTAAGATACCTGATTTTTGTCGGCTTCTTATGATGATAATGCAAAGTAGGTACACTACTGACGTATGCTTCGTCATTGCTTTAGATGAAATGGGGATGTTACGGTTTGTATTAAACGCCAGGAACTGCAGTTTGGGACACAAGGTGAAAGCCAGTTCAATAGCCGTCGTTGTGCTGTTGCGAGGGCAAAGACTGGCGTTTTGTCGATGCGCGATACTGCTGTGGCTGTTGGCGCTACCACCATGAATGGAGGTAGAATTGCAATAATACATTTTTTGGGGGTTTTGTCCTTCAGCAGATGCTAGCAAGGGTGTGCTTCTGCTCGAGAGATTTGACAAGCAAGACAAGCAAGTTGAAAAAATGCCTGGGGATGGGTGCTTAACGTTTGTCTTTGTGTAAAGTTGCACTGAGAGACAAATGGATCAAGTTGTCGACTATCTTGCTATCTTCTGAAAGTAGACCAGAAGATGAATCAGAGTATGGGTCACATGCGTACCAAATCCTCGGACTCGTTGTATGGGTCAGTCTTGAACGAAAATTCACGTAACTTGAAGCAAACAGCCATGATGAGGCGTAATCGCCAAGCTGTGTCCTCCATGCTACAAGAAAGCAATCTTGCGTGAATTGATGGCAAGCATTCGCAAGCTCTTAAAAAAGTGCCCGTAATCGGTAATTTTACAAGTTTCATAAATTTGAGACGTAGCGTAAGGAAAGGAGGGAAAAATGTATGAACTAGTAAGGTTCTTGTCGTCACTCGGCAATAGGTATACTCGAAGCACGCGCATCATTTTCAAGAGCGGGGGTTGCTTGCAGAAATGACCGATGGCTATTACCTTTACATGGGATCCGAAGCATCGATGCAGTCGGGTGTTGTTGAGATCATATTGACAGTAAGCGAGCTGTACCGTGGTTTTAAATGTTCGTGGTAAGAGCACGCAGACAGTCCGTTGGGTCGAGGTACGAAAATATATGACAAAGCGTGTCAAAAGTGAGATGTTAATAGACCAGACTCATCCGTCAAAAATTTTGTTCCCAGATGTTGCTGTTGTCGTTGCTGCTTTCACGCTAGACATTGACAACGGAATACGATTTTGCCGTTTATTGAGCCCAACGCGCGTCGAATAAAGTAAAGCAAGCGATTGTTGTTGTTTCGGTTGCTGATAACTAGATGAATTCTGTAGGACCAATGCTTGACATTGATGCAGATTGTATATTTGACTGCTGCTTTGCGTTTTTCAACTCGTCTACGACTGCTTGGTTGATGGTTTGCTCGCCTTTATCTGATTGATGACCACCTGTCATTAGTATCGTTGCTGATATCACCCCTTCTCCTTCTCAGTGCTCATAGGTCGATGTAAGACGACGACGCCTCTATTTGAAATAAAAGAAAGAAGAAGATTGAGCAATTTCGATAAAAACCTGCAGAAGTCCCTATTGTGCTAGAGCATAGGATTACATATTTTACTACAAGTAAGATACATGCGTACAAGATGATGCTTATAGTGACTCGAGGTTAATCTATAGCAGCCCTTTCAATTAATATTACACCATAATCATTAGTAATAATAATAGACCTATCAGCAATGCACTGCACACACGCATGCAGTGTTGTGTATATGTGATGCTGCATGGCTTTGTCTTATATGTATCAGTACTGCCCAATGCCACCACGCAACAGACAGCATACAAGGCAAGAAGCCCCACTTTTCTCCTTTGGCACTGCTGGTTACACAGACATGGATTGTCGCCGCATAAGGAGTGGACATGTGAGAAAGAACTTGGAGAAGTTCCATTGTCCTGCGACAATAATTCTGAATACAGTTGATGGTTGATCTTTTCTTTCCTTGATAATCGCTCTCTCCCTTCTCTTCCTCGCCCCTTCATTCCCCTTAACTCTTTTCCCTTTGTTACTTCGCCGAGTCAGAAAAATAGAAACGCATTCTTCAACCTGGATATAACAAGGAGTACATTAAACACACCAGCTGAAAACAATAATAATAAACATAACGATCATTAGCGCCGAAGTCACCCTGGAATACAGATTAAAAAAACAAACATGTATGATGCCAGCTACGTACGTAGCGTACAGAGAGCGATGCGGGGCACTAATGGCCAAGTGGGTTTTTCTTCTGCAGAATCCCAGTCTATCCAAGCCATAACCCGCAGTAAGTTTCATATACGATGCCAGTACTAATGCTTGCTGTCGTATCAATACAGTAAGTCACAGGATGCCAAACAACATCTTCTCGGAGCCAGTGCCGCTGTTGCCGTTGCTGCCGGACATCGTCGGACTTTGTGGGCGCTTGACATGCTTCTGAATGCTGCAACCGGATCAAAGGAGGAGCTATTCTACTTTCTGTCCTTCTCTCTTTCCTTCCTCTCACTTTTTCTTTTATTTACTCTTCGTACACGCACAGTTCGTATACGCAATGGGGTTACTAAAAGCATTTGATACGATTGTTCATGGCGGTATCCAACGTCCGGACTCTTACCACAAAAAAAAATGCTACCAATTTGGTGCTACTCTGGGTAATGTTTCTCTCCTCACTCTTGTACCTGCTTGAAACAATAAACTGACGCTATACATAAAAATTCCAAAGGCACCGGCTCATTCGGCTTTGTGAAACAGGCAACAAGGCTAACAGATAATAAAGAAGTGGCAATAAAAGTCATTCCGAAACGCAATGTCAAAGGTCATTTCGACATGGTCTATGCTGAAACCAAGGTACTCGAAGGGTTACACCACGAGAACGTCATTGACTTTTTGGATTTTTTTGAGTCTCGTGAAAAGTTTTATCTGGTATTTGAGCTGTAAGAAGGGTCCAATATCTCTTTTTCAAGTAGTGATGGTGGTGATGATGTATTCTATCACAATGCATACGTGGTATGTCGTATGGGATCCATTCACTCTACACTCACTCACTCACCTGAAACTGGTTGCTACGAATAAAGGGCGACAGGCGGCGAACTGTTTGAACGACTCTTTGACCGCGGCAAATTTACAGAAAAGGACGCCATCTCTGTCGTACGATCAATTCTGAGCGGGCTAGAGTATCTCCATGCCAACAATATAGTCCACCGAGGTATACTTGCTCAACAATCATAGCGTGATGGATCGCCGTTGGGGTGGTTACATGGCGTTAGTTACCTGGGGGAGGAATTGGGGATGTTTCTGATCTGGGTGCCGTTTAACTTTTACAGATATGAAACCTGAAAATTTGCTTTTCAAGAGCGATGAGCCAGATGCAGATTTGGCTATATGCGATTTTGGGTACAGTCTCCTTTCTATCCTTGCTACCGTGGATCATTCTTCTTCCAAAGCAACAAGTCTAAACAAGTTGGATGTTGCTCATCAAATAGTATCGCCAAATTAAGCAACGAAGAGACGACGCTCGAGACGGTCTGTGGCTCGCCTGGATATGTCGGTAGGTGTTCCATTTTGATTTAATGCATATCTTCCATGTAAGGGTGGAGTTTATCTGACCTGTGCAATTAATTTCTATTAATAGCACCTGAAGTGCTACGACGACAGCCTTATGGAGCACCCATTGACATATGGGCTGTAGGGTAAATATACAGCATCTCACCATCGCTCAGCTCATTTACTCAAACGTATATACTAATCTGGCTGCTTGGCCTTCTTGCTTATTATAAAGTGTTATTACCTACACTCTGTAAGTTTACTATCTAACAAGTTGAAGTTCGGGCGTTTTTAAGGATAGGGGATAGTTATTGACGGTTTCTTTATGATAGCCTTTCCGGTTACAGTCCCTTTGTAGCCGAAGATCAACTTGGATTAATCAACGAAATTATAAACGTACGATATGAGTTTCATGACAGATACTGGCGAAATATATCACAAGATGGTAACCACCCAAAAGCCTATAAGCGATTAAAAAGAGAGAAAGAGAGAGGGTATTAGTGCATAAATTAAACTCACCCGTATATTCTCTCTGCAAGCCAAAGATTTCATTCGACGAATTTTGATTCAGGATCCCAACAGCCGGCCATCGGCGACGGAAGCGCTTAACGACAGATGGATGACAGGCTCAACGGCGACAGAAGTGGATTTATTGCCAACAGTACGCGAGAACTTTTGCCCTCGACGTGCGTTTAGGAAAGCTGTAGGCGCTGTCAGAGCTGTAAACCGTCTGCGAACCAGCATCTCTTTAGCATCAACCGCATCCCCAGTGTCTTCATCTGCAGAAGCCAACAGCAACAGCAGCAACATCATCCGAACACCGACACCGGCAAACGACAAATCTTCTTTCCTAATAGCCGATGATCATCATCATTATAAACATCATATCAACGATCAACCAACACCACCGCAGGAGACAACATGATAGTTGAAGATAGTTTTTATCCTCTTTTTTTTCATTAATAGTTGTTTTCCTTTCATATTTACAAACGCATGCATGGAATTGTTCATTGTTGTTGTAATAATTGCATTTTCAATAATCTTATTAAATAGTAGCATCATCAGCATCACCTACAATTTTCCGTTTTGCTGTTAAAAAGTAGTTGACTTCTAAGGATTCTAATCCACCAGCACCAATCAGTCCTTTCTCTTGGGCCACACGCCACTGACGACATGCTGGATCCCAGAAAACACCACGTACATCTTGTACAGCCCAGTCCTGACCCATCGATTCAACCGCACTGATTAATTCTTTGCTCGTAATGTACTTTGTCCAATCATGCGTGCCCTGGTGTACCAATCGAAGCACATCCTCGGCCAGTGCGACAGTCAATAAATATGAAGCAAACGTGCGTGACATGGTCGATAAGAACAAGGTACCGCCTGGTCGAACTAAGTCGCCGCATGTTCGCAAGAATTGGAGTGGGTTGTTGACGTGTTCAATAATCTCCATGGCCAATACTACATCAAAGGACTCTTTGGATGCCAGCAGATCCTCTATTATCAAATTCGATGATAAGTTTCTACTTTAGTTCGAATTCTTTACTAGAGCATATAGAGTAAGAGAAAAATATTGTAGATTCCATTATTACCGGCTGTAGTGTGTCTGTAATAAAGTTGTCCAGGACCTCGCCATAATTGAGGGTCTTGTCGTTTATGAATTTGTGCCATTTTAATGTTGTCAGGCGACGCGTCGGCTCCGAGCACTCGTCCACCTAGCCGTGTTAGCGACTAAACAAACTATATGTTAAAAGTTGTCGTTCTTTGCCCTTGCCACGGAAAACAGATGAAGGTATTCAAAGCGGCATATCGTATTACCTCAGAAAGAAGACCACCACCACAACCAATGTCCAGCATTTTCATATTTTGAAATGGTTTAGGCTCAATAGCAGAAAATCCCAGTTGTTCGCGAACATAACGTACACGAGCAGGATTCATTAATTGAAGCATGCCGAATTCACCGTCAGGATCCCACCATTCTGCAGATTTTTCACTAAATTTCCTGACTTCGCTTGCGTCAATGGTTGAGAACCGTCGTCGGCTCACGTATTGATATATCCGGTTTCTCCACATGTTTTTTTGGTTTTGTTATTATTGCCCGAAAGGTGTGTAATAGGTCAAAGTTATGAACCCCCGCTTCCAGAACAATAATCTCACTGGTCGACAAGTCACGTAGTGCACACGGCCATGATGCATATCCAACACGATTGCATAACAATACTAGTTTAGCTTTTGCCAAGATTAGCTATGAGACAGTTACACGTATATCGTAAAAGCGCGTAAATCTGTACCTAAAAAAAGAAACAGTTAACTTCTCTCCTCAGGGACGACTTCGTTTACTTTATGGATTTAACCACTGTCACATGTTAATATACCAAGAAACAACATTTCAGGTAGTATCCATGACTTTTATTATTCAGTTGAGCTGTGATTAGCCCTAATACTCATTTACAAATTGAAGCTGCTAGAAAGAACTCGGTCAGCACTGAATATTTGCTAAATAGCATCCATGGATTTTGGATTTTGATTGCTGTTTCTGTGTAACAGTCCGAGAACAGCGGCAGATCCATGTCAAAAATCTTAGTATTGACGTAATTGGAAAAGTGTATTCAGCTCTGCCAGCTGTTATTATATTTTCAGACGCGAAGTTTAGTAGTGAAGAGGGATGTTTTCGAGCGAAAGGTTTTTTTGTCAATAGACGTATTGATCAGTGAACAGGAAGTTGGAGCAACTTTAGTGGTAACTACTACTATAATGATGATCATCATTGTTATCACTAGAATTATGTACAATTAAGTATTTCTTATAAATTCTGTTGTTGTGGTTATTGCAGAAATATCGTATGTGGAGGAATGCAGATGTTAGTACGTGAGTCATATTAGGAGTTCGTGTTCATGTCAAGATAAACCGGACGCATTTTGAGCCGTTGGAGTTGTAGTTGCCGTGGACATATAGTCTGGAGATGGACCACTATCGTCGTTACATTGGATTTTGCTGTTATCATCGATGGTGGAAGAGTGTGGCAGTGAGGGTCGTTGTGGGTGGCATGAGTAGTCGTTATTGGTATATTCACCGCCTTCGCCAACGAATAGCGATTCTGCGTTTCGTTTTGCTGTTTCTTGCTCTACCAAATACAGAATGTAATCGTTTGTAAAGACCCATAACTTCTCAAAGCATTCTACATGATAATATAGCTAACTTGTCAGCAAACTGGCAATGTATTGTAGTTTTGTTTTGTTTTTTGCTTCTCACCAACAATGACAGAATCTGCACGTTTACTGTAGCTATGTAGCTCCATCTCCCGCCTTGCAAAGGAGGTGTAGGTCGACCATATTAATGCTAACTTCTTAATATGCTCGTAGCTTTGTCCGCGCGCCAGGTGCAAGCTCATTACCGAGTTCATCCAGTCGATCCAGCGCCGAACACCACGCCACCGTGTTACATCATTGTCGCTGTGCTCTGCTGGCTGAGTTAGTAGTCGAGTAATGTGGTTAACTATAATACAACAATGAAGGTTTGTTACTTAGAACGATTATTGAACAGTTATCAGCCCATCATAAAAATAAACAAGAGATAGCCATTTACATTGCTGACCAATGGCTACTGCACCGTTGTTTCCAGTAATCCATTCTGCTCGATCAAAAACCTGAGAAAAGTTTATCCGTTTCCACAAGTCCAGCATATAGCCCGAGTTTTCTCGTAATATCTGATTTGATGCTTGTGCCAGGATATTGAGATGCATGATTCGTTCCAACTTTGTGCCAAATATTTTTGTTACTGCGATATAGAAAAAGTGGGAGTCAGTGAGAATAACAAGTATAAGCGACGAAGAGCCAGTATTATAAAGTAGTTGGCAGAACTACAATAATTTACCAGCCAGTTTGTTTTCGACGAGCTCAAGAGGGTAGTTTTGCAGAGCTTCAGGAATGATACTGATCAAGCTAGAGCACAATTCTGATAGACGTCGTGGAACAACCGATATATTCACTTCTGCATCGATCGTAGGATAATATAGAGAAATCAATACCTAGCAGTAGTATTTGAAACGAGTGAGTGTAAGTTATCGGTAGAAGATATATAAATGAAATTGATTGTCATTACATCGTAAAAGACACAATCCCAGCTGCATATTGTCTCGATGAGGTCAGAGCCGTTAGATCGTAAAAATTCAACGATATCGTGAGGCACCGTGGTGTCGTAGAATGTTATTATGGGGTTTCTGATCTAGTAAACGTGCCGTGATATATACTAATGAATTATTATAGTTTACCATGGATGTCAACATGACGGTGGGGTAAGAGAAGAACATTACATTTTTGTGTGTATCGATTAGATGAAGGATCTGGTTACAATGCTGGCGATATCTCTGGACTAACTCTTCTGCTTGCGGATTGAGCTGCAGTGATGGTGACATTGTTAAAGGAGGAATCAAGTCAATAATGCTGGTGTCGTGTTGTTGTTGCGTTGATGGTTCTGTGATTTGTCTTTTTGTTTCATTTAAACAGCAAAGAAAAGGCGTTGTTTGCGTCAGTAGCTGTCATCATCTTTAGTATCAACTTGATAACTTACTCGTGATCGGTATCAATGATCATCTGATCATCATGACTCTCCGTTGACGCCGGTGCTGTTTGGGCAGGCGCGTCGATCTCTTTAATGCCACAGTAATAGTACTTTGATTGTCCTCGGTTGCCCAGCCGACGCGTCTTGATATTTGTAAAGACAGATCGTACAAGCTTGCCAAACGTTGCAGAGTTCACTGGAGGTTGAGCAGCTGTCCGCTGTTGACTATACTGCTGCTGATAGCGCTCATATATACTAGCTCGAGGAACTCCAGGAATAGCGGAACTGCCAACGGAAGTCCAACCACACTCTCGGTAGTTATCTTTTAGCCTAATGACACGAAAAAAAGGCAACGCCGTTTTGTTCTCAATTAACTAATAGTGGGGTGAGGGTGTACTTCCTCGGAATGGCATTGTTTGCCTAGTGTGATTGCTTTGTCGTACCATTGTATCGTCGCTTCATGTTCATTTGCTGCTATTGATCTCGATTGCTGCTGTTGATTGGCTGGTGACATGATTCAACAAGCAGAGGTTGTATGTATAAGAAGCCAGATCACTAGAAGCGTTTGAGCCGCTCGATTGAATGAAGAAAAAGAAGTGCACGTAATTTGACAAGACACGTGCAGACGTTAGGAGCTTTGTAATTGCGTTCTTTTGCTCGAGAGAACAACGAAGGGGAGAAAAAAGAATGATAGGTTTGGAAGCACAGGCACGAAATGCATCGTCTGAAATTAAGCTCCTTCTGAGTGAACCTGTAGTTGTTAAGAGCATGGAATTATATTCAAATATTTACAACGTGATGGTGATGATGAATTTAAAGATGATTAAAAATATGACCTATCAACTAATTAAAGTCATACAGATACTTGTCGATTTCAAAGCGCACACTGTTTGCGACAGCTCGGATGAACTCGAAACTGACATTACACTTGAACTTGGCTCCATCCAAACGGTCCATGTTGTTTGCCCGTACCAGTAGCCGCAGGGTCGTTAGACTTGTGATCTGTTTATTATTTCGTTCATGTAAGCTGTGTGTATGTGCAAGTCGCTTTTTATGTATATCCAATGCAGACAAAATAAAATGCGTACCTGAGTCTGGACATCGATGGAATCCTCCAAAGTATCGTCAATGATACTATAAAAGATGGCAAGCATACGTTCAACAGGGAATGCTTTAGGGCCG
Organism: Zychaea mexicana; assembly: GCF_025766255.1. Classification (NCBI taxonomy): domain Eukaryota; kingdom Fungi; phylum Mucoromycota; class Mucoromycetes; order Mucorales; family Lichtheimiaceae; genus Zychaea; species Zychaea mexicana. The sequence continues at coordinate 296,715 of NW_026516687.1, read as the reverse complement.
AGAAGTTGCGGTCGCATCTAAGTATTATGATTAGACATAATCCGTCATCACTGTCAGATCAAAGCTTCATAACCCTCTTTGACCCTTTATCCGCCGGTTTTAACAACAAAGCAAACTTACTTTTCCGCCACCCTGATCAGCCTTTCCTTTACGAGTGCCGCCACCTTTCTTTCGTGCCCGTGTTTCTCCCATTTTAGAGAAGTATCGAACATCATATCGTGCAGGATTATATGACGCTAGATACGATGACAAGAGTAGAAATTTTGTATAATACGGTAAATCGAACTCGCCTAAGATGCAATATTCAATGTGAGTATTTTATATACATCTTGTATCTACAGTCTCTTCGAATTTACCTTTCTCACGAGCCAAGGGTCTTTTCAGGAACGCCATATTCACATCTCCACCCGCGTCCTCCATATTTTCTATTCGCCGCGTTTCTCGACTCCACTCGGTACTCGATATTTCACGTAGGTACAATTTGTCTGTTGCTTGTGCAAAATAGGGTTGTGCATGTTTTAAAAGTCTTGCTTTTTCATGCATCTGAACTGTATTGACAACACCATCATTAGCCAAAAGATGGGTTTTTTTTTTTCATTTGACACGCATATCTATACACTATCCATCCACTCCCCTGATTCGTCTATCCTGCTTAACTACTTACCCTGGCGTTTCCGGATTGGTTTGATATATAACGGAAACAAGAGCGCGGCAATATACTTGAGTTCATTGATATCTTTGCAGTTATGATTGAAAATGGTATAGATAACTTCGCAGAACCCCGTGAAAAACTCGTCGTCCAGCTCCACAAATTCTGGTTCCGGATCGTTATTGCTTTCGTCTCCGTTATCCTCATTATCTTCCTCTTCCTCTTCATCTCCGTTTCTGTCTCGTCGAAGCTCGATACGGCGATCCGTAGTTTCGAATAACAGCTGTAATATCTGAAGCGTATCCTCCTTTGAATATTCGGAGAATCGTATGTATAATGGCTCGTACGCTCCTCCCTTGACTTTGAACTTTTCGAACACAATTGTGCTAAGCAAGATCACACAAATGTTTCGTCCGGTCTTATGTAATTTCACAGATAGAAAATTGAGATTTGCTATTTTGATTCACGTATTGTTCCTTCTCCCTGAAAAAAAAACAAGCCTCTTTAGACTTACCAGCTCGGATAAACGCAATAAAACGGGTAAAAGAGTAGGGCCCATATCACGAAGTCTTTCTGCACGGTCAAGTACCTATGTGGTTGATACAGTATCTAAATATATCAGAGCACATGCACAACGTATTATCATCCGAAAAGACTGGCAAAGTCCATACCAAATAATGCGTTTCTTCCTTTCCAAATTGGACCACCGTATTGTTATCGTCAACAGCGACACCCTCTTCAACAGCCTTGACAAATTGATGGACGTTTTGAATACGACATATGCCCGTAAAACGGTTTTCAACCGACGGTGTCCAGTGACACCACTGATTCAAAGCGTGTTCAAAGATCATATGGGGTGTGTGACACTCAACACAATTAATATACGCCCACTGCGATCGTTTGAGTGATTTCTCGAAAATGGCGCGAACAACACTAGTTTTGCCTGACGATGGATGTCCGTAAATAAAAATGCTCGGTATAACGCGATCGTGAGGCTAATTGTGTTTATTTGAGAATCCCAGAGAAAAAATTAAATAAATTATCAGTGACATGATCAGCAACCTTGAATCACGCTGCTAGATTCTAACCTTTCCCATGAGCCCCATTAAACTCGCTATTTGTTTTGATCTTCCTGGGAATTGATTTTGTAATTCCTGCTGGACTGACGGCTTCTCTGTCATTCTTCGAGACGCGGATAGAATAGAGGTTGGTGGATAAGGGGAAAGGCGAGAAAGGCGAGAAGAAAAAAGAGATCCGCAGGAACAGGTCAAGCTCAGCTTTTTCCTTATTGTATTGAAGCCATTCTTTTTTTTATATTGCAGAATTGTATCTTCCACTAAGAACAGTAAAGGATGCCGGTGAAGCAAAGCGATTTAAGCGTGCATTATAGATAGGATGTGAAGAAAGGGTGAGGGAGAGGATCAATCATACACTTTGAGTTCGAGCTATGGTATAAAGGGCAAATACGAAAAATAGAGCGTTAACGAAATAAGCTTTTCATCATGCCATTGATTGCTCGAAATTTATTTCTGCTTACGAAAAGGCAGGCACATCGGATGGGATTGGAGATGGATACGTCGTGTTGATGGTACAAAGACTCGTTTTCAGATTGTATAAAGGCAAGCAAACGTCGAATACACTATTGTTTTAGGCGCAGATTAGCATGTACTATTAGGAGCCAATGTATTGTATTCATGTAATAAGGACAACAACTGACCCGTTGATAGTGAGTGGAGAAAAAGATGGGCCAGGTATAAATGGTCAGGCACTCCATAACATTGTCAAACACAGCATTCCATGATACGCGCTCTGCTTCTTCCAAAAGCCGGTTTATACCATCTATGGTATGTTGGAACTGTTCGGACGATATCTGCAGACAGTTTATATTGTAAGTATTACAACATTTTTAAATCCTCTTCACACCGCAATAATGCAATTAACGGTCAAGACAATCATACCCGACCAGCCAAAAGTGGAGGATAATCGGTAGCAAAGCGAGTGATACCATCTCCTCGAGAATAATCGCGGTCTACTCGAATTGCTTTATCGGGAACTCGTCTAGAAATATCAATAACTTGGTGGTCTACGGAATCATGTCGTTCGGGGGACGACGTTGGCGGCATCGAGGAACGTGTTGCCATGGCATTATGATTGTTGCATTCGGTGTTATTAGAAATGTTTGCCTTCGAGCCAGCAGTGGTAACAGTGCAAGGTGTACTTTTAGTTGTAGTTGTTGAGAGGGTATTGTTATTGTTTGTTGTTGTACAATTATTGTTTTTGGTTAAGGATATTGCTGGGAATGTTCAATGACCACAACGAATGGCGGGAAAGAAAATGAGAGTAGGTCAAAATTGAAGAAGTAAAAAGCGTACAATGATATGTATATGACGGCGAGCAGTAGATAGGGAAGACGCGAGAGAGAGAAAAGAAGGGAGAGGGAGGAAGAGGAAGAGAGAGAAAAGAAAGTTAGTGAGAAAAAAAAGTTCCGTTTACCATGTGCTTCTCTCGCTCTAATCATAAAAGTCATGGGTGCAGTGTGCGTGCAGTGAAAATATGTGGATCCTTACTTTCTATGTACTGGAGTTGTTGCCGTTGTTGACGATCACAGTCCGGTATGTTGTTAATGTTGCTCTTGGCTACTGCTGTCGTTGGTGTTGATGTTACTGCGGTTACTGCTCCCAAACTGTTACTGTCGTAGGAGGATAGCGAATAAAGATCCGGCAAAAGAGGAGTGGTGTCCAAGGAAAATGCCTTACGATGCTGGCGAAGAAAGGTGGTGCCGCTGCAGTTTGTAATAAGGGCGGAAGAATGGCTACCAATTGCTGCCGAGTGCCTCCTCCTCCTCTTCTTGCCTGAAAATAGGGGTGCCGTTCTTCCTGTTGTTGTTGTTGCTGATGCCGCTATGCCTGCAGAAATAGTAGTAGCTGCTGCTTTTGTCGATGAATGAATGCATGCGTCGATAGCGTGGCTATTGTGCTCCTGCTGATCACCGATGCCTTTTCTCGACTTGAGGACGCCGCTGTTCATCGGTACTCGTTTTAGGTTAAAGTATGTTGTATGATGCTTACAACTGTAAAAAAGTGTGAAAGAGTAAAAAAAAGAGAGGGGTTCTCTTTTTTCCACACACAACAATTTTTTTCCTTCTCTATTCATGACCACATAACCGGGTTCTCGTGCTACCCCACTTGTGGCCGAAATGAGCCCCCCTTTCTCGTTTAACACTCCCCAAGTGCTTGAAGTTTTTGGAATAGAGAACACAGAAAAAGTCTCATTTATCAGATTTGAATATAAGGGCACGGGCATATAATAATGCATAGTTTGTTAACAACATTACAGTTATACAGCACAGGAACCTAAATTTTGTGTTTTTAAATCAGCCTGCTGTCCATCATTTCCCCTTTCCCGAGCAAAAGCATTAAACCATATAATGTTCTAACCTGAACGGATCTTTGCTACTTCATTGAGCAACTCGTTGCTCGAGGTATCTTCATCGACAGACCATACCATGGCTCCACCTAAACCCTGGCATAATGCATAGTCAATCTTGATCCCGATCGACTGTGGATCGTCATACGAGATAAATGTCTTGTCCGTAGGATTGAATAACCACGGGGTCTGGGTGACTTTGTCCCACTTGCGAATCCAAGGAGGTGCTGCCGAAGTTGGAGTAGTCAAGACACCTTGCGATCGTAGATTACCGTAACGCCAGACGCCAGATAGACTGCCAGGATCTTTGCTACAGTACGGATCTTGCCAAAATGCATCATACGAGTCACCATGAGGAGGCTTACTAGCAACCTGCCCTTGGTATTGGGAATCCGATTGGGACATATCGACAGTAGATGCTGATATCCGGATAGTTGTGTTCAATTCATTAGCATTGTGGAATGAAAAGGTAGTTAAGAGCTGATCCTTCCCATTTATAGAATATATATGTAGCGACTAGGGAGATAGAGGAAAGGATCTTCATCACCACATTATCACTGCTACTTACTTGCTGATCGACCATAGAAGGCAATGCCGGGGACAAGCTTGTTTTTAGGCGCGCCTGCCTGTAGCCACCCTTGGATACCAGAGACATAACTATCGGCATCACCATAACCAGGCTCGAAATTGAATGGGGCGTTGGGACCAGTTGTAGTGTTCCAAGCACCATTGATATCGTATGTCATAATGTTGATACGGTCGACGATATTTGCAAATCCGGAAACATCTGTCATGTACCCAGATGGCGTGACAAACGGACGCACATGTGCTGCAAACGAAAGTTCCTTTCGAGGACCAGTCAATCCGTCTAAAGCTGTACGGAGCTCTTTGAGTAGCACGAGATAATTATTAGCGTCATTTGCCACATCGAATGCATTACACCCTGCTCCTTGGCGGCCCGGATATTCCCAGTCTGTTTTCGGTGATATGAGGTTGTAAATGTTATAATTTATTAGTATAGTACTCCTTCATATTCGCTCGGCTATTATATAATGTTATGTATATAGTCTGGTTGTGGACAAAAGAAAGGAAACTTACCAATATCAACACCATCTGTGCCATACTTCTTGATTTGATCAATGTTCCACTGAATAAAGTTTTTTCTTTGTCCAGGGTCCGCGGCCATGGTACTGAATGTCAAGCAACCCGACCAACCGCCAACGGATATCAACACCTTGGCATTACTGGCATGGGCGGCCTTGACCAGAGCGGGCAGCTGGGTGTCAACTTGGGATGGATCTGTCCATTCAGGCGTGTCCCCTTTTATGAGAATGGAAAACGCATAATGGATGTGTGTATATACCGAAAAGTCGATGTTGGAGGCGGGCCAGCGAGCATATAACCCTATTGTTTATCCAATACCACCCAATTGCCCTTTGTAAGAGAAACTATCGCATATAATTTACACATATTTATCGTACATCTACTATATAAACATATGTATATGGCAATTCATCATAGCTTACAATTTGGAAAGTAGCCAACGATTACTTTGTCTGCAAGTGCGCATACGGCTAGCATGCTGAGACTGACAACGAAAGTGAGTTGCGACCGGAGGAAGACCATTTGCTATGTTCGTAGAACGTCTAATATATTTGGATCGTAGTGAATTAATGTGGTAGTACTTGATTACAAGTGCTAGTTTGTTAATAGCAATCCACACCATCAGAAGTTGTTGTTTTTATATCTTTTCGAAATACTTTTCCTTTGTTTTGCTATCATGCGCACTCCATTGTCGTCTAACACTCGCACTTATTCTCTTCGATACATTACTACAAATGGATTAGAAGTGTCCGATTTTTCTTTTGTTTTTCACTCCAGCTGATAGAATTAATAGCAAGAAATGTGATATCATCTGGCCTTTAGCTATATAGCAAGGGATGAAAAGGGTCCTATCACGGAGTCAGCATTGTCAGCGCGTGATTGAGCACGGCTTTTTCATAGATCTGGTACTAGAAACTAGGGAAAGCTTCTATCTATCCAACGTTAGTGTACTATGATACGTAGTCAAGAAACAATCTTGGCTGATTATGAGCATAACAAATAGTTGAGAGGCTTCACGGGTGAATAGATGAAAAACTCTCAGTAAGTTGGAGAATACGTACAGAACATCGTCTCATCAATGCGAGTATTCTTATATATTAAGATAATAAGCAGGCACTAACAGTATCAAGAGCTAATCAAATTCGCTGTGTTCTTTTATTTGGTGTCTAAATTAGGAAATGTTGCCGAGGAACAATGACAAAACAGCATAGTATCATCATATCGTGTAATCTAGTGACGCTTCGTGTCTCTTCCTCTCAATGTCATTCGATAGTCATATGAAAGAATAAGATAATAATGAACCCTAAGATCCAAAGACCCTTGAAAGACCCTAGGAACTCTTACTAATAAGAATGCCCACATGGTATTACGTTAACGAAATGTTACTACTGGTAAACTTTCACATGAATTCTATCAGTGTTGCTGTTAGTCAGAGTTTATTGACGAGTGCTAACTAACAAAAGAAATTCTGTTTCATAAAAGATAGATAACAAGTCAAAAGTTTGGTTGCACAAAAAGATAAATTCACGCATATACAGTAGCTTCTATCAATATCCAGCCTGCAGTAAACAGACATTGTAAGTATTTGTTCTGCGAATCACATCTACAGCAAGTAGCTGATATGGTGAGCAAAAAAGTTCTCACAGATACTATGGCGGGCATGAGCATTCTTGATCAACCACACGGGCTCGCTACATTGTCACACGGTTCCTCGGGCTTGTTGATGCCTATGCATGTGTATATGAAGATGGCGGATCGTTGTCGTGGACATGGGTCAGCATGACGCGGCTGAATACAAAAACAATGATGCACTTTATTGATTCAAGCGTGAGAAGAAATGAATTGACTGCAAAAATTTAAATTCTCATACCATCAAATGATCCACCATTACTTTCTTTGACAATAAATGATCCAACATGACGGCATAAAAGGAAGAGGTATTCTTAAATGATTATCATCCAGCTGTTATCAGATACTGGCAATCGAATAATCTCAATTGTTAAAAGAAAATCATTAGTCTCTTGGTACAGGTGACAAAGAATAAAAAGTCTCAACGACAGTTTAAAATGCCTCTTTACTCGAGGTCTACGGAGCGAGGTTGAACAAGTATAATGATGACAATTTTTACGATGTACTAATTATGAGATATTCACTAGCTTACTGCAAGCTGTTCGCTCATACTCTATAAACTCGCACAGCTGATCTTAAAAGAACCCTTTCACATTTCTATAGTCGGATGCGAAAACCTTGTCATCGGATTCGAATAATGCTTTGCTTTGCAACATTGCTATTCAACGTTTTCTATTCGCGCGAAACTTTTTATATTGTATTATTACTGCGCAGTAGAAAAGATTTAGAGCAATATGAATGTGGTGATGATATTTGACTTCCCACATATTAAACACGCACTTTATTTCCGGTACTTAGAGAGGATGAATGATGCAGTTGAGATTTAGTTCATGAGTATCTCAGTACGTCTATATACATTAGCCCCGCCAGCGCCAACCTGCCGTATTAATGTCTACAACTATAACTTTCAAAAGAGCCTATATAAAGCATGCAATGTATTATTTTTATGGAAGGTGTGATGCTTTAGGGCATCTCGCCAGGTAGAGAAATCAAGAAGTCGAGAAGTTATGAAGTTGGGTATGACCAGCGCTTGAAAGTTGCTTGGAAGAAGCTCTAGTTGCATGATACACCTGTAGCAAAAAAGGCGCTTATATCCTGTCGACTTTCTGGTTGCTTCTATTCAGTCTTCTCTACACCATAACATTTCAACGTCTGTGGCCGCTTCGATGTCATCAACATAAACATTGGGCTGACAACATTCGCCCCAGGAGCGCTGCTACCAGTGTAGTAGCAGTTAGACATGGAACAATTCAAACTGATGCTGAGGAACTTATATCAGCTATTATACAGACAGCTCCTTTCACCGTCGTTTGAATTAGACGTCAAGAAGCCAAACACGTTCACTGTAGGAAAAGAAACCTCAATAATCCTGGAAAAAACCTAAAGCCTTGAAAGGCTTGAATGGACCTAATACACTTCCATATACCTGGTTTCTCTGTTCACCGTATTGGTCTGCAAATGCATGGAAAGTGCTCAAACGTGTTTTTGAAAATTGAGTACATATCATGTGTCTTATTGGTCGTTGCACATATGGCTGTTTCCGTCTGCGAGCATCATTGGATTTTCATTAGCTATTCACATTTCTCCATTGGGCCCCTTTCGTATTATATGTGCAAAAAACTGATTTTTATTGGATGACAATAAGTTTATTACTGAACTTTGCTTTCTATAATATCTTTACCGAATAATTGCTGTTTGATGTAGGGTGAAAGTACAAATGAGTTCGACTCGTTTAATTGCGACCGCGACCACGACCGCGAGCACGAGCGCCTCTGGTGCTGTCAATGGAATCGTCAGTAGAGCGATCGCACAAATGGGCGCGTTTGCGCGATGTAGCTGCTGTTTCCATTTGAAATTCGTGTTGTCATATCGTGGATGCTCGTTTTGTGCCATGCAAATATGGATTGTTGATTTACTGTTTACCTTGGTTTAGAGACAGCAATCACTGGGCAATTGCGCCGTTCCTTCATCTTCCGACTCTAACGCTAGAAGCCGTGAACCGTCTGTGCCTGATATCGACGGCAACGCCGCTTTGATAGAGCCGCCAGTGTGTGAGTATGTATATGCTAGAAAGTATGATATATCAAACACATAAACCATCGCCACTTCAGCTTCGCACTTCACCTCTTATTGGTGTTTCTGAAGCGACAGCTCAAGCACAACTCTACAGCGGTGGCAGTAATGGACGTCCCAAGAAAGATAGGCCACACATCCACTGAATCCTCGTCTCATCATCAATATATGCTGATTATCGTCCTCCTAGGATTACCACAAGATATGGTACAGCTCCTACAAGTCGCCGAGAAACATTCGCGAGACTTAGGCTGCTCTTGATACCCCGATAGATGCACCATTATCGACCACTCCACACCAGTCAATCAACCACATCCCACACTTCGTATCTACAACAAACCATTGCGCACCGTCGAATAATTCCAGTGTCTTGGTACTCCATTCACCTGTCAGGGTATTGACGCTCAATAACTTATCAGCGAACGCAACTGAAGGAAGGGCTCACCTGCGAAGACTCGGCGTACACCAAGTTGACATGGGTCTTTGGCCCACGTTACGAACGTATCGAGCGTTCATCCGCCCGTTTCTTGAATACGGCCTTGCAATCATTGCCTTATCAGCCACCCAACTCAAAAAGATACATCAAGCACGAAACAGCTGCGTCAAAATGACGTTCAATCGCAACACCACCACCTCATTTCCTACGATCGTATTTCTAGTGCTGGCCTATCTACCATTTATGCAAACTCGCATCCGAACCCTCCATCTCAATTTTGTCACCTGCTACGCTCTCTGCCTGCATCCAGCATGGCTAGAATAATTGAACTCTTCCTGCTTTGGAGTAAGCAAGGCGATGACCATTGGAGGAGAATTACTACCACCAATCCTCTGCACCAACGATATCAGAAGCTCATGAGCAAGACAACCCGCCGAACGATGCAGTGGAAGTGGCGATCTCCCAAAAGCGAGATGACGAACTTGCACGTCGATGCAGCTCATTCTAAATCATCCGGTGTCTCCGGCCATTTAGGGTAGTTGACCCTATACTCTATCCGTCTGCTTTTCCCGGGTACGGCTGTCGCCTCATCAGATGGATAACTTCGCGTGCTGCGTGAAATTGATAAGTCAAGCCACTCGGACACTGACTACGACACAAATGAACCGGCACCCGAAAAAGCGCTAGACTTGGACAATGTGGCATCGTCATCACCCTCACATCCCTCACTACACTCATAGCGTCTATAGACAGCTCTTCTCTCCCCCGTCTTACATCTTCACTTCTCTCTTCCTTTCCTTATTTTTTTTCCTACTTCGTTACCTCTCTTCACCAAACATCTTATTCCGACTTGACTTTTCCCCTCTTCAGAAGTTGGGTTTTTCCAGTTAAAGCACCACCTCCTACTATGTGTTTTTTTTTCTTCTCAATCACCGCACTGCAAGGAAGCGACAAGAATGCTATCAGCGTATCGTCATATGCCTTCCAATAAATATAAACTTTAAACTATGCATTAATATTGCTCAAAATGGAAATTGCTAAAGAAACACCAACTTCGTTGCCTGTTTGCGACCTACTCAACGAAAGTAATGACGTTTTGGCGTATTTTTAACACTCCAAGCTTTACATTAACCACCGTATATTGTCAGGCCGCTCCATCAGTGCGATATGGCCCCGTGCCACTGTCACTAGCTTTTTAGGCCTCTTATATATTCTCACTATTGCAAGTAATCTGGCTGCGTCTCCATCGCAATGCTGGCTGGAAGCACACTACCAAAATTTTACATGATGTATAAGCCTGGACTGCTGAGCACAACTGTTACGCTGCCTGTCGGTGTTAAAGGTTTGAGCCACCTTTGAAGCAGAGAATAAAGAAAAAAGAAAGACGTTGGCATATAGAAATGAAGAGTAAAAAACAGCCTATGGTATGTCAGAATTAAAGGTTGTAGTGAGTAGGTTATAGTAATTATCTAAAAAAATAAAGATCCATTGGGTGTTCAGGTGGGCTGGTGCAATCCTGGTTGAATACTAGATTTTCTCAGGTTTTTTTAGGTATTTTTAGGTTAGTTTTCCTTCGGTGGTTGCTAACCCCTTTATTGCATGATTGGTGCATATTAAAACTTTATAAGCAGTAACGAAGGTTACTTGCGATATGCGTCGCATCGCCTTTTGCATATATATGCTTAAATAGGCATTGACTCAGCGATGTATTTTTACAGTGCTCTTTCTCTCGTCCCTGGCTGATTTCTTACTTTCTTAGACAACGATGGTTTTGGATACCTTTCCATTTATCTCGCGTCGTTCTGTGGTTTATGGAACTGACGGAATGGTTGCTAGCTCGTAAGTTTCAGGCATTTTTCATTAAGTAAAAGACAGACGCGATCGACAAATCAAGCTCTACATAGTTCTTTCTCTCCCCGGTGCGAACGGATTATTTAATACAACCACTATTCTCACTGGTACTGCTAGACAACCACTTGCGACACAAGCAGGTATTGAGATTTTAAAGAAAGGAGGAAATGCGGCTGTAAGTCCTTTTATTATATATCCGTGGTTATGGGTTTGTTTATACATTGTATGACGTGGTACTGATCACAGATTGTTTCAAAAATTGATTCTCTATGCTCTTGCTAGGATGCAGCTGTTGCAGTCGGTACGTCAATAAAATACTCAATGTAGATATGACTGAATTACTACTAACGAGGCAAACTACACATAAAATTTGATAACATTTTGCTTAGCTGCTGCTCTGGGCGTGACAGGTATACAACGTAGAAGCTACAGTTCTGTCATCATATTCTATCACTTAACGAAGTTGACATAACGTAACTGTGTTGTATACTGTTCGGATTCTATGATTGATGAAATGCAGAAGCGGCTTCAACGGGTATTGGTGGCGATGCATGCTGCTTGTACTATGATGCAAAGACTAAAAAGATTACTGGACTTAATGGTTCTGGAAGGTGGGTTTCGCAGCTACTATGAATACAGCCGCTTGATTACAAATTAAGGAAGAAAGAAGTATGAGAACTAAGCCATTTACTTTCTCATAGAACACCAGCAGCGCTGACAACAGAGCACGTTTATAAAGACATTAAAGATGGTAATGTCACGCTTTCCGAAAGCAATATTCATGCAGTTACAGTACCTGGAGCACCAGCGGTATGGGTGGACACTATAAAACTCTTTGGTTCAGACAAGTTAGATATGGCCACTATCTTGCAGCCGGCAATCGATCTAGCAGAAAACGGGTAAGAGGGATTTATATTGAACAAGATAGCTGTAATGATATCATATATAGACAGGCTTCTATCTTTCATGATATCATGAGCTACTAACTCATCATTCGCTTCGTTAGTTTTCCTGTATCACACATCTCAGCGCAATTGGTATGCTCACGGTGATGACGCGTAAGATTCGAAATGAAGCTAACAGAATTTGTTATGGGAAAAGTGGAAAAAACCAGAGAAGGCACTCAAGGAGTATAACAGTCCCGAGAACCGCTTACTTATTGATGGCGTCCATGCACCCGCTGAAGGCGATATTATGCATTTCCCTGACCTTGCAGAGTAAGCTTTAGCGCTACATGTGTGGAGTTGGCTGGAATAGCAATTTCTCACATTACCCCATCGATGACCTTATTCATAGAACTTACAAGCTTGTCGCTGAACGAGGCAATGATGGATTTTACAAGGGACGTATTGCCGATGCTATTGTTGAGGCTGTCAAGACTCGTGGAAGCTTGATGACACACGAAGATCTTGCTTCATACACGTCCGAGCTCGTCAAGCCAATCTCCATTGACTATCACGGGTGGACTGTTTGGGAACTGCCGCCGAATAGTCAAGGTATCACTGCTCTGATGGCCCTAGGAATTATTCGTGCTTTAGAGGAAGAACATGGATTGAACCTTGCCCGAGCCGAGCACAACTCGGCAGAGTACTTGCACGTTATTGTTGAGGCACTACGTTTGGCGTTCGCTGATACTCGTCACTACATTACCGACCCTCAAGTGTTGTCTGTGCCAACTGAAAGGCTTTTGAGCAAAGAATATCTGTCGGAGCGTGCTAAATTGGTCGATCTGAAAAAGCGAAACGGCAAGATCAAGAAAGGATATCCAGACAAAACGAGTGACACTGTATATTTCTCCGTCATTGATGGAGAAGGCAATGCATGTAGCTTTATGGTAAGGAAATACTTGGTCCAGCATAATATGTATTATTGCTATGAGTATGGGTCCGCGACTACATAAATTTTTTACTAACAGTTCACCTAACCTTCATGCTAAAGAGCTCTGTGTTTGCACCTTTTGGTGTGAGTAATCGTATCTCCCATAACAATAATCATGCTAGATTTTCCTGATCAATCTTCTCCTTTTTACACCATAGTCTTGTATCGTCCCCAACAGATGTGGGTTCCCTTTGCACAACCGAGGAAGCAGTTTTGTACTTATTGATGGTCACCCCAATTGTATTGGTCCCAAGAAACGACCTTATCTTACGCTTATGCCGTCTATGGTTACTCGCAAAACATCTTCCGGTGACCATGACCTTGAGGCGTGCTTTGGCAGTAAGTAAAGCGATACCTTAGCAATTCAAAGATTATATAAAACTGCGTGCTCTCTTCATCTAATGTATCGAATTGTATACAGTCATGGGTGCGTACATGCAACCCCAAGGTCATGTGCAGTATATCATGAATATGCTGCATCTTCTTGCCAACCCCCAGCATGCCATTGACCTCCCCAGAATTTGCGTTGGTCCGCCTAAAGAGAGGGTAGTAGGATACGTACCTCCTCCTCATGCCCGTCCTTTCACGGACATGAGCACCGCCATTGTATACGTTGAAGACGGTCTTGCCGCTGAAGCTGTCAAAAAACTAGAAGCTATGGGACATACATGCCATATCGTTAAGGGGAAAGCTCGTTCGATGTTTGGCTATGGTCAGATCATTCGTGTGCAGCATGACACTTTTACCGGTAAACGCGTCTTAGCCGCTGGTAGCGATCCTCGCTGTGATGGTCAAGCTGCAGGCTGGTCAGGCAATAATTTGGCAAAGCTTTAAGTAGGCTTCTTAGATAAAATGGCTGAACTGTATTTTTGTTTGTAACACTGCTAATGCATATTTGCTTATGCCTATAATAAACACTTTAGCTACATCTGCGAAACAAAAGGCTTCGTAGCTCACGTACATACATAAGTTGGTATACTACTGATATGTTCGTAAATACTTTTTGAATAATAGCACAGTCCCATACATAATTGTGAAAGGCCGCATTCGTTGCAACGATGCTGTTGGTTTCTCGTCTTATATTTTTTTACACTTTTCCGTTGACCTGGTCCGCGACTTAAATAAATTAATCATAGCACCATCATCTTCTTTCGATCTCGTTACCTCATTGCATTTCATCATTTTCGCTAAATACTGCTCAACTTGGATGCCCCGTTACCTCATTGATGATTTTTTTTACTCTTTTACTAAGAAATACAACCTGTTGCTGTTTTTTGTTTGTAAATGCGACCAACTGCATATGTGTTTGTAGATCTGATTGTAATTACGGGGCAATGTTTTTTAAATCTGATATAAAAGACTTGACTTCCGCGAACGTGCATATCCTCTTTTTCTCCCATTTGCTAACTATTATGAGTCCAGAAGCCTTGCCGTTTATCTCACGTCGCTCTGTGGTGTATGGTACTAATGGAATGGTTGCGAGCTCGTAGGTGTAATCAATAGCGTATACATGGAATACTAGAGTAATGGCCACCAATGACCTAGTCCTAGATAACTTACAACATTGGTGCTGCCGATGCAACTTTCTAGGCAGCCACTTGCAACCCAAGCTGGCATCGATATTTTGAAGAAAGGAGGAAATGCAGCTGTAAGAAGCATATACAAATAGGACAGACATTAGGTTAACGGGGAAATATAGCATCGATGGTAATCCAAAAAAAATATTATTGTAGGATGCAGCTATTTCAGTGGGTACGAACGCTTTTGCATTCATAAATGTTTACAGTTGAACAAACTACACCCCTATTGATAAACATCCCCCTGCCAACTTTTTATTTTTAGCCGCTGCTTTGGGTGTAACTGGTAAATTTTTAAAGCACACTGAGTCCTGTTGATAGACCGTTTCATGCAACATTCTCCTAAACCAAAGCATCTGCATAGAGCCTGGGTCCACGGGAATCGGTGGGGATTTCTCCTGTCTGTACTACGATGCTAAAACACGCAAAATCAGTGGTCTTAATGGCACTGGAAGGTATAATTTTTTGGGTATTAGCAAGCTGCATTAGAGGAAAGGGGGCATCATGCTGGATTTTTGATATGGCGCAAATAACCAAACATCGCTTTTTTGCGAAGATAGGACCCCGGCTGCATTAACATTCAACCATATTCGAGAGACTGGTGAAATTCGAGATTCATCGCTTCCTAACACCAGCATTCACGCAGTGACAGTTCCTGGTGCAGCTGCTGCCTGGTCTGATACGATCGAGCATTTTGGGTCCGGAAAGCTGGATATAGCAGACGTCTTGCAGCCAGCAATTGCTCTCGCTGAACACGGGTAAGAATTACTACATATTAAAGTATATCTAAAAGGCATTGTATCCGGGGAAGTGATACTTTTTCTGTAAGGTCACGTTAGCTGATATCTTTATCATCTATGGTATGAAAAGTTTTCCAGCGTCCTACATGGCGTCGATAGCAGTATGTCATATCTTATTCCAAGTATCAATTGTGAACGCTCGTAACGATAATACTGATGAATGAATAAACTGACTAATAGTGGAAGAAGAAGGAAGACTTACTCAAAAAAACAAACAATGCCGAGAATAATTTGCTTATTGGCGGTATACACCCCCCTGAAGAAGGCGACATTGTGCAGCAGCTTGACCTTGCAAGGTAATTCTAGATCGACAACGTACTTCAACGAAATGGCTCAACGTTTTTATAATTGGCCATATATAGGACATACAAGCTTCTTGCTGAGCGAGGCAAGGAGGTGTTTTACAAAGGACATATTGCCGATGCTATCATTGAAGCTATCCAGTCTCGCGGAGGTTTGATGACTCATGAAGATTTAGCTTCACACACGTCCGAGCTAGTGGATCCCATCTCCTTTGACTATCATGGTTGGACTATATGGGAGCCGCCACCAAACAGCCAAGGCATTACAACACTCATTGCGCTTGGCATCATTCGCGCTTTGGAAGAAGAAAACGGTTTGGACCTCTCGAAGATGGAACACAATTCAGCAGAGTACCTGCACATTATCATTGAAGTGCTGCGGTTAGCATTTGCTGACACACGCTATTATGTAACCGATCCCCAAGTGGTACCGGTTCCAACCGAAAAACTTTTGAGTAAACAATATCTTTCTGCGCGCGCCAAATTGGTGGATTTTGAATCACGAAACGATAAGATCGAGAAGGGATATCCAGATCGAACAAGCAATACCGTATACTTTTCCGTGGTTGATGATCAAGGAAACGCGTGTAGCGTTCTTGTAAGTAGATGATAAAGATAAGTGCGACTGGGAGATGTTATACAACCTTGCGTGATAAAGAGCTGAATGCTAACTAATAAAATCCCTTTAATGGTAATCAAAGAGTTCGGTTTTTGCTTATTTTGGGGTATGTAGTTATACATGTTCAGTAGCAGTGGTATATTGATCATGCGTCGGCAGTTCTTTAACTTTATCTTCAACTTTACTTTCAGTCTACTATTGTACCTGACCGATGCGGGTTCCCACTCCACAATCGAGGATGCAGCTTTGTGCTTATGGAAGATCATCCCAATTGCATTGGTCCCAAAAAACGACCCTATCACACTCTCATTCCAACAATGGTTACACGCAAGACAACATCTAGTGAACATGAGCTTGAAATCTGTTTTGGGAGTAAGTTAGTTAATTTTAATTATGAAATAGTAAAGACGAAAATATATGTTTAGCTCGCTACTAATGATATACGTCAGTCATGGGCGCATTTATGCAACCTCAAGGACAGATTCAATTAATCATGAATATGATGCATTTTCTTGCCAACCCTCAACATGCGGTCGACCTGCCCAGAATCTGTATCGCTCCTCCTGAGTCGCAGAATGAAACTTCAGCCAATAGTTCAAGACAGCAAATGACTCGTATGTTTACGGACGTAAAGGACTCTGTAGTATACCTCGAAAAAGGTATCGCGCCTCATGTTATTGAACAACTTGAAGCCATGGGTCATACTTGTATTGTTACCGAGGATAATAGCAATCGCTCATCGTTTGGTGCTGGTCAGATCATCCGCGTAGTAAGGGGAGGTGACTTTACTGGGAAACGCGCACTAGCCGCGGGCAGCGATCCGCGAGTTGACGGACATGCCGCAGGATTGTCAGGATTCACTCGGCTGGCAAAGCTTTGAAAAACATGGGGATTTGTTTCGTTGGTATGGGGAGCATTAACGGCGACATTTATTATGATAAAATAAAATAGCCGTTATTATTTGTAGTTATTCACTGTGAAGCACATTTATGAGGTTGATGCAGTTTGGTCGTGGTTGATATCGCATTCTAGTATAGAGGTTAACGACCTAGTTAAAAATGCAGGTATAATCTAAGCAACAATTTCAACAAACAACGCATAACCAGTAGATCAAAGGCTGTTGTTGATTCATTCATCAATAAAAGCGTAGGCAACGACTATGCTAAACCCCGTGCGAACCTCCGAGTGTCATCCAGTATCTGTCAAAATGGTGCTACTTACTGATGCCTGTACATGACGAATTCAAATAGGTGGCGTTGTGAGTCACAAGGAGGTATTGCAAAAATTAAAAATGGAGCATTAATTACATGATGTATTCCAGAGAAAAGCATGCATCAGTAGATACGAGAAGTTGCAAGCGTATAATACTTGTCGATCTGGATGAGGCTGTTGAGTGATGATTCATTTATCTGCTTTTTTTATAAAATGAATCTGGTACAAAGTAATATATTTAAGTGCACAGTGAATGATACCTTGTCATAATTACATTCTTCAATGCTACTGGCTACAATCTTTTTCATGAAATCTTATTCTTTCCTACATTTCCTCCAAGAAGTTCTCAAATATTTACTGTTTCTAGCTATATAGTATACGGAGTGTCACACCTCAAGGACAAACAATAATGATGAGACATGTGTTAGTATTCCGGGTTCTCACGATCCAGGGCTTTAGGTTTTTTGATTAGGAGCAGATCGGTCATATCCCATCTTTGAGACTCCAACGCTTACAATGTTCGTTGCTTAGCCACGTCTCCAAAATGCCACCCGGGAACCTGCATTGTCAGACATCTTCTTTGTTTGGAAGCATGCAGAATTAAATAAACAAATCAACAAAATCTAGAATTGGCACCGGTTATCGGGTCTCTGTAATACTTACAATCTCCAAGTCTAAAGGAAAACCAAGAGTGGGGATTCAAAGACCATTCGTAATCAGCGGCAACGAATTGCTTTTGTTGCACAAAGCTTGATCTGGTTGCACTTTATCGGCCAAAGCCACAACGTTGGTGGATATCGATTGTCAACAACCCTAACTATCAACATGACAAACGTTACATGATTGTCGACGCGCTAACTTTAACCTGAGCTTCCACCAGGTTGGTAGTAGCGCCAGTCAGCTGAATTGTAGAAACGTATTGATGTGAAGAAAACAGGCACCCGGGTATTATTTTAAGAAAAGTGATTCAGATGCCGCCAAAGCTTATCATATAAAGTACATCCGAGAGGTCGGACTAACGGTTGTTCTTCCCCACTCCATTAACTAGTGAATTGTAGCATGACTCTAGATACTTTGCCCTTTATTTCACGTCGTTCTGCTGTGTATGGTACCCATGGAATGGTTGCTAGCTCGTATGTACTAATTCTTTCTTGCAGTAGAACGATTTGATGGTGACATGTAGCTTTTGGATAAATGGAAAAGATGATAATTAAAACGAAATAAATTGGTAGGCAACCACTTGCAACGCAGGCAGGTGTCGATATTCTCAAGAAAGGAGGAAATGCAGCTGTAAGTAAGCATTACCAGCTGGCTGTATCTTGACCTTGCAACTATTAACCTCGCTTATATACTCTAGGATGCAGCTGTTGCAGTTGGTAATGGATTCTACAGTGCATGATTGTTTATCACTCGGCGTGGAACACCAGTATTGACTCAATTTTTTTCTTTCTTTAGCTGCTGCTCTTAATGTTACAGGTTAGCTTATTAACGCTACTGTCTTTCGCTCTCTCTTTCGCAACTAACTTTGTAGCCTAATTTAACACTTGTGCATTGTAGAACCCGCGTCGACCGGCATTGGTGGCGATGCATTCTGTTTGTTTTACGATGCCAAAACTCGCAAAGTCCGTGGTTTGAACGGTTCTGGAAGGTAAAAGCCTAACAAGTGAACACGGGTATTACACAAAGCGAGATATGAAAATCCTATAACATCTTCCCCGCAAAAACACAGAACTCCAGCTGCCCTCACCATTGAGTATCTCCGTGAAAAAGCCAGTCTTCATGGCTCTTCGCTCCCTAATTATAGCGTCCATGCGGTAACTGTACCTGGTGCCGCAGCTGCGTGGGTTGACACGGTCGAGCATTTTGGCTCTGGAAAGGTGGATATGGCTACTGTCTTGCAGCCTGCTATTGACCTTGCCGAGAACGGGTATCTATTTTAACTTTTTTTTTGGGGGGGGAAATGATACTGTGTGTTGTTATGTAAAGGCTATAACTTACTGATCTATACTGTATCACTCTTTCTTTTTAAAGTTTCCCAGTGTCGCACATTTCAGCACGATCGGTATACCTTTAATAAGGGTTTTAAAGCACTGGACCTGAAATTAACCGATAAGAGGGCGTATTCTGTAGTGGAAAGAAGAGGAAAAGACCCTCAAAGAATTAAACACCACCAAAGATAACATGCTTATTGACGGCGTTCGTGCACCTGCCGAGGGCGATATCATGCAACTAACGAACCTTGCAGAGTGAGTTGATCTGACAACACTGGATGGACATTTAAAGGAAAATTATCCTTTTATATCTTTTTCTTTCAAATTAATACCACGTTTGATAATAATAGAACCTACAAAGCCGTTGCTGCTCAGGGCAAAGATGCGTTTTACAAGGGACGCATTGCCGATGCTATTGTTGATGCTGTCAAGTCTCGTGGAGGCTTGATGACACACGAAGACCTTGCTTCACACACGTCCGAGTTTGTCGACCCAATCTCCATAGATTATCATGATTGGACCGTCTGGGAAATCCCACCCAATGGTCAAGGCATCACTGCATTGATTGCACTTGGTATTATCCGTGCCTTGGAAGAGCAACATGGATTGAATCTTGCCAAACTCGAGCACAACTCGGCAGAGTACTTGCATATCATTATTGAAGCACTGCGTTTGGCATTTGCTGATACCCGCTATTATGTAACTGATCCTCAAGTGCTGCCTGTGCCAACTGAAAAGCTCTTGAGCAAAGAGTATCTCTCAGAACGTGCTAAATCGGTGGATTTGAAGAAGCGAAACGACAAGGTCGAAAAAGGATACCCAGACGAGACTAGTAATACCGTTTACTTTTCTGTCGTGGATGGAGAAGGCAATGCCTGCAGTTTCATTGTAAGTATTACATACAATGTAATATTTTCATACCTTTAACTAAATATAACTCATCTACACGGTATCTACATCTATTTATGATAGAACTCAAACTTTATGCACTTTGGAGTAAGTATTGTTCATCGTGGGTATAGACTGTTGAATGGGCTTAATATTCATCCTTTCAACCTATTTTCTCTGTAGTCTCATATCGTCCCTGACAACTGTGGATTCACGCTCCACAACCGAGGATGTAACTTTGTACTTATTGAGGGTCATCCCAACTGCATTAACCCCAAGAAGCGACCATACCACACAATTATTCCCTCCATGATTACGCGCAAGACACCCTCTGGCGATCATGATCTCGAAGCCTGCTTTGGCGGTAAGTCGATTGCATGAGACCCCTGATCCTTTTTGCGAAAACATAAGTTTGCTGATATGGAGCCGATATACAAAAGTGATGGGCGCCTTTATGCAACCTCAGGGCCATGTCCAAGTCGTCATGAACTTACTGCACTACCTTGCAAATCCCCAGCACGCCCTCGATCTTCCTAGAATCTGCATCGCTCCACCCAAGCCCGACGGCCTGTTAGCAGCCAATGCATATAGCTTTACAGACGTCTCCAGCTCTGTCGTGTATGTCGAAGACGGTATTGCTCCTGAAGAAGTTGAAAAGCTCGAAGCCATGGGCCACACATGCTATACCGTCAGAGACCAAGGACGTTCGATGTTTGGTCGCGGTCAAATTATTCGTGCGAAGAAGGATGCTCATACCGGCAAACTCGTATTGGGTGCTGGTAGTGACCCTCGCGGCGACGGACATGCTGCAGGCTGGTAGAAAAGAAAAGCGTGTATAAAATAATCATTTTCTGATGATGTGGCAAGGAAAAACAACAACAGCACTGGTGTTTATTTTTTTGTGTGTGTACAAGATGAGGATGGGTGAAAAATAGTAATTGGTCGATAAGAATCCACTTATTTTTTCTAATAAAATATGTATTAGCTTGACACCCGATAGCAAAAGCCCTTTGATTATACCCCTTCTTTCTTTAATACGTACCTTGTTAGCCTCTTCCTCAGCCTTGTCACGGGCACGCTTCTCACGGGCACCGAGGGTACGGGCCTCAGAGCGAGCATAACGGAGCTTCTTGAAAGCGTTGACGGACTTCTCTTCGGCAGTGATGGCACGAGCCTCAGGAGCAGCAGCGAGCTGCTGGATGGGGAGGATACCACCACGGAGTTGGACAGCGGAAGCAACCTCAGCAGCCTCAGAGTCACCCTGCTTGGGCTTGCCAGCCTTGCGGGGGAAGACAATGAGTTTAGCCTTGTAAGCCTTCAATCGCTGGACGTTCAATTCTAAAGACTCCTGCGAGTGGTTGCGACGGCGGTGGTCAACGGCAATACCGACGGTGCGGGCAACCTTCTTGTTGATACCAGCTTCCTATTGAAAATACAAATTCACCCCAAGTTCATAAAATTAATAATCGTGTTCAACTCTTTTCAATTCGTATATATACTCTTTTGCAAAAAAATCTCTCTAGTACCTTGAGTTCTTCCAAGGTGAAACCACGGCCAGCACGCAACTTCATGTTGTAGCGCTGGGTGGGGCAGCGGACAGCAGGACGCAAAAGACCATCGACGGGTCTGGGGGCGATGCGAGCGGCCTTTTGGATGCGTGCAGTTCTTCTGGACTTCTTGCGACCGGGCTGATCGAACCAGGTCTTAACGCGACGCTGCCAGTCCTTGCGGAAATGTTGGTTCGGCAATTGATTGTTGTGCTTCAATACCATTTTGACCTATCGATATGAGATTGGAAAAAATCGCCCGTAATCATCAGTCCATCCGTTTCATCCATCGATCCATCTATTCATCCGTTCGTTTTTCGCAATAATGGATCGTCAAAATTTCTTTCTGGTGCCATACACGTACCGATTACCAATGTGGGGGAAAGAGGGAGCTTCACAGTCGTTGTCAAGAAGTCCTGTTGCACACGGGCACCAGGCGTCCAATTGAAATTCCGCGAATCAAAGTGCCTGCTCATTAATGCTTCTCGTCTGTTGTCTGGTTATGCTTGACTGGCAAACACAATACACTTGTTATATACGTTATGTTGTCGAATTCTTTGTAGATATCATAGCTAGCCGTAAATAATGATTACTTATAACTAAAACTATTATGAATCTGTTTAGCTCACTATGATGCATCCAATTGTGTCCAGCCAGTCGTCCCGCAGACGATACTACTCATCCTCTGTTACCAAGTACCATAGAGCTTTGCTACAGGAACAACTGCTAGGTACTCGTGGTATGATATTTGAGATTTTATCTTATTAAACTGTGGTAACTCTTAAAGGAGTATATTTCTACGGTATATGGAATCATGAAGAGCCAACCATTCTTAGATGCTCTTTAGTGCTGTTAGCATTTCAACTCATATGAACAGAGCACTGGTATAATTCTTTCTGTCCAAGCCGTCTTCTGGCTCTTTACGAGATTCTGTCCATATGATCTACTCGCCTATAGCGCTGTATGAGAGTTGGAACAAGACGAGGTAGTAGGGTTTGGCATGCATAGCTTACGAAAGAAACGCCGCATCTTCATCTGCTTCCTTTTTGGGCGATACTGGTAGACCAAATCCCGGCCGTAACTTTTTTTTTGTATACATAACACAAATGGGCATATATTCGCGAGTACGAAGCAGCCCATACTTTGTACCCGCGGCCCGAGCATTAGCATGGTTTCCGGTAGTCATGTTTTTCGTCGACCATGGGTTCAGTTACGGTACAGTCCATGGCCGGTCCATGCAAGTAAGATCGATTAAGCGCGATCTAGACGATCAACATTACAACCAAAATCCCACACTGAACTGGTTGACATTACACCTTTGTATAGCCTACATTCAATCCTGATAGCAATCAATTGTTGCGCGATCGCGTACTATTAAACAAATGGGCCGTAACAGACCACGAGTTTGAACGTGGTGAAGTAGTTACTTTGACGTGAGTGAGTTTGTGTCGTATCTCTTAAGGCTGACATATTGTAGTTTGTGCCTGTGTCTGTGACACGTGTATAAAACTAACATCAGCAAACATACACTTATGTAGTTCCCCCAGTGATCCAAAATGTGTGCTCACAAAACGTATCATTGCTCTCGAAGGTGATACCGTACAACCATTAAAGCATAAAAAATCTTTAGGTAACAAATGAATCCTCGTTGGTTATAAAGTATCGTTGTCCATTGATAATATACAACAATACATAGTGTATGTGCCCAAGGGCCATTGCTGGGTAGAAGGCGATGAAGCATTCCATTCGAGAGATAGTAACACATTTGGAACTGTAAGTTTTCTAAGTAAATTCATCAAAGGAGAGGAAAGCTAATTAAAGCGATTTTTTATATTGGCACGGTGTAGGTACCGATGGGATTAATTAAGGCTAAGGTCACATACGTTCTATTCCCATTTTCTCGTTTTGGACCAGTAGAAAAGAAACCGGTATCGAGTAGAGTATCAGTAGGATTTATCCAACCGGGTCATGATGATGATTATTGGTGAAAACAATAGTATTTCCATGTACAGTACATACAACATACAAAACTGCACACTTTATAGAACTTTTTTATCTCCGTTTTTTAATAACCACGTTGAGCTTACTTCATAGCATCCATCAAGTGCTATTTCTTATGCAGCTCGTCTGTACATATTAACATAAGTAACCTTTGCCGGCGAGGGGCTAACTAAATCGTTAATCGAGTTTCACAGATTGCCCGACTCAGATACAATCGCTTTGAAAGGCGTCGGCCATGGGACTGCTCTAAGCAAGCAGTCTTTGTAATGCTTAAGGATTGAGCAGGCAGAGCTATAGCAAATACATAATCCACACCGTCCTGGATGAACTTTATATACTTTCAAACACGGATTCGAAACTGTAACTGTATATTAAAACCTATTTTCTTTGAAGACTTAATCAATAATTTCATGCCCTGCCATTTTCTCTTAAAATGATCTGCTAAAACGGCATATGGCAGTTACGATAAGGGTATTGTTTCTACAGTTAGAGCCCACCACTTGTAAATCCAAAATCCTTTTTGTATAACAGCCGATGCTACAATCACCATATCACACAGTAAGCACATATGCTCTTATACTGGCTGAAGACCGGTAAGCATGCCAACAAGTATCCAGGACATGGCCACTACTAGCGATGACTATAAATATCACCGTTTTTTGGACTAAAATAGCAGAAGAGGCATCTGGCTAGATGCACAGTAAAAACTTGGATTTCTGACGAATTTGCTTTTCAGAATTATTACTACTATTATTAAGAGCACCCATTAAGACACTGCTACGATACAAATAGATGAAGAAATCATACTCACTATTACACTCGTATATCAAATTGTTATACTATACTTGATCCCTGTTGTCTAAATATTTCGTCAGCGATAGCATAATATCGAAGGTATGTAAGGGAAGTACCGATTTAATGTCGTAAATGCTTTGCTACTTTTTTATCCAAGTATGATCCTGCCTCTAGCTTCTATCGCTGATAGATATATTGAACGTAGAAACTAGCTATAATCGGTCTGAAAAGCAGAAGATAAGAAAAAGCGACCGATCACTTTTTACAGTAGTCGAGTCGTCACGTTCAAAAAGGCATCAAGTTTCCAATGCATATAACAGATTGATTGTTAACAGGTAGAGTAACCCTACTTTTGATGTCTAGGGGAATCGTCAAAAGGATGGCTCGTCGAGGGTGGCGTCCATGATTAAAAGTAGAACGTAAGCCACGTGACAAACTTCTCGCGTGTGTCAAAATGAGAAATCATTTGACCGATGTTGCCACCTATTCCATGTACGCTCGCGATTTGACCAGACAGGATGCTGCTAATCACTCAACTATTAAAGCTAGAACCCTACAGAGCCGTGAAAAGCGGTACAAGAAGCGAGGCTACATGTCTGAAACGAGGGGCCGTGCCCTATTTTATGAGCTACTCCTACGATCAAAACGAGTATTTCTCGCTTCCTTGACGAGCATAGGACGGTGGCAGTCCATCAAGTTCTTCGTAAAATTGCCATAGCCTAGATGTTTCGCTTTCCGCGATATGAAGCTTATCGTGAGAGGGGTTTTAGCTTGGGCCACGCCGTGTAGAAATCTGACCACCTCAGGGATACGAATAAGGTGAAATAAGCGACTATATAAATGAAGATCAAGAAGGGTAATTAGGTGTGCATGCTGGGAAGTGCACCTAGCTCGGTGCATTTTTGTCCGTGTACTGGCATTTGAGGTGTGCATCACCGAAAGTACCTCCCCGTGAGTCAACTCAGCTGTCGGCAGCTCCCGAAACCAAGGACTTAAAATACAGTATTGAGGTTCTGTACTAATGTAATTTCGCACACACAACGCGTGCAACTGATCCACGAAAAGACAGATATTGTGAGCTTAAATGATTCTGATACTGTAGGTGACCACGTTAAAGCAGAGATGGAGAAGCTGTATGATCTCGGCAGTATTATAATCATTTTCACAGTATCTTTTCTAACTCTTGTAACCAAATATATTGACTCCAGTTCCTCCTTTTAAGAACTATACTTTCTACTCTTAGTCCTTGCTTGAACACTTTTTCACTGTATCTTTTGCCGTTTTTGTTATACACGCGTTGTTTCTCATCCTTCCGCATGACGTTCCTCCCTCGTATCATTATTTCTTATTATGTCATTTTTTTTCTATTCAATCATGCCTTTACGCCGTCGCTTCTTAGTAGTCGCTATGTCTCGCGATGTTAATAAGTTTGTGCATATTTTGCATACTTAAATCGTAGCAATAAAAAATAGTGTGGACATACAAAGAAAGAAACAAAAAAGAGGGTGAACTGAAAGATTCAGATATACAAGCGAGAGGAGTATAGTTAAAAATGAGCGACAAACGGGAATATACAGCTAAAAATTATCAGCATGATTACAGTGCTCACTGAAATATACAACTGAGTGCGCAGTCCAGTCCCCAGAGTCACCTAGAGTCACTTCGGCTACCACCGTCATTAAAAGCTCTGTGAATAAATCTGTTTGAATTAGACTGTAAGCTGTAAATTATTGGCTACTGGTTCATCCTCATTGCCTTCTTATCGTCTTCTAGCTCTTACTAACTGCATTAATAACACTGTCGCTTTCTATATCATCCTTTGAGGGATCGCGTCTGTAAACTGATTTAGCCTTGGGAGAAAAACTTAATGGTGTGGTGTAAAAGAGGTGAGTAAGGTGGCATACATGTGAACTCGTGATTTCGTTTTGCATTGACCCATTCTGTCTTCCTTGAGCCGCGTTACAACCGCTTTTTCAACCGGCGGAAAGTCATGGCTATATTTTCGACCTTTGGTGGAAATTATATATGCCTTAAGGGGACCAATACTAGAGGCAGCTGCCATAAGCGATCTGGAACTATATCTCATTGTTTGATTGATGATATACACTCTGGTGCGCCACAAGCGGAATATGGGTCATGCTGGCGTTGAAAGATGCCTCGTCAAGGAAAATACAGTCTTGCGTGTAGTCATGCTTTCCAGTGTTGAAGAGTGTTTCTATTTACCCGAATCAATTTCTTTGACGTCGTTACTGTTGCGAAATTATAAATATCGCTGTACACGTTATACGTGATGTTGCGTCGCTCAGTAAGGTGACGTTTAATATTAGAGGGATGCAAGTTTGTGCTGAACTACTTTTTATATTTTCAATTAAGTAGTTCCTGTGTTGTTGTATTATGCTTTATGCAGCTGGATTAAGTCTACCATAGAAACATGTGGCCAGCAACTGAAGCCATCAAATGAGCCGAATCATTGCCAGTTTCCGATGGTTTGCTTTCAAGTGTCGCCCGAGCGTTGAGTGTGCTTTTGACTGTACTGTTCGACTAGACCAAGAGTCTTTGCATCAACACAGGCGATCTGAAGACATATGGATTTTTTCTCTCAATCTCACACTGACTTGACTGAGATAAAAACGACGCGCACACCCTCCTTCATTCTCGCCGCGATGTCACAGGCTAAAGATGGTAACCTGAGATGCTAATTCACTGTTACAATAAATGTTTGCTGGTACAGCTGGGCTACCGTTCTCTGATAAGGATGGCGTCTCTCGAGAATACTGTCATTTCAGTCTTTCTCTTATATTTTGAGCGATAATGTCTTCAAGAACTATACCACCATCACCACCCCTGCCTTGTACAATGTTGCTGTTGACCCCAGTAAGTATAAATTTTTGCGTGCAGGAACAGCTAAATAAATCCGTCGATCTATATCATTACTATGACACCGCTAGGGCAAATCGGCAAGCAGCTCGCTTTTGGACTGTCGATTGTTACGGTTATTCTATTCGAGGGAGAATATGACGAGCGACTGAAACGTATCATACCTGTTATTGATGCAGCAGATGTAGCTCGTGGTGAAGATTTTATTAGTATCATGGTGAATACAGCTTACAAGAAGTACATTCGCGTATATCCCTATAATCTTCTAGTACTCATGTAGGTATGAGTAATAAGGAATTAAATCATACGCGCTTTTGGGTATTTTTTTTTGTTGAAAATTGACTTGCTTACAAGTGCCTGTTCATTGTTGGCCGACTTTGGTGTAGAAGAATGCATATAAAATTATTTTTACTTCTACCCTTAGCAACTACAAACTTTTTATAAATCCACCCCGTGATGATAGAACGGAATTCGCGGATTATAATATATAGAGCTGGTACAGTTGACGGTGTATGATACATAATACGGGCTTGGTTGGGTATGTTCAGTTAACCCATATCGGTCTCGGCTTTCCTGTGGCGAAAACATTTAAGTCAACTCACCACATACGAATGCAATACACCACCCAGCGCTCCTATGTGAGTAAAAGATTAAGCTTATTGAGTGCTTAGCTCAAACCAGTATGCGTTTTTGGAAGAATCTCACACTTCAGACATAAAAGGACTACATCTTCCACTTTCTAGACGAAGGTATATATGTTTTTCAGTACAGTACAGGAGCGACGTATTTATTAAATAGTTTTGAAAAAAAAAAAAAGACAAGAAACATTTGGCAATTTTGTACTTTTTATACCATGTCACTGTAGTACAGTTCTTGCCTCTCTACACATACCAGCATCTCCAACAGTATCTTGCGATGCTAGCCAGATCCAGCGTATAGTAATATCTACCTTAAAATAAGTTCCTTTTGAAATTGACAATCGTAGAAATCAGGATGGCATTCTACTATTACTCTTTTTTTTTCTTTGGATTCGATGCCAAACACAAAGTCATGCTATATTTAAAAGCATAAATATACCATAGCTTTCATAATAATAAACGTTCTCATGACCGTTACATAGCTTTGGAGTGATTCCTTTCCCACCGCTGCTGGGAACGTAGCACGGTATTTTAGTACAGTGGTTCTCTGTTTAATCTCACTCTGAATATCATAAGCCCTCAGTTTTTCCAATTTTTTTCTACACCCCCTTCAAGCGATAATACTGCTTGAATCACGCTCATGTGTGTCAACCCTCAGTAGTTTCAACACTTTATAAAACCCCTTTGAGGTTGAAATTAAACAGGGAACCACTGTCTACAAGCCAAATACGATTTGCAATGATTATAATTGTTTTATTTAATTGTACTGGCATAGTCGCATCAATTTTACAAAATACAGCTTATTCTTATGAGCATGTCAGGATTAAGATATTGGAAAGATCGTCGGAGAGCTATGAAAAGGAGACAAAGAATGAATATAAACAATAATAGAGTTCGCGCACAACAAAAAAAACAAAGAAAAAAACTCAGATTATGGAAAAGTTGAACTGTCGAATTCGACAGCTGATGGTAACAGTGAGATTCGAACTCACGCCTCTTGCGAGACCAGAACTTGAGTCTGGCGCCTTAGACCAACTCGGCCATGTTACCATGTTACCACGCTTCTTCCACTCTCCATTACTTTTTTTGGATAGTGACCTACATACTTTTTATTATTTTCGCTCAAAACTCTTAAGAAAACTACAAAAAAACCCCCCAAAAATCAGTAAAAATAGCACCCTCAACACCTATACCACCGAACAGTACCAACAACACGCCCACTAACAGCCAAGTGTCCAGCGACATTTCGCAATTGCACTCATCCCCATCTGGCGAAAACCATTCAGCATCAGCAGCCCCCATTCCATCACGCCCGAAGCGATTGCGCCAATCTCACATACCTGTGCGGCCATCAACAATCCCCGCATTCAAAAAGAATCGGACATCATCTCTGCGCTCAACAATTGTAAAAAATTGTCAAAACGAAATGACCAAAGCGCCGAAAACGAAGACAACAGCAGTAACGAGCACTATTGGTAAAAAAGGAGCTGCCCCTTACAAACAGCCTTTGAACCCCGAGTTCATTAAAACTGTGGAACAGAACTTTGCCACTGGAAAACCCTATATTGTGTGCCCGAACACACAATGTAAGGACTTTGGTACCATTAACATGTCCGCTGACCTTAACACAGCTTTTGACCCCCCAGCCCCCACCTTCCACTGCATGCAATGCCGCAAAAAATTCACCCATAGCATCATGCTGGAACCACTCACTGTTGCAGCCCTTGAAGCAGGTACGTATCAACGCCAACAACCAAGGGTACAGAACGCCTCTCCTTTGCATAGTACCAAAAAGCCTATACAAACTACAGCTGCTACTGAAATGGAAACCGAACACGAGGAACATATCGACCTACCTGTGCCCCAGCAACAACAACAACAGTTTGATGAAAACAACTGGGCCGAGCATATTGAACGCCTTGCTACGGAAACTGCCAGAGAAGATAGTGATCAATATGACCACCTTCACCCTAACATGCCACAATATGTTATGGACATCCATAAGCGTATTGATAAAACTAACAAAGTGGTCGCACAGCTGGCAGAGGCCCTTGCCGAAAACAGCAAACTAATAAAAGAAAATGCTACACTAACACAAGAACTCCAAGCAGCACGAGCAGAGATAGCCAAGCTCCAGCAACAACATCAACCGCAGCAAAAAGAGCACGCAGCTATCACCAGTTCGGAGGACCCAGCACCGCAAGGATCGCAGGCATCCAAATATGCACCTGGCACTGAAAAACCCTCTTCACTACCAGCATCAAAAACTACCCCTAGCTACGCCAAAGTAGCAGCTAAAGGTGTCCGTGCACCCAAGAAGCGTGCAGTTGCAGCAGCAGCCCGCCACTTGACCGAAGTTCCAGCGAACCAGGGATATCAATTCATCTATATCCCTTGCCGCCATCGTATGACGATCACCAACATGCGTGGTCTTTTGCGCACGCTCCGGATCGAGAATTCGCGTGTTTTAGACATCCATTTTCCCGACCATCAAACTGCAGCTTTATTGGTTCATAACGAATATGCTGGTGCTATAGCAGCTCGCCTGCTCAAGCTCGGTGTCAATGTCAAAGATGACTTTAATCCCTTGGATCCCAACCTACTAAAAGATCCAAAACTAGCTGAACTAACCGTGGAAGAACGTACACAGAAAATCACAGAAGTCCACCATGGTCACATACTTAAAGCCCTGGGTTTTATCCGTGCACCGGTAAAGTATTCAGTTGCTCGTTCTTTCTTTCTGGAAAATTTGATCACACAGGAAGAATATGATGATGTCCGTGGATCAACTCGCTCTCGACAAACCACTCCAGAGGCCGAAGCTGCTGCAATTGCTGCTTTGCAATCGCTTGGCAGAGGCACTGATGATGACGGTGATGCCCCCATGGGTGATAGCAGATCGGATAGCCCGATCATTGGTAACGAACAGCCTCAAAGTGGCAGCACAACAACTAACAGCGCTCATAACGATTCCCAATAATTAATATGACAAATACAAATAATATCAGATTAACATTATGGAATGCAAATGGTATGGTCCGTCAGGCCATACAACCAATTACTACTTTATTTTCAGATTCATCATTAATATTTCTAACAGAAACCTTTCTACTTTCCCCACATCGCTACCCTACTGACTGGATCCAACATCACACATATGGCCAACCGGTTAATAATAATAATCGTGGTCAAATGGGCGTTGCTCTTCTAGTCAATCCCTCCTTCCCCTACCCCGTAAATGTACTCCCTTCCACATCCCCTTATGTATTATCATGCCAGGTCATTGACCTCCTTATCCATTGTGTCTATCTTCCCCCCTCCCGCTCTTTCTCTGATACCGAGGCCATGGTAATCCTCCATTCCCTTCCTTTAGATCCTAATAGCACTTGCCAAAACACAATCATATGCGGTGATTTCAACGCCCGTGATATCCAACTACTTGGCGACAGCACTACAAATGGCCGCGGTGTGCTATTCCGTGATTGGATCCGTGCACGACAACTGCATTGCTGGAATGCTGAACTCACCTTTGGCGAGAACACCTTTGAGCGGTTCCGAGAACGGACCGACATCTATGAACAAAGTATCATTGATTTGTTTGTGAGCACTAATACTTTGGATAATGTGGATTTGACTATAGCAACAGAGCAGGACCTTGGCTCTCCACATAAACCAGTTCATCTCTCCTTCACCACCCCGATTCCACCTCCCGACCGCCTCGACCACCCACGACAACTATGGGCCCTCAGCAAATTACAAGAGACTAACAAACGACAAGAATACCAACAAAACTTTAAAGATCATGTCGGCAGTATTCATGAAAGTCTCCAAAATGCACTAACCCTTGATGTTGAGCCTGATATCGAACAGCTGGCCAACAGCCTCACCACAGCCATCCACAACGCGTTGGATGAGACTTTGGGTCGAAAAGCTCCGCGACTTCCAAAGGCCACCTGGTTTTGGAACGATAAATTGCAGCAGGCCTTCAATCATCGCGAACATTGTTATCAGCGCAGTCGCACAGCAACAGGTATACAAAAAGGAGTGTGGCTCACCCGGCACCAAGAAGCAGTAAAACGCATGAAGTCCTTGATCCAAAAACGGCGACGTCAAACCTGGCGCACCTTTTGTCACCAGCTTGCCACTGATGACTTCTCAAAGACCACCGCATCCATCAGGCATATTCGCCAAAATCGTAAAGTACAGCCAACCTTTACAGATACCGCCGGTCCACAAGTCGCAGCCGAACGCATGAAACAGCACCTAGAAATGGTATATGCCGGTGCCAACTTACCAGCAAATCGAGATGAAGCACCCCTCCCAGCACATGGACCACATGAAATTGAGGATGATTGCCCGTTCACTCACCTTCAAGTAAAAACTGCCATTGAAACTGTTGCTCGCCGTAAAGCACCTGGTGTTGATCACCTGCGTGCTGAAATGCTCTCACCGATCCACAATGAACTGCTGCCACCATTAACTGCTTTGTTCCAACTTTGCTGGAAATGGTCATTAACTCCTGTAGCATGGCGTGTAGCACAAGTCATTCCTATATTCAAAAAAGGGGATGCTACTATGCCCAATAACTACCGCCCTATTAGCCTGACATCAGTATTTCAAAAAATAATGGAAATTTGCTTATCCGACAGTCTTCATGCTGCTTCTCCCCCTCTTGATATAGCCCAAGGTGGTTTCCGTCCGCAACGTAGTGCCCTCGACCAAGCCCTATGTCTACAAGAGCTTGCCGAAAGAGACCGCCGTGCTGGTGGACGTAACCGATTGCCTGTCCTAGTTTTCCTTGACATCAAGTCAGCTTACGACACTGTTGATCGTGCGATTATTTGGCGTGCGCTTGCTCCTGTGGCCTCTCCTGCTCTACTTGGTCTCCTCCGGAATCTGTTCGATGAGGTATCCATAGAGGTTATTCTCTCTGGTGTCAAATCCAGTTCATTCAAGCCAACAACCGGTGTCCTACAAGGATCAATTTTGTCCCCTCACTTATATTCCCTCTACATTAATTCTCTTCCCGCCTTTCTACGTACCCACATTTCTTCTTTTACTACTTCTTCTTCATCACCATCAGATGATTTTGTTTCCTCTTCAGTTCAGCCTGTGTTTCGACCGGTAGGTGGGCAGTGGGTTAACTGCTTGTTGTATGCTGATGATGTAGCTCTTGTGGCCGACGCTGCAGAAATGCCACGCTTACTTGCCAAGGCTGAGGAACATTCCTACCAGCTTGGTTATCGATGGAACCCAGAAAAGTGCGTTGCCTTGTATCCCCATAGCTCCTCACCAAATTCTCAGCCACTCCACTTGTACGGCCAACCGCTTATTACCCAACAACAGTTCACATACCTGGGCGTCCCTTTCAACACCAGCATGAAAATCGACACCAAGGCCCTGATCCAACGCAATACGGGTTCGGTTCGTGCAGCAATGTCCACCCTCAAAACCATTGGTTGCAATCCTTCAGGGTTTCCGCGTCTCCTTTCTACCCGCCTCTACCAACAGTTCATCCGCCCAAAAATGGAGTATGGCTTGGCACTCTGCAACTTTTACAAGTACGAAACGAAAGCCCTCAACACAGCACAAGATGAATGCTTACGTATGATCTTTGGCGGGCATCGCACTTCCTCAACAACCGTTTTCCGTCATATGACTGGGTTACCAACTATGGCCGAACGGGTGCAGATCCTTGGCGTCAAATTCCTCATCCGTGCCCACTTCCTGCCTGCCGATGCTCTATTGTCCAAGCTTCGTCCTCTCCTCCGTGCAAAAGACCATCTTTGGTGCAAGCTTCTTAAGCACAACCTGCTATGGTCCCAGCTGCCTGACCCACCACAAGACGCTGATAAACGCGCACTCAACACTGTCATCCGCACCCACCGCATGGAAAACCTGCAGATGCTTCGCAGTGATCAGCACAGCGGGAAACTGCTGAAGGCCGCACGTCCCTCCCTCGGTATCGATCCCATTCTTTGGTTACCAATGACAACCCGTGACAGGAGCCGCCTATTGCGCTGGCGCATGGGTTGGCTACCAGGTCGTCCAATTTCTTGCCTTTGTGGCACCACTCGCACAAGTCGCCATCATCTGATCGACTGCCTCCAAGTGGCGTCGTGTCTTGGGGTGCCTGCTGACGCGGAACCAAACCCGATCGACTTTCTGTTGAACAAGCTGCCTCGCCGGAAACCGCGCTCCCCCACCATCATCGACTATTGGCAACGCCACTGGCCAAAGCTCATGGCAGTAATGGCGGATATCGACCGAACATGCCACCCGGATGATGACTGGCCGGACTCCGACGACCTCGGACAAGAACTGTTGGACTGGTTGTCCCCAGAACCACCACCACGACTCGACCCCGACACGCTTCTTGCAACAGTCGATCGTCTCTTTTCATAATGAGCGCATTTCGTTATAATGTTAAAAATATACAAAAACTGAGAATAAGAAAAAAAACAAAAAAAAACAAAAGAACTGAACCATAGACAAAAATAACCAAAGAAACAAAAAAAAGAACGCAAAACAGAAAAAAGTCAAAAAAAGAGACAAAAAGAAAACAGTCAAACAAGACAAAAAAAAAAAGATTTTCCCGCATACACCCCCTTCTCCCCACACACTCTCACACTAACGCTCACACTCGTATTTCAACTCAGATTGTACTAACCAACTGTGCACGGACCATCGAAACACAGGCTGCTGAACTTCTTTATTTTATACTTCTTTAGCGCACTCCTACACTTACTTTGAATTTCGCTTGCACTCTCTTCCCACCTACTACTTTTTTCCCTGGCAACTTGCAGGGTTTTTATATCCCTAGACTGTTACATAATTTATTTGTATATAAGCACTTCAGGGCGACCATATGCTCCATTGAGCGCGGGTCTTCATGCTCTTTAATAAACAAACCCTTTCATCTCGGCCATGTTACCTTATGTTACCTTTACTTTACCTTACTTATCCTCATAGAAAAATAAATGCTGCTATAAATAATAGTAGAAAAAAGGATGCTGCTATAGAAAAAGGGATGCAGTTATAGAAAAAAGGATGCTGCTATAGAAAAAAGGATGCTGCTATAGAAAAAGGGATGCTGCTATAGAAAAAGGGATGCACCTAGGGGTCGCAATTGGACGGGTTGGGTCGGGTCGGGTCAAGGGTCTGACCCGTTGACCCGTAGGTCAAGAAAACACTGACCCGACCCGACCCGTTCAACTCGACAGGTCAAAACTCGGGTTGACGGGTCAAGATTGATTTTAATGTAGTGATCAAGGAAGTGTCAATCAGCCTGAACTTGAGCACTGGAAGTGCAAAACTCCATATATATATAGCTCTCTAAGATGATGGCACGCAAATTCCTAGCAGTGCTAGCAACATCTACGTTTTGAGTGATTATTCTTAAAGGTAAAGGGTTCTGTGCCATCACAAAAGAAATCGCTTAGGCTCACATGCTTTAAAGAAAGCATAATATTTAAAGTGTGGTTGAAAATCGACTTCCCTATATGCCCCTTATCCTTTTCCCTTTTCCCTTTTCTTTTCACTTCTTTCTTCTTCCTTCGATTTTCTTTTCTCAATTCCTTTTCTGTCTTTTGTTAAATCGCGTCTCTTACTGCCACCCTCTATTGTATATTCTTATTGCACTATTGCTACTTCTTTACTCCTATCATTGTATCATATATATTGCTTATAGCTTACTTATCCCATACTGTTGAATATAAAGTATAATCCCACAATAAAAAGAATTAAGTACGTTTTATGCTATAGTTCTATAGCAGATATATTGACAACTAATGATGTTTCCCAACAAGAAGATTGACTACTTAAATATAAGTACTTCATACATATTATGTGTATACACGGGTCACGACGGGTCAACGGGTCAGGTCAAGGGTTGGATGGGTCGACCCACGGGTCAGAAAAGCATCAACCCGACCCGTTGACCCGTCCTCAACCCACGGGTCGGTTTTGACCCGTGGGTCAGATTGCGACCCCTAGATGCACCTATAGAAAAAGGGATGCACCTGTAGAAAAAGATATACATATTTGCACCTTTATTTTTTTTTTATTTTTTTATTCCTAAACTCTTAGAAAAACTACAAAAAATCCCAGAAAAAGTCATTAAAAATAACACCCTGCCATCGAACAGTAACAACAGTTCGCC
Organism: Zychaea mexicana; assembly: GCF_025766255.1. NCBI lineage: Eukaryota > Fungi > Mucoromycota > Mucoromycetes > Mucorales > Lichtheimiaceae > Zychaea > Zychaea mexicana. The sequence continues at coordinate 260,261 of NW_026516687.1, read as the reverse complement.
CCAGCAGCCAAGTATTAAATAACACTATATAATTGCACTCTTCTCTATCTAGTGAGATTCATTTTTATTATTAGCAACCTCTATTCTACCATACCCTAATAAACAATTACACCAATTTCACATAACTTACTGGATGCAATAACTCTTGACACCAAACAAGACATCGAACAACTCACAGACTCCCTCACCACTGACATCTCTATAGCATTAGATTAAACAATCGGTAGGAAAGTCCCATCTGCCAAAAGAAGCTAATTGGTCTCAGACAGACAAATTACAATAGGAAGGATAATCCTCAATTATAGTTTAAGTAAAGTTTTACATTTAAAAGTTATATATATAGTAGGATAAACATTTCAAAACTGCTAAGCCGAAAATCAAAGATTTTCTATGGAGTTTCGAGAACCTTTCTCTGGAGAAAGAACCACAAAGAGTCGCTGCATAAGGTGTAAAACACCTTGTGTACTGGAGGGAGGAGCAACTTATTACTCCTGTAAGTTAGAATCTTCGTTACCACTCCAGGGGGAGCTTTTAATTCATAAAGGTTCTATCTATTTATCTTTTAAAACTTAAATCTTTAAGATAATTATCAATTGAAGGATTAAACATTTATATATTTCATCTTTTTTAATCATTAAAATTTTAAAATAAATTCAAAAAGTTAAACCTTTTTTTAAATTAATTATAATTATATTTATAAAAGATACATCATTTAAAAGAAATACCATTTTTAACATTATTTTTAAACTATAACCTTTACAAGGTCAATGATACAAAGGTTTAATCTATGGTTAAGGATTGCTCCCCTTCCCCTAGGCCTTCAACCATCATCAAGAGTACTGCTACTACCAATGTGACCGAGCAGCTACTACAGGTATACACAAAGCAGTTTGAATGCAATGCCACTAAGACGCAGTAAAGAGCGTCAAGGTACTACTGCAAAAACTGGCGATGATAAACTTGACGTGATTTCTTCTGTCACAAACTCTCAGTCAATGATTTTTCAATGACAACTGCTGCATCTATCCACCACATCTGCCAAAATCGTAGAATCCAGCCAACCTTTACAGTTACTGAGGGCCCACAGAAGGTTTCTGCCAAAAGGATGAAACAGCACTTGGAAATAGTATATGCTGGTGCCAATCCTCCCATTCAGGAAACAAGTCCACATAAAATAGAGGACCGTTCACTCTCCTTTAGGTTCAATCATCACTTGACACTTGAAACGTTGCCTGTCACAAAGCACCTGGCGTAAACTATTTGCACGCAGAGAGGTTTGCTGTCATTCAGGATGAACTCTTGCCACCCTTAACCCCTCTATTTCAACTGTGTTGGAGATGGTCCTTTACTCTTTACTCCTTTAGCATGGCGAGTTGCACGAGTCATTCCGATATACAAAAAGGGTGACGAAACTTTGCCCATCAACTACCACCCCCATTAGTCTTTTATTTGTCATTAGAAAGATAATGAAATATGCTTAACCCCTCACGTCCATGCCGCAAGGATTTGTATGTATTGCTATATCTCTTCCTTTCTTGTAACATATATAATTTTTACTGCAATTACTGACTCACTCCGATATGTAGTGTAATAAATAGAAATGCCTTCAAAAAGGTTATTCACCCTCTTAGGATCCGATCAGCAAAAGTAGAGCAATACGGAGTCTGGTGCTTACCTTAGTATACTGGTGATAGGTTGCAACAGGGTAGTAAGTCAAGCATCATACTTCCCATCACTATCATAAGTCTTTGGCGCACATCTTCAACTGCTAGGTTTGCTTCATGATAATAGCTCTTTGACATCCATTTCGTACAACAACCTCTTCTATTATATTGACACATGACTCGCGTCTACTACCTTATACATTTTTAAGAGATCCCCCATACCTTCTGCAGCAGTAAGCAGCATTAATCAAGTCGCAGCATGCATAATTGACAATTCCACCTTCAGACAAAGGTATAACTATTGATATTTATCAACCACTGCTTTGATGCTCTTTCAATGGGTTTTTCTCATATGATGTGTGCCAAACTTGTCAAGCTTGGTTACATCGAATCTGGATAGAGTTAATCATAACAAGATACACGCTCTTACTGAATCAGTCTTCTTACTGTATAATATACTTGAAGAAAGCTGTAGCATGTCACAGATAATAAAAATTATTTATATTTCTGATGACATCATGACAAGGTCCTAATGAATGTCAAGTGTTGTTTATTAAAGAACCTTTTGCTTCTCACCGTACACCACATAAACTTCACGTTCTGTAGAGACACATTGTTTGAAGCTGATGAATGTAAGTGAAGAGCTTGAAATATATTCTGGTCGGTGAAATTGGACGCGGTGAAAGAATGAATCAGTAATACGATGGGCTTCCCTGTGGAGAGCACATAATTGGCAGGGTCGGGTTGATTCCCCCAAATTTATGCAGACAAAAGTTCTTTGTTCTTTCTTCGTCTTTTTCTTTTCCAAGAAACGTCAACATGGCACAAACAACAGCCCATCCTCATTCAGCACTTCATTTATATAATTTTCTATGTGCAATTCGATCGACGTTTTCAAGTGCTGATGAGTACCAACAAGAGTTCGAAAGTGTTTTACTGGCCCCACGATACACACCCGAATTGTTCAATGGTGTTGTGACACTACTGCAAGGTGTCATGTCAATGTCAGCAACAGCAACCACCACTGAACGAGCCACTTTTTGGCCTGAGCTGCAACACATTATGCAAGCAGCACATAAGGATCCACACTACGACTCGCTTCTGTCACGCGTAACAGAAAGTTTCTTCTTTATTCGTCATGTGGATTCTGTGTTGAACAATGACAACCAGTTGGAAGCATTCATACGAAGCTTACTTTTGGACTATCCGGATGCCCAGCATGCGCAAGTCATGGAATCTATTGCTGGTTTCTTGGCAACCCTTGACTCTACAACGCGTGCTGGCGTGGAATCTGTGCTTAACGATCAACGACACTCCTCTGCTGAACAAGGTAATATAAACTTTTCAAAAGGCGAGTGAGCTCCGGGCGAGATGGGGGAAATTGTGCTGATTGATAGTTGCAAACTAGGCTCTCCAGATCATTTGCTTCGTATCCGACGGATCCTCGATGACGATGCGCTATTTATGGAGTTTAAGGACATTGTGGATACGGATACCGTGGCAGGCGTCCCATGGAACGATACGCTGTTAAAACTGTACGGATTGATTCGATTACGCAAACCAGAAGTATGGGAATCCATCAGTTATATCTTGGATCAGGCACAAGCAGCGCATGGTACGTAGTCAAAGGCGCGAACACTAGTAGTGCAGCAATACTGATTATTTAAATGTATAGATACAACCCAGTACAGCTCATACGAAGAATACGTTCAGAAGAACTTTTTGGAAGATGGGGGTCAACAGTATTTGGATAGTGAGATTGACCGAGCACGCGTGGAAAGTATGCTGGATAGTCTAACAATGTAAAGATTAAAAAATTGCATGCATGTCTATATCATAAGGTGATGTATTTTTGGTATTTTTGATGTATATGCGGGAGTGTGAGAAGAGTTGGGTGATACAATGCATGTGAATGAATGAATGAATGAATGGAATAATGTGCTGAGAGAAAGAGATTATGGCTGTTATGTGGATGAAAGCATGGTGGTTGGCGGGATATTCGTTTAAAAATCATTTTCAGAAGGGAGCAAGTAGACGATACCGTAACTTGCACCTGCTGCCAAAGCACCAATGAGCAAGGTCTGGATGGCGCCCTTGAATGCACCCTTGGGGTTGATAAGTCGACTCTTGGCGTAGCCAAAGATCAACAGCGTGAGCGAGGTGACGGCGATCGAGATGTACAGAGCCAATGTGGCGTCCTCCATGAACACATATGGTAGTAATGGGATCAAGCCGCCAATAAAGTACGAGGAGCCGATTGTCAATGCCGAGATCTAGCATTTCATGTGTCATTAATACGTTCGTGAGAAAAATGAATCAAAAAGCTAATATGCAGCTGCCCATTATGAGAAAATCGATAGTGAATCAAACTCACCCAGCTTCGTCGTGGATCGGGCATTTCAAGGTTAAGTTCGAATTTCATCATAAAGTCGACAAACTTTTCGGGGTCACTCTTGAGCTGGTCGATTAAGGGCTGAAGTGCTTCACGATCCAAGCCATAGGGTTCTAAAATCTCGACAATTTCATCCTCCTCGTCCTGCGGGCACTCTTCCACTTCGCGTTCTTCGCGCATACGTTCTGTCTTGTAATGGTCCATTTCGGACCGTGCTGCCAAGTAGCCTCCCAAACCCATTGAAATTGCACCACTTTTTTTTTGTGTTCCAAACAAAAGAAGATTGGGTTAATAAACAAACAACAACAATGAGCTATAAATTACAAAGATGTCAACTCGCTGTTTCTTTTTACCTGACAAGCTCTAAAAACACACAAAAAGACAATGAGTTTAACTATGAAGCGAGTGCTGTTGTTTGGCAAGAAGCTTACTTACCAGCTGCACCACCGTAAACCACGATTTTGCTAACACCAAGCGAGGATAAACCGGCGGCGAGTGCGAAGGGTACAGTGAGACCGTCTGTAAAAGAGCTTTTTGCATAAGCCCAAGGATAGTGATAAAAGAATTATATCGCAGTAAATTAAAACCATACCCGACAAGCCAATGATAGCGTCACGGACTACTTCTGCAGATTCAAAGTGTTCTTCTCGATGGCCCACAGGCTGATATTCTTGGGATGGACGACGACGAAGTCGATCTAAAAATGAACTCATCTTTTGGTGGATTCGATAGTTTTTTTTTGTTTTGGCGGAATGGAAAAAGAGGGAAAAAAAAAGGGCGTGTTGCGTGGACATGCACGTACAGTTTTAACACAGCAATCTTGTGTCACCATCAAAAAAACTTGCCGAAGATGCCGACGGAGCGCGCTGTGCTATATTTTTTCCCTTCCCCTCTCAGCCACTCCTTTTAGCTCTGAAACTGACGTTTGCTAGACTGCGATCATCATCAGAGAGATAGAGAGTGGGGGTTGATGGTATTGTATTCAACGAGCCCCTCCTTTTTTTTTATCATTGTATAATACACAAATGAAGCTACTACTGCTATTTACTACACTTCATCCTCTTCACCCATTTCTTGACGTGTTATCCTCTTTTTATGATGCTGTCCAGGCCGTTTCAGCTTTGTCAGCACCAAAAAGCCTGAGCGTTGGTTGTTCACTTTTTTGTTTTGCGTCCGCCATCGTGATAGCAGTTTGGATGCACTATCTGATTCTTGATGTTGTTGATGTTGTTGTTGTTGTTGCAATGTAGATGAAGACGATGACGAAGACCCTGAATCCATTATGGTGTTTTCTGTTGCATCGTCCAGCAACAGTTGTTGACTTGCGCTGTGGATCCATCGATGGTTGTTACCATGGGTGCCTCGTCGGTACCGTGACGACGACGATGATGATGCAGTATTATTGTTGCCATGAGCACCAGCAGCAGTAGCAGCAGAATTTGTGGTCGTGGTATTGCCTGCAGTACCGGCAGGAGGCCACATGATCATAGCTGTTGGTTTTGGTAATGGTTGTTGGGCAAACATGTTCAAGATGCGGTCATCCTCATCCACCCAATGCGCCGTACACAATCGATGTTCCAACGGTACCATCACATCCGCTTTCTCTACCCACTGACCGCGCGTGACATAGCTGTCGAAATAAGGGCCGTGACAAGATGAGCATGCTTTAGCAGAATGGAGGTATGTGACAAGGTGTGTAGGTAGGTCATTCGTTGCATAAAGTTGCTGTCGTCCCTGTTTTTGATGTTTTTCTTTCCGTGATAGAGGTGATGGTGATGATGATGATGTTGTTGTTGTTGTTGCGTATGGCAAAAACTGCTGTTCCTGATGTTGCCGTACAACAATCCGTGCACATGTTTCCAATAGACTCGGAGGACCTCTTTGCCGTAATGAATATGCATGCGTGTCTTCTGTTTTTAATGGACATCCATCCAGTTGTAGACGTCGAAGGTATGGTAACTGTGCTAGCTCGGCGGGCAGTACTTGGATGGGGTTACCGGAGAGGTCAAGTGTAGCGAGATGTGTCATATTGGCAATGTGATAGGACAGATGTGATATAGTGTTGTTGGCGGCATGAAGGGTATGTAGCTTTTTTGACACGACGCGGAAGCATGGGGTGAGATCGGTGATGTGATTGTACGAGACGTCGAATTCGGTGAGCTTTGATAGACAGCTTATTGTGTCGGGTATCTCTGTGAGCTGGTTATGTGATAGACGAAGGTGCTCCAGGTTCTCCAGACAGCCGATAGCTTCTGGTAAATACGTAAGCTGGTTATGTGATCTGGATAAACAAAAATACGTCAGCATTGCTTTCTCTCTTTTCTTGCCAACAGCAACAGACCCCTCTTCACCCGGTCATGTTTTGCCACTTATGCATGCGGCCTCAATCGTTCCTCCTTTCATTTCGTTTTGCACAATCCCCCCCCTACATCCAGATCCATCCAACGTGCAGTAAGATAGAATACACATCCACCCACCCACCCACACCCACACACATTCTCATTTTAATTTATGTCGATATACATACGCGCGCGCACGCACTTTTTCCCTCTTTCGCCCATTCTCCCCTTTCATATACGCACACACATGCACATTTCCCGCCTCTTTCGGTAGCGATAAGAATCAAATATTAACTTACAAGTCCAATTTCCGTACCATGGTCAGACGGGCAATGTTGCAGCTGAGATTGACGAGCCGTCGGGCCGAGAGATTGATTTCTTGCATTGATTTGTCCACAGTGCCGCTACTGCACGCATCCAGAAATGTAAATCGCACATTTAAAGTCGTCGTCGTTGTCGTTTCCGTTGTCCCCGCATGTGTTTGATCGTCACTATGTCCGTCGTCTTCATTCATTTTATACGTTCGGGCGCTCGTAGAAGAGGAGCTGCTGTAGTACTTTGCGTCAATGTAAGCGAGCTCTTTTGGCAGTAATCGTTGTTGTTGTTGTTGTTGTTGTATGTGCTGAGTATGGTTGCTGCTATTATTACTGTTGTGTATGGCTTGTTCGTCATAACCCGAGTCAACTCGACCAAGCAGCACAGCAGTGGCGCACTTTGGTGTTGTTGACGGAGTCGGTGGTGGTGAGGGGATCATTGGCGATTCAGCTAATGCGTAAAGATGGGGATGTGTAAGCACGAGGTCATTGCGCTTGCGGTTACTGCTGCTTTTACACCTATCGGTGTTGCTGCTTTCGGTAGTGTCGTTGCTGCTGCTGTCAGTGGCAGCGGGAGAGGAGGAAGTGGAGGAGGAGACAGAAACGTGGCCAAAGGTGAGTGCCCCTTGGTTTTTACTAGCTGCTTGACCCATGGTGGTAGTGGTAGTGGTGCCTGATAGAAGTATGTGTGGTAGACCCCTTCCTCGCGCGTGGAGAAAAAAAGTAAAGGTGTAGAGAGCGGGGGGAGGTGTGGACGAGCAAAGAGTGACAAAGAAAAGAAGAGGGAAGAACAAGAAAGAAGAGAAAAAGAAAGCCCATCGTATCATCTGAAAAAACAACGATATAAAAATGGTCAAATCTATTTTAATAACCAAATCCGCCCACCTTGTTGATTGCACACGCATACGCACACACACACACAGCACACGCACAGCACTAGCTCACACATACAGCAGACTACACTTGCTGTTCGCTTCCACATCCGACTGTTATTAACACATGCACTTATTGCTAAATCATTCGACAAGAGGTGACTTTAATGGCTTGTTACCTCTTTAGGCTTCAGTTGATTTCTGCTGCTGATGGATGCATCCTCAACATAAGCTTCGTCATTCCATGTGGACACTCCTCCCTTTCTCCTCTTGCCACTTTAGTTGAGCAAATATAAACAAAACGCGGCAAAGGAGATGGAGGCGGGACAGTGCAGAACACTGATGGCCCGCTGCATGCAGTGAAACGTTCGTATGCAGCCAAATGGATCAGCAATCGGAAAGAGTTCCTTTGCTGATCATGTCCCTCAGTGATGCTGTTTAATACAACACCTTCTTTTGGGTTTCGTGCTCAGACTTGGCGGCCTTTATCAACTGATCGTTATTGACTTATTGTATCGCTGTGTTGTCCTACTACTCCATACCCAGTGGTCGCTCTTTCTTCTGCTCTCGACATAGCGTCATCGTGAAGCTGAGCGTTGCTTATGTCTTCTTACCGCGGACGCAGCCTAATGGTGGTGCGGAATAATGCGATGATTTGTTTTGCTGCATGTCAAGCAGCTCTTCTTTCAGCCCCTCTCCTTGGATTGCGTTGTTCATGCGGTCTTTAGTTAATATCGAGGAGACGGGAGAGACATGGCACAGCGGCATCGCTTCCGTGGATGTATCGTAGCACCGAGGCGCATTCCCAATAGCGCCATGGTATGACAAACGTACCGTGGCCATTCTCTTTTGCGACAAAAGACACGAAAAAGAAATACCAGTTTGGTGCTGCAGTGACACAAGCTTTTTTTTTTTGACAAAGATAATCGGCTATGCAACCTTGATCCATTTCCGAACAGGTGGAGAGAGACGGCATATGTTTTGTTTGTTTGTTGGGAACAGCCCTTCTTTTTTACCAGCATCATCACCCGCAGCCCCACTGTTTTGTTGACACATACAACTTGTTAGAGTTAAACCACGCGGTGTCAAAAGGTAAATTGTTTCGTCCCTCCCTTCTTTTGATAACCATCGTAATTGTAAATGATAAATTGCCGTCATCGTCATTTATAGTATTATACAATCAAGGAACGGTATATAGGCACTAAAACAACAGCCAGATATAGCCTACCAATAGCTTTTCCCACTTCTCTGGATGGAGAATTAACTAGTGACAACAACAGCATTTTTTGACAAGGTCGATCCTTCCTTACAGCAATAACAAGAAAGCAATGTGATATATGCGGTCTGTTTTTCTATACTACGCATAACGTAAGATGTCGACAATAATGGATCGTCTTATTACACAAGAAGCATAATGATAACGGAAGTTCAATTCAGATGCATTTGGTAGTAGTAGTAGTAGTAGTAGTAGTAGTAGTAGCAAGTATAGGAGAAACAGTGATATAGTGTATACATAGCTGTCTGATGATCATCTCATGTCCCTGAGCAATGTCTCTGTTTATTACTGTAGTCTATTATAGTTCTAATCCTCACGTAACATACCCACGCTCCTGTTGCGTGTGTGACGGACAATAAGCACAATCGCAAAAAAAAAGGAGCAATCTTTATATGTGCGTACCGATATTATAGTTCGGCCCAGATGTATAAGTCTTACAGAAATCATCATCATCCTCATCGTTATAACGACAGCACAGCTCATGCTCATCACCACGTTGAGGGCTACTGTAATCAACCCAACGAATTTTTACTGAATCCATTTTGATTTAGGGAGGCTTGTTGACTCTTCATTGTTGGGGCGACAGCGAAAACTCGAGCAAATTTTTACTGTTTTCCTGCAAAACTTTTCTAATAGCAATAGCATTGGTGCCCTTTGAGTAGCTTCGACAAAGAACAAAGGAAGGAGGGGGGCGTGTATATTTCAAATAAATTGCCAAATTATGTTTCATTTATGCGGGTATTATGCATATTGTATTGCCAATTACGTTTATTTATTATCACACAACTACTCGTAGCGTCAACAATATAGCCATTACCATGATTAGTTGCGTAGCATAAAAGTAGCAGAAATGACAACGATAATCGTCTACAGTCGAGGATAACGATAGCTTTTACGAAAAGAAGATAGAAAAGTTTATACCTAATTAAAGCGCTGCTTATAGCTATCTGATGTCCTCGTTATTCATTGCTTTTTTAATTTTGCTAGGTTATATTTGTGCGTATTAGTGTTAAAAGTATCATATCAAAAGCAATAGTGATACTGCTGAACGCGCAAATCTTTTCTTACCTTCAACAATTTGGTTATTATGTGTAACAATACATCAAGCTGATACTAATGACCCTAGACGCACGATGTGCAAACAACGCATATGTTAACTTGTTAATGACGAGTCAAATTTGACAATACCATTATTAGTTACGGTAATACATCTTTAAAAACAATTTTCGTCAAAAATATACCTTTTCTTTGGTTCTGTATTGACGATTTTCTAACAGTAAAGGGTATTAATAGTAGTGTCGGTGAAAATCTAGCGAAGGTGGATTACTATACGCGCTGCAAAAATCGGATCAAATACGCTGGTCGTGCAGCGAATGTGTTCTCTATCATCATAGATTTTAAAAGTAAGTGAAGCATCTATGAACCGCCGACAGTACAAAGGTAAGAAATTCATGCGCTCAAATATCCTTTTCTGATAACCGTCGTAATGATGAAATGGACTACTACATGATGATCATTGTTATTTGACAAACAGCAACCACAGCAACAGCAGCACAACTTTGAGTCTCTACGTATTGTCATGATGAGAAATCTCATTAGTTAATACTTCAAATCATGTGATATACTGGCTACTAAAGAACTAAAGGGGCGTTATAGTTGTCTGGAATGTCTAAGTTACCGAGCTTACAGGGACAGGCCAAAAACTTACTGTACAGCACACCCATTCAATGCAACCAACCCATTTCGTTTGACAAGCCCCTGTTCCCCAAATGCATACGTGTCTTATTCAGCATGACCTTGAGTATTTTATGGTAAAGCATTATTACAAATACTAGATAACAGTAGAGTTTTTGGGGATGGTACTTGTCTCTCAGATTTGAAAATAGCGGCCTACAAGCTGATTGAATATCAGCAGCGGTCGGTACTGCCAGACCTTCCTTTTATCAAGAACGGTCTCAGCATTGCAGTAGACGAGTGTGGCAAGGGGTATGCTGGCGGCTTTAGCAAGGAGAGGCTTATAGAACTACGATCATATTTACTCAAGATTGTGAAGAACATGCCCATCATGTTCTAAGCAAAGGCAACAAGTGCTCCTTTCTCAAAGTCATTGTATGAAAACGAAGCGTTGAGTAGATATATCATTACAATTGCCACCTCAAACTGTCGTAGACGAAGTATGTGCTTATATGCCGCCAGTCGTCATCTTAAATAGGTGCAAGAGCCTGTCCTTGGGTATCCCAAGAGGCTACGTTATTTAGGCGATTGACCATAGTAGAGGTTTCCACTTATACTAGATGTCTTTGGTAATTAAACAAGCTGGCAAACGCATAAAAAGAACGCTTAAACTGACATTGATGTGATTTTCAAGAAACGTTTCTTCATAATGCAAAACATAACTAGTCGATTGAGACCTGCCAGGTTTTTGTATGTATTTTCTCAAAGGCAAAGAAATGACAGACCCTCGACTCGTGCTAGTCACATAAGCTGCTTATCCGTGACATACGTAAAAAGGAAATTTTCCGAAAGGAGGCGAGACTTTCTGTTGGTTTATATTTTTTAATCTGGTTAGCTACGGTGTAAAACATCATTTGTTTTATACTGTTTTCTTTACTTATGTTCGATAAATGACTTTGATATGATAATGTTATAATATGATTCAAGGTAGTTCCAGGTACGCTGTTGTCATTCCGTGGTTAAGAATGATCTTTTCTAAGGTTGGATTAGCTGTCCTCTTATTTCAATATGACTTTGGTTTTGTCAGACACCACGGCTGTAACATGCAATGGAGAGTCCGCGGGGCCGGACAGTTCAAAGAAAAGAGAAAAAATCGCAATGTACGCTGGGGGACTAGCATGGGATGCAATTGGCGTACCAACGCAATGACTTTTTGTCGACACAAAGCAAAATATACCACCACTCCCTTTACCAAAAGCTCTCAACACACTCAAAGACTTTACTCCTCCAGCAATCTTTGTTAAAACAGTACCAATGTTCCTTTGTTCCAACTATCAATAATTATCCCTCAGGTCAAGATTTCACGGACTGAAATGTGGTATGTGAAACCTGAGGTCATGAGACACACAACATGCAGGACAGCAATCTACACTGCAGGGACTGATTCACAAGACTTGTATAGAAAAGAAAAAATTGTTTGCAGGATTTCAATCATGCTGGAAGACTATAATTGATTACTAGTCGATTGCATAATTGACGCGTTTCCCTGGAAGAGATATCAATAGACGGCTGGAAATAATATATTATTCAACATTATCACACAAAGTACTCTGCACTGAATGGCTGGATAGAACGCGTAGACAAGAAAGAACTGTTCAGTAACGCTTGGTGAATATCACTTTAAGATCGATTGGCTTGATAACACCAAGTCCGTTCGTAATCACTTTTTCTTTGTGGATCGAGTTTTCCGGCAAACGCCATTCATATTTCATTACTATATAGCATTTTGTTGTAATAATCCCGTTGGCGTTTAGCAAACTAAAAAAGACAGGAAACATCATTTATATTAAAGAAAGAAAGCTTCGGCTTACATAGCATTGGTAACAAAACACGTTGTTCCATCAGACTGAAATTCATGCCAATACACTGGCGCGATCCATTTGAGAAAGGAGCCCATGGCATACCGTCGGCCATCACGTCTGATTCTCCCCCAGGTGCAAATCGGTCGGGATCAAACTGATCTGGATCCTTCCACACCTATAGGAATAGCATTATTACTTTACAGGGCTATCAAACCCATTCGAAAAAGAAAAGGTAAGCTAAATAAAAACCTCTGGATTGTGGTGGAGCTCGTAGAGATCGACCGTAAGCCGTGTGCCTTTGGGAATAAACACACCTGATAACTCGGTGTCTTGGGTTGCTATGCGTGGAACCATGCTCACAGCCGGAGGTTCCATTCTCAAAGTCTAAAGTCGATTCGTTTAAACAGAAAAAAAAAAGTATTCAAAAAACATGCAGGAGAATAAAACGACAACAACAACAGATCTTTACTTCTTTAATGACTCTGTTCAAATAGTCCAATTCGCGTGTTTGTTCAACTGTTGGCAAGATATCGTATCCATCACCAAAGATTCTGGTCACTTCTTCTCGGGCACGCTGCTGTATATCCTAAGTTTTAAAAGACCATGGAGAAAATATTTTCTCACGCTTTTAACTAGAGATTACAAACACACAAGAATGTTTTTCCTATTTTCAATCTATATATATATATATATATATATATAAATATATACCGAATTCACTGCCAAATGGTAGATAGCAAATGCAATGGCTGCTGCCGTGGTCTCGTGACCAGCCAAAAAGAAGACAGAAAGATTGCTCTACAACAGGGTAGGGGGAGGGGTTCTTTAGATGAGCACTTCAGGTCTTTTAGCCCAACGCCCCCCCAACAGCAAGTAAATGTACCTGCAGTTCCTCGTCTGATAAGCGGCCTTGACCTTCCTGTTCAGCCTCAATCATCAAGGTCAACAAATCCTTCTCTTGATCATTTGCTGCCAATTTTGAGCCCGAACTATTGGGACCACTACTACTACTTTCAACAAGTGCTTGTCGCTTCTTCTCGGCAATCGAGCTCATCATATTCAGGAAGATCGAGAGCTCGCCGTGTGCCTTGTTACGTTCCGGGATCCAAGTCTTGAATCGCCGTTCGATGGACGGAAACATGAAATAGAATGGCTTCTGAGCCGATTCAACGACACAGTTGTACCGCGTGACCCATTCATTGGTGTCGCGGTCATCCAACGCATGGAACTGAAACCCAAAGGCCGACTCGCCCAACACATCCAACGCCCAGCGCTGACTCATGGCATGGATGTCAACCGGTCCAGTTTCCTGTTCCATGACATCCAGCATTTTTTGAGATAGGCGACCAAAGAGCTGGATGGGCATGCTTCGGTGAAAGGCAGGGTTGATCACCTATGGAAATAAAGTTTAGCTGTTGTTTATACATTGTGGCTTTTGTGTACATGGAGGGCAGGTGACCAACAACAAAAATCAAACCGCTTTTTTGCGGGTGTGTGTGCCAGACTTATGAGGGTTGTCGCTTTTTAATTAAACAGAGGGGTTCTGTCAAGAGGATATTATAACATTTACCTTGCGCTGTTCTTTCCATTGCTCGCCAGCCAAAAAGAGAATGTTTGGACCAAGCAACAGACGTCCGGCCAAAGTGCCTCTTCGAGTATGTATCGAAGTGCTTGACTTGGGAAAAAGGTCTTTGTAAGAGAGTAAAACGTAGTATTATATGAGTATTTCTAGCTAATATTATTGCTGCGCATAATGCGGTTTTTTTTCTTGTTTCGCAGGACAACAACCATTCGTCATTAGGATTTTTTTGACAGCTTCTGGACGCGTAACGTGCACTGTCCAGCCAAGATTGTCGAAGCGCTAAAGAAACTTTCAGTTGTTAGGTAAATACTCTATGGTTACCAGTATAACTCTCTCTCCAAAAAAAAAAAAAAGAGTGATAGCTTGCCACATAGAAACCATGGCTGCCACCTTTGGCAGCAGCTGGGAGGGTAACTTGACGCGCTATTTGATCGATCGGCTTTTGCTTTGCAATCGCTATCAACACGGCGAAAAAGCCGGCCTGGGGGATATGACAAAGTGATGCGGGTGGTTTGGTGATTTTGCTGTACACAAGGCGCAAACCAAAAGCAGCTGTCGCAAGTCGAATCAGCCACCTATGCTCGACCACGATGGCTTTTATCAAATCGAGTGTAGACTGGTTGAATAAAAGTGGCATAAGAGAGTTGAGTAGGGGAGGAAGAAAGGAAATAGTAAAAGGAAGAGAGAGAGAGAGAGAGAGTGTGTGGTGGTGACGACGCATAAAAGTTTCGCTGTTGCTGATCTCTCTTTCATGTTGCACTGCGTAAGGCCTAAGCCAATGTTACATCCAATCGCAGCGGGGCATTGGTTGGGGAGAGGGAAGCGTGGCGTTGAGCAAAAAATAGAAGATGGTCGCAAATTGATTGGGCAATTAATATAAAAAATGTGTGTAAATTTAGAATGTCCTAAAAACAATCCAGCATGAAACTTCTTGAGCCATGGACAACAAACAAGCAAGTGGAGTGCACCCACTCTCGACCAAGGAGTTGAGAGCAACGGCTGCTATGGGGCTAGACAGTAATCCAGCAAGTGAGGGAAGCGATGCCCATGTATGTATGTATGTGTGTGTCTTGCACTATGGAACGAGTGCGTACAGAACAGCAAACAATAAAAAATATCAGTTTGGGAACCCGATTCATAATAAAATGTTCATTTGATTGAATGAAAAGGTTCGTGGATAATAATAACAACAACACTAATAGCACAACCCTTCTTCATACGTCTCTCTTCTTCTTCTTCTTCCTCTTCTTCACCATTACCTTCCTTTTCTTTGCTTTCCTTTCCTTCCTCTCCTTTCCTTCATGCTCTTTGATCGATACCGTAAAGGTAGCGGTGCAGCTGCCAAACACCAACAGCAACACAATACCAATAGCAACAACAACAACAACAACAATAGCAGTAGACCTGAACCACAAAAGACCACCAGCAGCAGCCTCGCCAGCGCCTTTTTCCGTGCTCTGACAAGAAGAGCATGGCACCAACCTGCCCCGCAACAGCAGCAACGTCAGGATTTTGGTGTTGTTGACATTGTCCCTCGCCATTCAGCCTCATTGCCAAACATTGCCCGCTACTCTACTACTACGACAACCAGCTCATCCGTCGTTGTCGTTGCCGCTGCTGCTGCCAACGAACCTCGCTTTCGCCCTCCTGTCTTGTTATTCTCCAACCATGATCGTCCAATCTCAAAACGCCATTCTGCCGGTCAGGCACTAATCAAGGACGCCAAAAAGAAAAAGAAACGACGCCATTCATTCACGTACGGACACCAACCTGTCGGTGTGAAAGTCTCGATTATGCCTCGGCGATCGGTCAGTCATCAACAGCATCACAAGCGGAAGCAAGTCCCACGTGGTGACAGTAATAGCAGTATTAGTACGAGTACCAGTACTACGAGTAGCAGTACTGGTGGTGCTCGCCGAAACAACAGTAGCACTGCTGCTGCTGCTGCTGCTGCCCTTTCCGCAGACCAACTCGCTGCCATGTTGCGAGAAAAGACACAGGACGTAACCCTGATTGACGTGCGCCACCTGTTTGATTATCAAAAACGACGTATCGATGGCTCATTGAACGTCAACTTGCCCTCGTTGCTGATCAAACGGTACCAGCGCGGCACGGTGAGCAATTTTAATTTAGAAAACTTCATCACGACGGCTGAGGGACGGGCACGGTACCGTGCCGGTGCAAAGCCGCGTCAATGGGTTGTGTATGACGACGACATGGTCGATCAGACGTCGCAGGCGTGGACACTGGTGAATGTGCTCGACAGGATCGGAGACGTCTACTATCTCGAGGGCGGGTTCAAGGCATTCCAGTCGGACGAACTGCTCGTGGAAGGGTTTGACGACGACGAACCACAGGAGCATGAGGAAACCCAACCAGAACCGTTGGTGCAGCTACCACGACGGTCGCTTAGTTATACCATGGGCGCAGGCGTCGACAAAAGTCATTTGCATCGTCGTACGAGTCTTTTTAGTCTTGATACACAGGCGGCAAGGGCCAACAATGCAAGTGCGCTGGCTCGCCGAGCAAACAAACGGTCATTGCTATTAGAGCAACACCAACAAGATCATCTTCATCAGCAACTGCAACAGCAACAACTCCTATTACCACAACAACAACATAACCAGCAGCATCTGGATCTGCTGGTGGCACCAAGTGCGACAACATCCACATCATCGTCTTTGACCCGAGTGGTAGAAGACGAGGATGATGATGACGAGGATGATGACGATGACACCGCTGGCGGCATATCGCCTCAAACCGAGGCAGATTTTGAGTTTATTATCTCAGAAATCATCCCGGGCTTTTTGTTTGTTGGCCCAGAGATCGAGACGATCGAACAGGCAGAGCAGCTCGAAGCGCGCAAGATCCGACGAGTCTTGAACATGGCTGAAGAATGCAACGACGACGTTTTGCAAAAGGACATTCTCTATCGCAAGATTGCTGCACGAGACACGGTTGAAATGAAGAACATTGATTGGGTCATGATGGAAGCTGTTTGTTTTATCGGTATGTAATCTCACTACTGGTTATCTAAAAAAAAACACACACACACACACACACACACCGCATTTTTGTTGTTGTTGTTGCTAAACTTTGATGCATGTTGCCGTACATTTTTAAACTACTATTCAGAGGATGCAAAGCGCCACCACGAACCGATCTACGTCCACTGCAAGGCAGGCAAGTCGCGCTCGGTCACGGCCATCCTCGCCTACCTCGTCTGCTCCGAACGCTGGACGCTCAAGCAGGCGTATCGGCATGTCATCAAGGCCCGTCCAAACATGTCACCCAACATTGGCTTTATTGCCGAGCTCATGAAGATGGAAGGGCGCGTGCACGGTCGTGTCAGCAGTTTCATGGAGACAGATTGGCAATCGACCTCGCTGCCAAGCCCTGAATTTACGCGGGAGTTGAAGCAACTGGAACGAGCATGGCAACAGACTCCTCGTGATTCTGTGCCATCCGTTGCATTAAGATGAGCCGTTTCATATCATCATCGTCATCATCGTCATCGTCATTTCCACTAACGAACCCTTTCTCTCTCTCTCTCTTTTGCTCGCACAACCTTACACAAACCACCAACACCCCCATATTTTGCATTCAGCTCTCGATTTTGCCCCTGTTGAAGGGGGTTAGAGAAGAAAAAAAAAAGACTATACACAGACACACCTACTACTATTACTACTACTGCTACCACTACACCCTCGTGTATATACTCTAATACCACCACTACTACCATTATAACACACACACGCACGCAAAGCAATCGACATCGACATCTTCATCATTATCTTCTTTCGCTATTACTTGTTTGTCTCTCTTTTTTTCTTTATACTTTAATAAATGTTCTTGAGTTCTTTTTTTTCCTTTTGAGTTGTGATTTACTGTTGTGGTGCTGCATCGGCTTCTGCTTCTGGTCTGTCGGCTGTTGATGACTGGGTGTTCTCTGCAGCAGACGTTTGCTGTTTGTCTTCTACATAAGAGAGAGAGAGTGTGTGTGTTACACATAATGAGTACTACTACTACTACTACTACTACTACTATCTCACTCTAACACCCCCTCCTCCCCTCTCTCTCTCTACACACACACAAAAAAAAAAAGGGTTGCTGGCGTGCTTACCATCCTGCATATCGCTCATCCACAGTGTCAAGTTATCTCTCAGCAGCTGCATGATCAGCGTAGAGTCCTTGTAAGACTCTTCACTGAGCGTGTCGAGCTCGGCAATGGCGTCATCAAAGGCCTGTTTTGCCAACTGACACGCCTTGGAGGGCGAGGACTTGATTTCATAGTAAAACACCGAGTAGTTCAAGGCCAAGCCAAGACGAATAGGATGCGTGGGAGGCAGCTCTGTCACTGCCACATTAAAGGCCTCGTCGTAGGCTTCGCCGGACTTTTCAGCCGCATTTTCCTTGTCAGACCCGACCAAAAACTCAGCAAGGTAGCGCAAGTAGTCGCCCTTCATCTTGAGGTAGAACACCTTGGACTCGCCCGTCGATGCCGACTTGACCAGATGCTCGTCAAGCACCTTGAGAATGTCGTTGCACACGTCCTTGAGCTCGTCTTCGATCTTTGTTCGGTAGCCCTGGATCTTTTCCACATGATCCTTGTTGCCCTTGCCCTTTTCCTTTTCTTCGATGGAGGATACGATCCGCCAGGACGCACGACGGGCCCCGATCGAGTTTTTGTACGCCACGCTCAACAGGTTGCGTTCTTCTACAGACAGCTCTTGGCCTGATGCTGCTACTTGCTTCATATTGTCCACCATTTCTGTGTGTCATTATTCACCGTAGTAAAGAAATGGGTAAGGGGGCAAAAAAAAGCCATGACGATTATATATAAGTTCTCCGTTTTTGCTTTTGCTTTGTCTTCCTCTCGGGTGACTCATGCTTTACCTTCGTATCGCTCAGCTTGTTCAGCGAGCTTGGCCAAGTAGACATAGTCGTCGCGTGAGGTCATTGTAGTTTGTGAGATTGAGGGTATTAGCGTGTGTGTGTGTGTGTGTGTGTTTAGTGAGAAGAAGGGGAGAAAGATGGAAAAAGAAAGAGAGAGAGAGAAAAAAAAAGAGAGAGAGAGACACACGGGGTTGTTGCGCCCGAATTGAATTTTTTTTTTTATTTGCTTTGGAGACACGGCACACACACACACACAAAGACACAAAGGCTCGGAAGGGGCATCCCGAGGGGGTGGAACGGGGGGCTGCGGGAGTCTATGTGGCATGTTACGAGTTATATACGAGCAGTGTGATTGTATTTAGGGTTTAGGTGGATCCAATAGACTTTTGATCACCACTCAACAGGCGATAGAACTCAGTGTGCGACTGCTCCATTTCAAACAGCATCTGACGCGCCTGTTCTTCCGTGATCTCGTCGCTTGCCTTCATGGCGTTCAGTGTAATGAGCCACTGCCGCACCTTGGATCTGCCGTCAAAGTCCGCAGGAAGTCCAGGAACATTGTTCAGCGACTGGATCAAGTCGGCCAGGATGGGATGCAGCTCGTCCACAGCGTGTCGGTTCAGTCGCAGTGTGTCCATCACCGTAATAAAGTGCTATCATCATCATTCATATAAAGCAGCCGCACCACCCCCCCTCTTTTCTTTTAGTAATATGCCCCTCTACAGCAAGTCCTTTCTATATAGATACCATCAACGGCAGTAGTAGTCATACGAAAAGAAAACCGCTTACCAGCACAGTTTCGGCAATGTACTTTGCAGACTTGCCCATGTCCTGCTTCGTGTCGCCCACAGCGTGTTCGTACGTGGCTGGTACTCCAATCTTGAATCGATTCACGGCGGCTGGGCACGTTAGCTAAACAAACCAAAACCCCGTAAATCCACCACCCCCCCAAAAAAAAAGCATTAGAGTCGGGCTTTTTCTTGGCTCCTGCCCTTGGCTGTGCTCCCAAAAAAAAGAACCCAAAGAGAAAAAGAAACCTTGTAGTCGTTCATGAAGGTTTCAAGATTGGTCACGCTTTCTGATAAGAATGTCATTGTTGTCTTGTATTTGGCAATCAAGTTAGCACACTGGGGCGTATATCTGCCATGATCGTTTTATATATATGATATAATGTATGTATATGTACGTGCGTCAGAATAAAAAGAAGGAGGGGTGGGTGGGGGGTTATAAACCATCATAGACACGCGTTCACCCTGCTGCTGCTGCTGCTGCTGATGCCCTCCCCGAAATACCCACTCTCTCTCCCCCACCCCTTAATGTGTACGTGTACGCTGCGTATGGGAGCGCATATATTTTTTTTAAGGAAAAAACCAAAACAACCCTTACTCTTCGGCTGTGATGGAGTCACGTATGAATGCTTTTTCAAGATGCTCCATAAGAACAATAATGGCAAACAGGTCTGCCATATTGTCGTATTTGTCTCGATCTTTGTTATTTTTGAATAACCGTACTTCCTAACAAATGCTGCCATTTTAGAATTGTGCTCTTTAATCCCTTGTGTGTGGCATTCGTCATTCAATTACCTCATCTAGGTTAATCGCTACAATTATTAACACTTGAAGTCAATATAACTTTGTCATCTGATAATGTTTTTTCCTACTGAACAACTGAATGTTTAGTTTACTTGGGTAGTAGTTGGGAGCATATCTCGGTACGTGGTTGTGTGCGCTTGCCGATTCCATGATTTTTTTTTGTGTGTTTCTGAGAGAAAAAAGAGAGTAGTTGCTTTTTTTTTATGTTGTGCGATATTGCGAGTGAAAAATAATAATAATAAAAAAAAATGTTATAGAAAATGATACAAAAAGGGCCGCTTTGAGAATGAGATGGTGTTGTAGAGTGTGTGAAGTTTTGAGAGAGAAATGTAGGTAGCTGTATGATTAATAAAAAACAAAGAAGAAAAAAACAAAAAATTATGCACTATTGACGTATTCCAAGGCCTTTTCCTTGACTCGATCAGCATCCTCTTCAGTGCCATGCTCATTTTCATATTGCAGCCACTTTTTGAAGAAGAACTTCATCTTTTTGGAGGAGATTTTCATGGCAGTGACACGTTCAAAGAGACGTCTAAACACACATGGGAGGAGAAAGACAATGTTTAGAACCTCTCTCTCTCTCTTTTTTTTGCTCTCACTATCGCATAGAACCGCAAAAGCAACTTACCGGATAGATTCCTGATCGCCAGCCTTGATTTCCATATCCAAATACACGCTCCACAAATCAATGCGTTTCGGGTGGTTGCTCAACAATCCTTCAAAGATCGTCCGTCCACGCTCAGGCTCACCATGCTTGAATTCGAGCTGTGCAAACTTGCTGATCGTCTCGGTGTGTGCAAACGTGGGCAGCACCTTCAAACTGCGCTGTAATAACGCGCGTGCTCCCTCGACATTGTCCTGCTTGAGATAAAACAGGCCAAACTGTGTCCACACCTTGGGGTTCTGTGAGAACTGCTTGGTGATCTCCTGCCACAACGCCTCGGCCTTTTCGACCTTGTTGCTTCGCTCATAAATGTTGGCGAGCTGGAGATATACTTTTTCGGCTTCGCAGTAGACACACGCGCGCTTAAAGATGGCTTCCAACGTTTCGTCCGTGCCGTAGCTGTTCTCCAGGTTGAGCATCGCGACCCACACGTTGAGCTTTTCTTGCTCTTCGCGAAAGTTAATGGTCGTCAGTGCGCGCTCGCCAATGTCGCGTGCCTTGTCGATCTCGGACAATTGGAGCTGGTGTGCCATGTAGTTGATCCACAAGTAGGAAGAGTTGGGTGAGCCCACAATCAATCGCTCATAGTCGGCCGCGCCTTGTGGTGCGCTGGTCGAGAGCTCGGCGGTCTTGTCTTCGACTTGCTGCTGCTTGGCCTTGCTCTTTTTGCTCTTGCTGGTCTCTTCTTCCTCGTCTGAAGAGGCTTCTTCTTCGTCCTCTTGGTTGGTATCATCAGGTACTTGACCCGTCCAGTCAAAGCCGCCATTGAGTTTCAGTGCGTCCACTTGTTGTTCTTCGTCGTCAACGTCTGATTCGTCGTCAGATTCTTCGTCTGATTTTTGAGCCGATTCAAGCATATCTTCATCGATATCCTTGACATCCAACATTTCTTCGTCCGAGTCTTGTTCTTCTTTGTCACCTTCCTCATCCTCGCTTTCATCTTCTTCATCAGAGGAGGACGAAGAAGCATCTTCCATTTCATCATCGCTATCATCAGCCCGGGTGGTCTTCTTCTTCTTGGGTGCTGGCAATCCTTCGACAAGACTCTTCTTCAAGGTAGCTTCTACCTGCTTGTTCTCCACATCGACATGCAGAATCTTGCACTTGACAAGTTGACCAACCTTGAAAACGCCCTTCCATTCCTTGACAAACTCGTCAGAGACATGGGCGATCTTGACGCGTGCATTGACCTTGCGGCCCAAGCCGACAAACACACCGGTGTTGGCAATATTGTCAATGTAGCCAGAGAGGACCTGACCGGCCTCCAAATCTGCCACAGAGTTAATTTCCTTGTTGTTGTTGTCTTGTTCCGACGACTCCACTGGATCCACACGGCATCGACGCAGTGACAATTCGACGCGCTTCTTGTCCTTGTCGACACCGGCAACAGCATAGCGTACCAACATGCCTTCCTTGAACGACTCTGTTGGGTTCTCGGTGTATTGATCGAGCAAATCGCTACGGTGGACACGACCATTGACACCAGGGCAGAGCTGGACAACGAGACCATAGGCGCGCATGATCTTTTGCACCAAACCAATACCAACAAGACCTTCTTGGACGGACTCGATGCCATGGATACGAGGAACCTTGTCGTCCTGAGCAATCAATTCAATCACGTGGTGCTCTTCATCCTTGGACAACACCTCCAGAGGGATCGCCTCACCGACAACGAATTCATGGTTTTGGCAGTAGTCCAGATCGGTAGACAAGAGCTGCTTGCGGACTTGACCCGTGATATTTGAGCCCAAGTACACGTCAATGCGACGTTTTTCAACAGACTTGACAAAACCAACCACCTTATCGCCCACGTTCAAATCCTTTTGCTCCAACACCTTGGCATCCTTGTTCAACGAGCACTCGACGATGCTCTTGGTTTGACCCGTATGCGAAATTGGCAAAAACTTGTGCGTTTTGGCATCGCGCGAGCCAATGACCTTGACTTGGATTTCTTGGCCCTTTTTGAAAGCCTTTGACAAAGGCTTGCGGCGATTCTTGATTGCGTCGATCGAGCTGAACGCTTCGCTGATATGGACACGACCCTCACGTTGTCCGTTGCTGAGCTCAATGTTGAGTTGAAGAGGTTTGACATCCTTGATGACAGCAGAGATGGTCTCGCCAACAGCAAATTTGGCTTCTTGGGCCGCCTTTTTGGCCTTCTTTTCCTCGCGCTTGGCTTGCGTGGCCTTGGTAAGCGAAAGCAACAGGACCTTGTCCTCCTTGTCAAGCTTCATCACAGTCGCCTTGACCGTCTGGCCGATGCGGAACACAGAGGCGAGGTTGGCGACCTTGGTCTCAGTCATGTGGCTAGCAGGCACGAAGCCAGTGATGTTGTTGTAGAAGCGAACAACAGCACCCTTGTCACGAATGCTGGTAATGGTACCATGGCTCATGAGGCCTTCTTCAAGCGACTCCCAGTCCTTGATCACAGCAAGTGGCGATTCCAGCAGACTTCGCTTCAGTGTAAGAAACACACGACGCTTGCCAATGTCGACAGAGAGTACGCGTGCACGGACCTTGCTGTCCTTCTTGAACTTGATTTCTGGATGGGTCAACTTGACATCGGCCATATGCATCGTAGGCACGAGTGCTTGAATCGTAGACGAGAGACGCACAATCACGCCCGCATGGCAAACATTCACCACTGTTCCTTCCACGTCTTCGCCCACGGGCACGTCACCCACACGCATATATTCGTCAGCCAATGTGCTTTCCTTGGTCGTGAGCAGCAACACGGCATCCAACGAATTGTAGCTCAATACACGCGCGCGATGCGTGCTTCCAACGCCAAAGGTGTCATCGTTCTTGGTCAACTTTTCGACACGCCCGTCGGCCAAGTTGCTGATATGCACAAACCCACGCACATTGTCCAAATCCTTGACAGAGACAAAGACACCCTTTTTGCCAACAACACGGGTAATAGTGACTTGTTCCAACAGGGTGCCATAGGTGCGCACGCTTTCGGTCAAATCTTGAGGTGTGTTGAGACGGATCAGATGGGGCAACAGCGTACCGGCAATACGTTTGGGTTCGGTGTCAAAGATGCAATACAAGATACGGAATTCAATGTTCTGGCCAACCTTGTAGGTCTCATCGAGGGGCAAGTGGACCGCATCGATAGACGCATCGTAAAGGCCCATGAATTTGACGCTCAGTCCATTCTCTTGGACAGATTGTACAGTGCCCTTGACCAACAGACCAGGAACAACAGCATCCACCGTCGCTGATGGTTCGTTCACAACGCCCTTTGCTACCTTGTCATGGTCCAATGTTACCTTGACCGTACGCTTCTTCTTTGCATTTTCCAAAGCAACACACTGTACTATCTGACCAGGCACAAGTGGGTTTCCGTTGTTGTAATCTTCAATGTATTTCTTTGCATCTGCAGTCTTGCAGAATCCTGTCAACTCTTTGATGCCAAACGAAAGAACGTAGCCATGATCTTCAGCGCTTTGAACATATGCTGATAAGGCCTATCATCATCAAAAGAAAAAATAAGCATTTACTAAACAATTCCCCCCTCCCCGTTTTTTTTCCCCCATTTGTTAACGTACCACACCAGGAGCTACATCCACCTTGGGCACGTTGCGATTGACAGCCTCAGGACGCAAGGTAAGTTCGATCGAGCTCTTCTTTTTCGTCTCGCTGCGCTCTTTTGCTGACGATACACGACATGGCACGTATTGCCCAACTTTAAAAATGTCGTTGAGGTCGGGAATGCCGCGCTGTTCTTCGTCGTCGTCTTCGTCGTCGTCTTCATCCTCTTGTTGATTCGCTACACGTTCAACAGCTGCTGTCAAAGGATCCGAAATTTCGGTGATGGGTACAACGCCGTGCAGTTGATAGGGGAGCGAGACGACAAGTTCCAGTTCGTTGATTTGTGAAATACATCCAAGGAGTACCGTATCCTGCGTCAATTGCTAAAACATAGGGCATAGAAAGTTTTTCATTAAAGACTCAACTTAGTGTGGCATAAATATTTAATCTTACCTTGAATGTCAAATCGTAAATGGCATGTGAAGCTGATTTATCTGCTTGAGTGGTAGATTCCTTTGTTGTTGGCTTTTTGCTCTTTTTCGACGACGACGACGACTTTTTGCTACTACTGGTATCTGCTTTTAAACGCTTCTTTGCGGGTTCATCGCTATTACCACCCTTACGCTAAAATGGAGGCCAAAAAAAAAAATAATTCACCATTCGTTCGCTGTTTGTCAATAGCTGGCTGGGGGGGGGGGTGTTCTCAATGGCTTCTTACCGTGAATAAGTCTTTGGCAGCCTTGAGTGAGATCTCTTTATGTTCAAGCGGCGTCAAGACACTTGCACCACCTCGAGGGAAACTCGTTTCTTCTTGTCGAAGGGCACCCACCACTGCGGTCGATCCCGACTGTTTGGTCACTGTTTCGTCTGCTGTCGATTTCTCGGACGACTTTCTCTTTTTTGCAACCATGACCCCCGAAATTATATTGGTTTAAAAGAAAAAAAGGTTGCTTTAGTTGGGTTGCTCAAAGAGAGTTTAAAGAAAAAAAAAAGTTACGCTTTCTGCATTTCTCTTTGTGGCTTTGACCGTCGGAGTGTCAAGCCTATTTTATGCTTTTTGGCAGTAGAGAGGTAGAGTGTCAAGCAAACAAGAGTAAGCATGTGTTGTTGGCTGTAATAGTGAGTGACATATAGAGACAGTGATAGTATTAGCAGCACTTGCCGAAATCAGGTAACCCAAAATCAAAAAGTGGGTGCTACATAGTAGTATCATTCATACCAAAAGACATAAAGTGGATTTTAATAAACCATTCATGGGCGATTACAGAGAACTGTTGTTCGGCCAGATTGGGGGATCCTGCAAGTAATGACATCAGAAATAGTTACATATATAGAGCGGCACATGGAGGGGGAACAATAAGGTTCAATTAGTAATGTACCGGAATATCATTTAGTCGGATGTCGTCGTCGTCGTCGTCGATAATACTTTGGCTGGGTGTGTGTGGTGCCCCGCAACCTGTGGGTGATAAAGAATGGGGTGACAAAATCATCGGCCAAAGGAGGAGTATATTTTTTTTTTTTTCCAACCTTGTTGACAGGCCACCAAAATAAAAGGCGCGGTGGGCACACACACACACACACACACACAAATGAAGAAATTACCGACTCGTCCCATCCAATCACAGAAATATGTATTACCTAAGTTCCATTGTTACACACAGCCTGAGCGCGGGGTGTGCAACTTTTTGCCCCCTCCCGAATTCTTCCTCTTATTTCACATGATCCTTACGCTGGGAACCGAGACGAAAAAAGGAAAAAAAAAACAGACCCTGTTATACATATACATAGAGGTCGGTGTATCCTGCTTGTAAGTTTATGTAGCGCGCGCGTAAATAATAACACCCGTTTTTGGTATATATAGTCAAAAGTATCTAAGAGTTAAAGGCGAATAATAACAGTAGTAGTGTACATATGTATAAAAGAGAATAAGAGGAAGTTGGAAATGAATGACTGGAGAGAGAGAGAGAGGGAAGGGAATGAGGGGTACATATAATATCTACACATCCACAACACGTTGGACTCTATTGCAATCTGGAAAGTGTTCACCGCGATACTTGATGAGATATTCGCCATTGTCTTTCCATGTCACCGTCTTATTCACAGGGCAGCCCTAGCGTTTCGTTATAATAACAAATAACAGCAGCATACCAACGAGGTAATAGTAAGTACTAAAGTAAAAAAACTTCCAGGCTACCTGAAAAAATGGTGCAAGTCATCATTACCTTTGCGCTGTTGGAGCATTTGTAGTAAACACTCTTGTTGCCGGTCTTTTTCTGGATCGTGTTTCCATTGTTCTTCCAAAAGTAGCCGTCGACGTAGGGGTATTCTTTTGTTTCAACAATCTTGGTGATCGCCTGCATTTCACGTCGTCGTCGAGGTCGATGCGGGAAATATGGATCATAGCGTTGAATCGGTGGTGATGGGAATGTTGTCGTCGTCGTTGGTTCGACAAAGGGGGATGTCTTGTAGGATGGCATTGGGAAAGATACGGGAGAAAACACTTCGTCTTCGGAATGATAAGAGGGCGATTCACGATGGAGTGGTATACTCGTTGGATGTGGATTATGGTGGTGTACTGCGGTGGCATTGTCGAGGATAGCGTCCAGGCTAGTTCGACGTTGTTGTTGTTGTTGTTGAAAGTCATTATGGTGATGATGATGATGATGATGATGCTCTTGTTGTTGTTGTGGTTGTTGTGGCTGTTGAATATGTAATGCAGTGGAAGTAGTAGTAGTGGTAGTGGTGGGTGTAGTGCTTGTGGTGGCGATGGAATGGGTCGAGGATGAAGTGGGTGTCATAGGTGGAGGAGGAGGAGGAGGAGGAGGAAGAGACGGGGTCGGCTGTGATGGTTCCATATTGACAACGATGCGTTGCTGTTGCTGCTGTTGAAGGATCAGTAGATCGAGCTCTTTGGCCCTTAGTTTGGCTTCTTCTGCCCGTCGTTTATCTTCTTCAACTTTGCTCTGTAAGATCAGTCGCAGTAGCTCTGGTTGTGATTGGTAATAGAAAATGACGTCCTGGAGATCACAATTGGCAGGATCAGCAGAGTCTTCTTTGCGTTGCTGCTGCTGCTGTTGCTGCTGCAACGGATGTGGATGATGTGATTGTTGTTGTTGCTGTTGTTGTTGTGGAGGTAAGGAATGAAAAGGCACCTGCTCATGATGATAAAGAGGTACCGATTTGAGCTCTCTATAGTCGTTCATGTCAAAAATATTATCAACAAAAAAAAAAAAAAAAAGAAGGGAAAGAAGAAGAAACCTTGAATTTTCCCGTTTTCTTCTTATATTCGCAAAAAAATAGAGGTGGGATTCCGCGGTAATGGAATAAAAATCCAGCAAATGAGCGGACGCCTGTCTCCACCCCTCCCCCACATCTCTCCTCCACACAATTCAGCCACTTTTTCAAATCCCGGTCCCTGTGAAAAAAAAATTCACACCCATATTATTATTTTTTTTTTTTGTCCGACGAACCCGCAAAGGAACATGGAGAGAGAGGGACGATCAAAAAGCAGGGTCTTTTGGGCAAACGTGGGTGCCACCTGACCTGGACGTTTGCCCAATTCTCAGGCTGATGGTCCTTTGATAACGGCCGAAAGAGAGCGAGAGAGAGAGAGAAAGAGCTGGTGTATAGACAACAAATCAAGTATTCCCCACTTTTTTTACTATTACTAGAATTAATTGAAAGACTTTGAACCGTCCCTCATTCCGTATCGTGCCGAGGG
Organism: Zychaea mexicana; assembly: GCF_025766255.1. Lineage (NCBI taxonomy): Eukaryota > Fungi > Mucoromycota > Mucoromycetes > Mucorales > Lichtheimiaceae > Zychaea > Zychaea mexicana. Next base: position 231,876 of record NW_026516687.1, on the reverse strand, counting down.
GGGGGGGTGGTGTGGGCGGGATTCCCCACTACCTACAAAGTTCAACTCCCCGGTCCCAAATGTGTTTTGTTCAATTGCACCGTGCGTACTTGGTAATATACCTAGCTAGCTATTAGCAGCAACAGCAGCAAGAACAACGTGGAGTACACCTGACCCGCGCATCTTTTTTTTACATGAAATGTTCTCAGGCCTGTCTGGTGCCGTTGATCTCCACAAAATAAAAAAAGAAAAGAGCGCGCTTTGTTACACACACACACACACACCGTTCGATACTCACGCTTACAGTGCTAAACATACTACTCCACCAGTATTAAGCGGACTATTCGTACCACAGCCATTTGTAAAGGCAAAAGCCCTCTCTTCATCATATGTATATATACACCCTGCAAAATGAAATAGATTCAAACAAGTATGTATGATCAAGAAAGAGAGTAGACAACCCTGACCATGTGGCTATGTGCTCATCATAAATTGAGGGGAGACTACACAGACTCTTCCTGGTACAATATCGTACGACATGTGTTGCACGACCCATACACGCATAGATGCACAGTTTATTCCTCATCATGAATGTACTCTTTGCACAGCCATTTCCTATGACAGAAGCCAATCTATCATGCTACGAGTTTTTAATATGGATCAAAGTTTTTATTAATGCTTAAAATTACTGTCGCTTGCTAGGAACCTACTATCTATCGATGTAGTGTTGCTCTCTCTCTCTCTCTCCATGTCAATGTTCTAAATGCTACTTTTTGTATCACACCCGAAAGATCCTGACGATGCAAAAGGAGAATAATCGATAAAGCAATAGGTTTCGCACCAAAAAAGGTATACCGTCGAAACTTTGCCTTTTCATTCTACTGTATAGCAATGGCAATCGTAGCACATCGCGCCCAAGAGCATCCCCCCCGTTCAGCGTACTACTACTGTTTATAATCAAACTGTTCACAAGTTGGAAAATCAGAGCGTCTATCCAATGCATCCAGCTGGGTGGGTGGGGCAGAATGTGTCGGTAAGCCGGGTAAAACTGGAAAACAGAAGGACCAGCAGCTTTCCAAAGTGACACGTACTCTAATCCTTTTTCTATCTCGTTAGTGAGAAGGAGCGGGAGAGGGGTACGGGGGAAAGTAATGGTGGAGGTGGAGAGCGGGCAAGCTATCAACATCATTTAATATATATTTTTTAAAGAGGGTCGATCCCCCATACCCATCACTCACTAGAATTAAAATACGACAGGTGGCACCAACAGTAGTAGTAGTAGCAAAAAACCACGTTGGATGTTTCTCATGGCTTATGTTATAACCTCAAACCACAATGAATCATATCAGCCACGCTATAGTAAAAAAAGAAGAAACATGGAAAAGATTCTTAGGAATCCCACATCAAGTTGTACGTTGTGTGTACACAACAAAAGAAAGAAAGTTTCCCGGTTGTTCGTGGTTCTGTACATTTGGATGACAGAAATAAAATATGGGGTGTGCTGTGTGAGAACAAAGAGGGCAACAAGTCCATCTTGTGCAACCACCCGCAGTCTTCCCCGGATCATAGCGTCATTATTATTGGATGATTAAAGAGTTAGAGGGTAGAGAGAGGGGGTGGGTTCTGGGTATAGAGAGAGAGAGAGAGAGAGAGAAAGAGAGAGGGAGGGTATATAGGATCGCCCTGGGTCCATCCATTTGGAATCATAGTAGCACATCTTCACCTTTCCAGATCTTGACATAGCACACTTCTACAGCGAGATTGAAGCCTGCTAATGTATCAATCCAAGCCTTTTGCGTTTCCGACAGTTTGTCTCCAGGGCCTTTGACTGTCAACAACAATGTATCCGATGGTTAGCATGTTTAGGGGTAATGATGTGTTGCAAAAATAAAACAAATGAACCCTTACCTTCAACAAATAAGCATTTCTTTCCTTCGTAGTCCCAGCAGCTGGTATTAGGACAGTTAAAATCAAGAAAAAACAAATCGCACGCGCGCGGGATCTTAAGAAACATATCAATTTACCACAAATCAGGCATGCCACCGCGGCGTTGTCCAAATTCTTCTGCCAATAGCCGACACAAGGATGAAAGTGCCATTGCACCCATACACTAAAATCACATTCACCAAATCGATAAGCAAATCCTAATAAAGTCATGGTGCGTGTGTTGCTTTACCTCTGCTAACTGCAATAGTTCTTCCAGCGTATAATCCCAGTGCACACCGACACATACAGTCTGTCGTGGTCGTTCACGTTCATCTACTCGAGTAATCAACTCTAGGAATTTCCCTTGCTCTATGTCCGCGATCCTGCCGTTGATCATACCAACGCGCCCTACAAGTAAGGTTCATTTTTTTTTGGTACACATAGCGTGTGAGTGTGTGTTCCTTGTTGTTGCATATACACATAGATAGACGCATTTAAATTGTACAACCATGCCAAGACTGTATAACTTTTTACCAGCATAAAAGGAATCAGAACCCATATCCAGCGGCGCAGTTTGGTAGGGTGTTTCAAACACGCCATCCCTAGGCGCAAACACAATGTCCCAAAACAGTAGCATGAAAAGCATCGAAAGCATGCCGTTCTCTGTGTGGTGCCCTTGGGTATAGCCTTGCTTCTTGTAATAGTCGAGCGCCAGCGCTTCAACCGAACATTCTGCACCATCGTCCGCTCGCCATACTGATTTGAACCCTGTCACCGCGTCTGAGATCCGTTCGCCATAAATAATTCGCTCTTCCGGCTTTCGCAGTTTCAGGTATGAAAAGTCCAATTGTTCGCGTTTGGGTATCGCAAGATCACGTTCCAGTCTATGGATACGTCGATGCAGTCTGTGAAGATCGACTATCATCATCCTCAATTCAGTAACTTTGTATCAAGTCGACATGGAATAAAAAAAAAAGGGGGGGTGGGGAGAGAATATATAATTTACTGGAATGCACCGTTGGATCCTGGACGCCTTCAATACACGTTGCCAACGCTTGCTTTTTCGCCTTGCGATCCACGTTTTTCATTTGCACCAGCGCTAGACGGTCGTACCAATAGCCCCGCTTAGCAAGTCTGTACACTTTCTGATCCAGCAGTTTGCGTAACATGATGCCTTCTAATTCATATTCATGGAGTTTCGCAAGAACGTGTGTTCCATGGTCCAAGAGTCGCGTGTACACACGGCATGCTTCGAATTGTCGCAAGGCATAGCATCGTGTCTCGTCCCTTGTTTTCAGCATATCCTCCCATACACCGATGCAATTCTCGCAAAGCTCCCAGCATGCAAGCATGTCGCCTACGACGACTCGACTTGCCGTTGAACATGTTAAACTTTGCTCTTCAAATTGCCGCTCAATTTGCAAAGCCTGCTCGTATGCTAAAAAGTCATCCCGTGACGGCCAGACGTTTGTGGTACGACATGTCACATACTCGGGATAGTTGCGTCGGCTGATACGTGCTAATATGGCAGCCACCATGGGGTTATCTTGTTCGAGAACCGTGAGACGGTAGTAGATTAAATGGACTCGATGGAATAGCGCGTGTACGTGCTCATCGAGTAAGATGCAAGAACCAACACGGCGACGGATTTCGGCAGCATTGTATTGCGTCTTGATGGCTGCAAGATAGCCGGCTCTCTAGTTTCCCAATTTTCTGTGAGTGTCTCCAAATTTCCCCAGTATGTCACACAAGAGAGAGTAGGATGCGTCAAAGGAATTCTTACGTTGGTTGCCCTGCAGGGCGCAATTAGTTTCAGTTCCTCAACCGACAAGAGCTCCAACGCGTCGTCCACTGGAATTTCGTGTGTCGCAAGGAGACCGTGCTCACGTAGCTGTCGTCCAGCAACATCGAAATCGCGTACATGCTTATTGTTCGCTTTGAGCTTATCGAGTCGTACCCATCGTCTCTTTCTTCGCATCCACAGTCGAACAAAGAGATGCTTCGCTTCGCCTACATACATTTTTTTTTTTTCGGTCATCCAAAATTTGTTCCTTTAAAAACAGGGCGGTACCTGTTTAGGTTCACCTGAAACAAAAACAAAATAAAATACCGTCTAATTTGTGTTGATACGCGTGGAATACGGCCAGTTCACTAGGCGTGAATAAAAACTGTTCTCCGTCTAGTACAGTGGCAAGCATCGTGTTGAATTCGTCCGTGTACATTGAGCTTTCATAGATCGTTTCGTCTTTTTCTGGTCCTTTGTCATTATTTTCTCTGGCGTTCGTGTCAACGACTGGCAATGGTGATCGATCGGCAGTGAATGGTGGATCGTGGTTCTGGTTTTCTTTTTCGCTCTCCCCGTTGTTAGGGTCAAGTTGTTCTTGTTTGGCTTTGGGCAGAGTAAAAAAGAAATCAAGCTTCTTTTGCTCTGGATGAGGGATGGTTTTTATTTTTTTCTTGATGGATCGTTTCGTTGTGGGGTTGTCACTGTTGCTGCGCTTTGTTTCCATGGTTTGGTTAGAAAAGGAAAGAGAAAGTGGCTGCTCCGACTCTTCTTTTTTTCGCCTGCGTAGCACAGAGATATGGAAAGGATGACAGCGGAGTCCAGCCTGTTACTGACCATGTACTGTACGTACAGAGTAAGCTGATGGTGGATTGTTTCGGTCAATGTTTATTTGTAAGTAGTGGTAGTTTACATGTTCGAAATATATTAAAAAAGTGATGATGATGATGATGGTGATGATGATTCTTTCTTTTTTACTGCATATCCACGTCTTCCTCTTCACCCAACTCGGCCTTGATCCTCTCGCCAAATGTCTCGACGCAAGCAACTTTACGTTCATGAACCTCATCCAAATCGTTCAGATAGTCTTCGTAATTTTGTACAGTTGTCGCAAGCTCGTCACAGTCTTGTTCATCATCTTCGTTAAAGTCATGGCGACTGGATATGTTGAGCGACAGCTTGGATATCATCTTTTTCTCCAGCTTTATACACTCTTCGATTTCTTTAAGCTGTGCTCGATGCAGCTTGATGAAATCCCGAATGTGTTTGACCGATATTTGAGGCGTATCGGACGGTGTTGCAGATGGAGACTTTGGCATAGAATTGGGTCCACGGTTGGCGATGACTGCTGTTCTTGAAGAACCTGGATTGGACATACGAGGTGTGGAATGGAAAGGATCCTCTATAGGTGTGCTAAACACTTCTTCGGGTGGTGACGAGAGTCGTCGAAGATACTGCTGTTGTCTTTGTGGTGAGTCCGCATTGTCCTCATCATCAACGTCATCAGGGTGGTGGTGCGCTTGTGGCGTAGCCAATGCATTGTTGCTCATCTGGCTTGGGATATCGATATCGAACAGGTTTTCTGTTTGTTCCTCATCATACATTTCATCTGAGTTTGCAATGCTGGCTAATTCGTCCCTATGCTCACTCGTATCCAATCCACCCATGCTGGCATTGGTGTCGTTTCTGGCCGTAACAAGTCCGACAGACTCTTGCTGTTGCTCTGCTAAAAGTCGCGGATCTGATTCTCCTTTGAGCTCTTTGACTCTATCGATAATTAATTTTTTTAAACGCGGGTAAGTTGACATGCACCTTGTTTTCTTGATGAAATAATGGCGCGCGCTCCCATTTACCTATCCGCATAACGTAATGTATTCAAAGTATGCTCACTGTTTGGATTGTTTGGCGATATCGTGGCAATCATACATGTTCTTGAATTTCCAACGAAAGAATCTCGGAGTACCTTTAAAAATGCAAACAAACGAGAAAAAACTTAATGTTATAAGAGCACATATATACGCTAATTTTGCGACTGTACCTGTGTCAGTTTGCTTCCGCGGAAAGGCGTGTGTCGCTGATCCTGATCTAATGCACGAATACACTCCTTGAGCGCGAGTAAGCTCTTATTGATCTCTGCGCCTTCCATTCTAAATATAAAGCATTAGAACAAATTGACGATTATTTGTAAACGACCGTTACCTTGTTTTTTGGTTCGCTTCACCACGGTCTGCTCCTCGTTCACTACCAGCCAAGTCAATGAAGCTCAATTTGCCATGGATGGAACCATCTTCCTTCTTTATGAGCACTTGCAGTACAGCATGTGACCGCGATGAATTGTTATTCGCACCAGTTCGTCCTATACAAAAAAAAGAGCAATTGTTAGTCTTGGGATGTACAATCTACTTCTTACTACTGACGTTTACGAATAGAGTATATTGTATTGGCTCTCTCTGGGCATACCTGTTGTTCGTGCTTGGCTTCCAACATCAAATACTTCCATTAATCGGCTGACGTCTTTGATAGGAAACTCTTTAAGGCCGGCAATAATGACGTTACTATTTCCATCATCGCGGGGTACAAGCTTGTTGCGCTGGTTCAGCAGGTCGTATAAATGCCCTTGATAGATTTCATAAAAACCCACCCAGGCAGACAAGTGGGCATATTGGGGTAGGCCGAGCATAGCAAAAATATCGTGAGCCGCTCGTACATACAGACCGTGCTGAGGATCCAGCATCGTATATGTTTTTCCTGAACCAGTTTGGCCACTATATAGGATCGTATTACAGCAGGCAAGTTAATGTTACGTATCCTCACACTTTTTTAATTCGATAATAAGGTGTAACTTTAAAAAAAGGGGTCAAGCGTTCAGAAACTTACTATGCAAAGCATGTTGCTTTACCACCTGAAAACATGTACTCGACGAGCGGTAAAGCTGTCCGGCGATATATCTATACGAATCATTCGTCTCTTTTTAATCAGTTCTTTTTTTTTCTCGAGTCACAATATTATCAAGAGCAGGTGCGTACATTGAGATTGCCTGTGTTACTGTCAAATACATCGTCAAACGTAAAAGAGTGTTGTTCGGTGAATCGTGTGAGATCCACTTTTGTTCTAAAATTGTATTTAGCATTGGTAAACCCAAAGATCATCATCACCTACACAAAATATGCGCAGTAACTTGAAATTCACTTACTTTGGTGCGTTGACTTGTATTGTTCGTGCACCAACAACAGGTGCCACATCTGTATCACCGAGCATAGTTTCTTTTTTGCTTAAAGGCCGTTTACGGACACATACACGTATACGCTGATGTAAATCACTTGAAGTTGTTGTGCTTGTTATCGTGGATTGGTGGTGGTGGTGGTGTTGTTGTACTGGTGATCGTGATTCAATATATTCTTCATACGAAATAAGTGGGCCTGGCACTTCTGCGCTCAATCGTCGCTTCGATGGCCCAACAGGTATACCATATGCATTCAGCAATCGTCCCGATTTCTGAACTTGTGGCAAATCTTCCTCCACTTTCACCTCGACACCCAAGTCTTCCAGATACTTGGGCATCTTGGGCGGCGTTTTGCTGTGATTTACGCGTGACGGACTCACTGTTGTCGCTGCTGTCACCGACATATTTGCTGCTGTTGTCGCTCGTCCATTGCGAATGGGTGACCGATTGGATGGTAACGCAGGCTGGCGTGAATAGTAGGATAACCTCCGTGGAGCAACGGTGCTTGTGCGTACGGTGGATGATGCTTTTGGTGAAGTACTCGTGCGTGGTAATGTCTGCTGAGCCAAAGTCATTCGTCTAGCATGTTTTTCTGGTGGCGTTTTATCGGTTGTGGACGTACGTTTGCGAGACTGTTGTGGCGATCTGGCCGTTGATGTAGTGCTCGTGTTGGAAGATTTCGCTCGCATTTGTTGTTTCAAGTCGTCCGCTAGCGCCATAAACTTCCGTTTGTCGTCGATAGAACGGACACCTACTTTTGTGCAATCTTGCATAGACAACTGTAACAAGATCATGTACGCTGTGAGTAGATGTCTACCTTTACTAATGTGTTTTAAAACACTAAATGATAGATCAAATCTCACCTCTGCCAAGCTGTGAAGTGTCGACATGCCGTGAGAGTATAAACTTTTGAAAATTATCGTGGGGAAATTAATGACTGTGTGTGTTGCTATTCAAGTGTGGTCTAGTAATTAGCTAAAAGACAACTGTACCTAGGATAATACTGCAAGAAGAAAAGACACTGAATTAGGTACGGCGTTCCATGACGAGCTTAACAGCAAGAATTATTGGTCAGGCCCTTTTTTTCATTACCTGTTGTAAATTGTATTTCTTCAAAGCATCAAGAAATAGTGTACTACTCATCGAACTGGCTTTTATTATTGCGTTTTCGAAAAGGACAAAGGAAAAAAGAAACGAGTGAGTTGAAAGGGGGGAGGGGGAAAAGCGCGTAATTCCTGCTGCTGTGCTGAAAGAGAAAAAAACCAAGCTACACTACGCGAGTCACGCGCTTTGGTCCAGTTGTTGCAACTTTTCTTCCAATTTTCTGACGCGCTCTTCGAGTTTATCAACGTGCTCCTTTGTCGATCGATCGGGCGCGCTGCTTCTTGACTGATACAATTCGTACAATTTGCGATCCAACCAGGATTGATCGTCTTTAGAGTACAAGTAACGCGATCCTTCAACATCGTTATAAATGTGTCTGGCTTCCAATGCCACAAGTCCATCGACTGCTACCGTGCGTACCGTGAGATTGGGGTCGCGTAACAACTTGGCTGTTACACATGGATGTAAAATTGATAAATGTGAGAGGGTTTTCGTTAAATAAAAATAAAAACAGTTTCAGCTATCTTGCTAACTTTACCAAACGTTTCCACAGCAAGTCTTTGGAGTTGTTTCTCTTGCCATTCGGCAGAGTACTTGAGACCCTCCAATGCTTGCGCACGAGCGCGCATGGGTTCGATGTTGTAACCAACGCGGCTGATGAGGTACTTGAAGCCTTCTTCGCTACGATGATAACCAAGTGCTGGATAGCCCCCCCCAAGGTAAACGAATATCAGTCAATTGAAAACGACGCATTGAATGGCCTGATGATGTATTTCACGTAGTGTGGTTCTTCAACCGAAGAAAGTACCTTTCAGTGCACCTGCACGAATCAGACCGTGCTGACCAATCTTGGCGTCATCTTGAGCAACACGTAAAAGGTACTGCAGATCTGCATCGTTTTGTTGGACTGCCAGTGCTACTAAAGCAGCGGCATGCGCCCTATAAATGATTAGCACAAAAAAGTTAGCACTGTTATTTTCATAGACCACGAATGATGGGGTTATATGGAAGACATGTATTATCAGCAACGTGTCTCTTACCTGTAAGGCAGTTGGTCTGCGCGTGATAAGACATCCAAGATTGCTTCTCTTAGAGTATCATCTTGGATTTGGCATGCCGTTATGACCGTAGACATTGCAAGCGGTTCGGTTTCTTTTTTGACCATCGAAGCGAGAATCTTGAGTGCAAATCCGCTTTTTTGTTTAGCTAATAACGCCGAAACTATTGATTTTCCACATATGTTTAATAAACATGACACTCTTTTTGAAGATATATCTCTTGAATCTCGATCTTTTACTGGGGGTACGTACCTTGAGCACGAACACCATAGAATTGCTCTTGCAGAATATGATCTTGAATAAACTTGAGCGCAGAGTACGATCCGTTCTTGATCAGCTCGTTATATGCCCAGATACGAGAAGGCACGTCTTCAGCTTGAGTAGCAGTGTTTTCCAAAACGCGTTGATCAGTTGACATATCCAATGTGTGAAGTACACGGAAATGCGGATCTACACGCACCATCGACGGAAGTGTGCCCTTATCGCAAAGTACAAACGTCGTCACCCTAGTCGCATCGCGGTCGAATTTGATTGTATTCTCGTACTTGTTTCCCTTGTCGTCCGTCAACTCAATGTCAAGATCAAATGAAAACAGAGGAACATCGCCATCCACTTGAGTTTGCGTGATGGACACCTCCACTAAACCACGGCTCAAATCGTGATTAAAGTTTCCCTTGAGCATAGGATAACCTTTTGAGTACAGCCATTCATCGAAAAAGCGTGTTAGATTGAGTCCAGATGCCCATTCCAAAGATGCTTGAAAGTCGCTCGTTTGCACGGTTTTGGTTGAAAACTTTTCAACATAGTGTTTGACACCAGCCCAAAAAGCTTCATCACCAAGAATTGCGCGTAGCATGTGGATGCGCCATGCACCACCTGGATATGTGTGAGAGTCAAACATATCCCACGACGAATCGTACATGCGCGTAACAATAGGACGCTACAACCGTCATGATTATTAGTTAAAAGGCAAGAAAGCAAACGTTTTCATGATTACATAAATTAATACTACTTACCATGTAATCTTTGTTGCATTCCTTCATATAACCGTGAGCATTTGTAAGCATCTCAAAACGGAAATCGTCCTCAGAGAGATTATCTTGTAACCAGCCTGCATGCAGAATTGTTTTTCTTTGTTATTTGCTTGTTCCCTTTTTCTTTTGCACATATGTTTCTCACGGTTATTGCTGTTTTCATATTTTGATAATACTCACAGGACTCCATATAGGTGGCCCAACTCTCCTACATATGATACCAGTGCTCCAAGTCATCAGTTACTAGTTTCTGCCCCTCTCGTCTCTGCTCACGCAAATTTCAGTAATTGAAGGGTGTTATTATTGCAAACCTTCAACCAAGCATGTTCAAAGTGACGTATGACTAATAGATCGCCGAAATAAGTGTGTGCTAGCAAAAGAAACAACAATATAAGTTTGGTATAATATTTGTCAGGAAAGTGCAGATGTAATACGTTGACGCGTAAAGATATACCCATTTCATGCACGTTCACAATGTCCACGATATACTGGCGCTCCTTGGCATTGATCTTGTCTAAAACTAGCATGTCCGTCCAAGTAACCTACAGATATGCCATTACTACCCCTCCAATCCCCCTCCTTGCTCCACAAAATCAGCCCGTTGTAATATATTTAACAAATTGATATTTACCAACGAAATGTTCTCCATGGCACCTCGAATAGCAGGCAAAGCGATCTGATAATACTTTGGCCACGGGACTACGATTGACCAATGAGTCAAAACTTTAGTGGCACAATAATCCTCTGGCCGGTTGTTTGTTCCTTTCTATGTAGTATAGCAGCTTACATGGTACGCCAACCTTAGCTTCGAGCCACTTGATCATATCAGGCGTTTTACCAAACGAGCGCTCAAGATCATCCGATGCGTAACCGCGCGCTGTGTAGTACTAAAAGTCATTGTGAGGTTACACTTGTTTACAGCAGAGACAATTTATGGACCTTACTTTAACAGGCTTTCCATCGACTTGGCCAGCGTCCACCGAAACGAAATCCCCCACAGCGAAGCATACAAGATACGACGGGCTGGTGTTTTAGATATGAGCTTCATTTTATCATGTTGATAACCCGATCTGAGAACATATCTCCTTTCTCTTTTCCTCTCTCTCTCTCTCTCGATCTCTCTCTCGATCTCGAAAATTGAAGAAAAGTAATGACTGGATTGTATTACCAAGGGTAATCGAGCTTCCAACGTGTTGTTGTATATCCATTTTCTGTTTGCTCAGAGATCAAGGCACCGTTTGCCAAAGACGTATATTGGGATGGCGCAGAAATTGCCCACGTCAGCGTCGTCCGAGCCGTCGGAAAATCGATCGTGGGCAACCAATAACGTGCCCTTTTTTTTTGAACACGGGAACCATCATATAACATAGTACAGAGGAAGAATCAGTTTTTTGAAAGAATACAACACTGTATTACGTGTACGTGCCCTCATGCTATTGTTTGTGTATATATTTATATACGGGTAAATATTTGCTAATAACCTACTTTTCTGTTTCATGATCGGTGATCGCCCAACAGCACTCCTTGTCGTTCATAAGTGAGTCTTCATTTTGAAAATACAGGCCGGCAATCGGATGTTCTACTTTGTAGCTCACAGTGACGTTGCGCTGGGTGTTTTTTTCAAATGGTTCAGGCCAGTGCAATTGGATCCGATGACCATCATAACTATGGGATGCACCTTCGACGTGCAGCTGCTCGAACCCTTCAGCGTTCAGGGTGACAGACGATAGTTCTTCTCTATCTCTAATAAGCGCCTGGCCTCCATATCCAAACGTAATTGTTACGGTGGCTGTAAGGCGCTTGTCATGCAGATCATTGAGCTTGAGCTGTATATCTATTTATTTTTTTTGATTTGGTGTTTTAGTCCTGAGGCCTTGATCGAAGAGTGATGCCGTGGAGCAAAGAATGCTGAAATGCTAGAAAGAGAAACAAGGTTCCCATTTTTTTTACAATATTAACATACCTAGATGCTTTGGCTCAATTACAGTGTTTGGTGCATACTGGTTTACTGCGTTTGCCGAAGCGAAATAAGAGGTTGCACTTTTACAGCAAAGGAGATTGGGCATGCTTTCAGACAAGAGAGAAAGAGCCAGAAGTCGGCATGAAATCTCGGAGAGAAACGTCGTTTTTACCTGTTGTTCGTCGCCCAGCCACGTGCCCTCATCGCCCCGATTACTCCTCTTCAGAGTCCAATAAAGTCACACGTCACTGCATTTCCGTACACTTTGCAAAAAGCGAACATTCGGGAAGTCGCATGCATGCATGCTTTCAGGGCCATTACTTTGGATGTATGTACTGCATGATGCGTCGAAGAATTACATACCAAAAAACTGCAATTCGCTACTGTGACCTGGTTTACATACTGTAAGCTGTTTCAAGTTTCTGTAGAACAAAACCGGTGTCTCGGTATTGTGGTGCAACCAGTAAATAAGATAGTGTACATATCGTTAGGGATCATAAATAATCCAGGAGCCGGAACTGTTATGTTTCCAAATCACATTTTAAAACTTTATGGGAAAATGTAGAACTCGGGTAACAAACAGTACGAGGCATCATATTGACAATAAGAGCCAGTATTCAGGAAGAACCTGTAAACAGGAGACAACTATAATGCAGGTGGTGCATGCTGCCGGATGCAGATCATGAATCAAGGTTATGGTTCTTTTTTTCACATAAAATAGATTTACAAATCCACTCATTTGTAGCAATCAGTCAAGGTTGTGTTACTACAGTCGACAAACAGACGAACTTCTTCACAACGTGTAAATGAGAAGCGCTTTCAGTAGCTTTCATCTATCTTGAAACCACGGTCACAATGTTATCATTGGAAACGACAGGAACGTCATTTAAAACAAATGCTTCACTTTCCTTTACTAGAGTCGATTATACTATCAAATAGCAAAATACGAAAGCGGACAGAATTGCTTTATGCAGTACTACTGACTTGCTGATTATTAGCTCCACGACAGATGGCGGACGTTATATTATGCTAACTGATCGGTTTGCTGTTCAAAATAATAAAATTGAAACAAAGCTGGGGCAGGGAAAATAGAGAGTATCAAAGAACCATTATTCGAGTCGCAATGATTAACGAGAGAAAGCTTATAAAATCTATCAAGCAGCCAAGTCCCATGCAGGTTGTGGAAAGGTGCTCTTACCTGACAACACAAGGGATAAAAAAAAACCACCTACTTGAATGAATGTAGTTCAAAATGACATACTGTTTGCCGAGTGGACTCGGTAGGTGGTCTTGATATATGTTATTAATAGTTGATAATGTCACCTGTGGCCTCATTTTGCTTACAGATTGCCGTAAGCGTCTTGCATTAAAGGACCTGTAGATATCAACTGAGTCTACGCATCCCAAGATATAGGGTGGTTGTCATTGGCTGGATTCCAAATGTTTTGCTTCTGTTCTGTTGCCAGGAACCGACAGACCCTTGAACAGGTACTTCCTGGTATAATATGCTTTCACGCACGATCTCAAGGTGTTCGCGACCGGCCATTCGGGCTGCCATATTCACCACTAGTATGTTTTTGCTCCATTACGGCGTACTGTATGTGTAGACATTTCGAGGGGTTTTTTTAGCGTTAAAGTAAATGACTTTTTTCATTTTTAAGAACCTCCCACTACCGCTCTTCGATCACTTCATGTCAATCGATCACTTTTTTGTGCACAAACCGAGAATGCCAACGGTAACGAGTTCACCTCCACTGCGCTCTCTTTTAAAGCCAAAAAATATCTACAGGGTTTGATGTATCCTGAATCTGGATTGACCCGAAACCCCTCACAACCACCTCCTTAGACTTGGCTCAACTGAGCGATCTAGATCATCGAGCCATTGGCAAGGCGCAATCGCTTTTCATGATCCACCCCTGTAGTCCAGGATCCATATTTATGCTCCCACACGGTACCCGCATTGTCCGAAAACTGCAAGACTTCTTGCGCGACGAATATACACGTTATGGCTACGAAGAGGTCATGACGCCGATTATTTACAAGAAAGACCTGTGGGAGACAAGTGGCCACTGGCAAAACTATAAAGAGGATATGTTTATGGTACACAGCGGACGCGAGTCAGCAGAAGAAGCGGGCGAGGACGACAGTTTATATGGCTTGAAGCCCATGAATTGCCCTGGTCATTGTTTAATCTTTGACAGCACCCCCAAATCGTACCGAGATTTGCCAATCCGATTGGCTGACTTCAGTCCTTTGCACAGGTAAATTTGAATGCAATTCATCTTCTCTTTCTATGATACAGTATGCTTAATTATGTACAACACCAGAAATGAAGCATCTGGAGCACTTTCAGGTTTGACACGCGTACGGCGCTTTCATCAAGATGATGCCCATATCTTCTGCGCTGAGAATCAGATCTCACCCGAGATTGCAGCATGTCTATCGTTTGTGGACCGTGTCTACACCGCATTCAAGTTCCCCCACTATGAGTTGACGCTGTCAACTCGTCCCGAGGCTAACTATATCGGCAGTGTCGAGGAATGGGACCACGCAGAAGACTCATTAAAAGAAGCACTCAGCGGTACGGGACGACCTTGGTCTGTCAAAGAAGGAGACGGTGCTTTCTATGGACCTAAGATAGATATTATGGTCAAGGACTCGAGCGGTCGGTCACATCAAACAGCAACAATTCAATTGGATTTTCAACTGCCACGACGTTTCGGATTAAAATATGTTGACGAAAACGACCAACCACGCACGCCTGTCATCGTCCACCGTGCTATCCTGGGATCGATTGAACGAATGATGGCTATTCTAATTGAGCATACTGGCGGAAAGTGGCCTTTCTGGTTGAGCCCGCGACAAGGAGTTGTGATACCCGTGGCAACACAGTTTGCAGACTATGCAGAAAAGGTTGCCAAGGAACTGTCACAGGGTAGCAACAACAGCAATGCTGCGGGGGATAGCAGCACATCAGCGCCAGGACAGTATTATGTGGATGTGGATCGGTCACCTCGAGACAGACTCAACAAGATGATCCGACAGGCACAGCTAGAGCGATATAACTTTATCTTTGTGGTTGGCCAAAAGGAAGTGGATGCCGGTACAGTCAATGTGCGCACCCGGAGTGGCAAGATTCTGGGAAGCATGCCAGTGGAAGAAGTGCGAAGCATGTTTGCTGAGCTTACTGAAAAATTAGAATAAATGTTTGTTACATGCCAAGCTTTATTAGGCAGTTTTGGCATGCGTATTTCATCGGGAATCGAGACTTGCCCAATCGTCTTCACCCAATATACGTCTCGAAAAGAGTTCCTGCAAAATTAGCCTGGTTTTTCCTCTCTCTCTCTCCCCCCCCAACAACCCTTCCTTCCCCCCTCACCACTCTTTTTTCTTTCCTTCTATCTTTCCAAATGTCATACCTCTCCGCCGAAAAGGCAGAATCAGAGCTCACACAGAGCATCAAGAAAGCGACGAGCATTGAGGAAACTGCACCAAAGCAAAAGCATGTTCGAAGTAAGCTAGAGCAATTCTGAAAAAAAAGAAACCAGGGTTATGTGCGTTTCTGAATATTATACAAGGTGTGCCTGACACTTTCATCTCGTCAACTAGAGTGCATTGTGTATACATGGGATCATCGTACCTCGGCAGTCGTATGGAACGTTATCAAGGTGCAGCCATTGCTTTCGGACGAAGTTCAAACTTTCAAAGCGCTCATTACTGTCCACAGGATCATCCACGATGGCCATCCCAACGTAATTGTTCTTTCAATCAATATTAATTTTGCTTCTACCGGGGCTTATATTGATAGGGGAGGGGTAAAAAAATATATAGGTTATCAAGGATGCGCTTCGCGAGACAGGCTGGCTCGAGGCGTGTACTCGTAGCGTCATGGCCGACGGTGTACGTGGATATGGCACGTTGATCCGCAACTACGTCGATTTGTTATTGCACAAGCTTTCGTACCATCGTAATCATCCCGAGTTCAACGGCAGCTTTGGCTATGAAGAGTACATTAGTTTGAAGAACATTGACGATCCAAACGAAGGGTATGTTTCTCGGTTTCTTGGTGTAAAGCTTGTGTACAACATTGGCTTTACATTTTTTCTCTGGGTTTCTATAGGTTCGAGACGATCAACGACTTGATGCAGTTGCAAGATCATATCGACCGGTTCCAGAAGGTCGTGTTCAACAGCTTCCGCACGGCTACCAACAATGAATGCCGCATTGCATCTTTGGTCCCTCTTGTTGAAGAAAGCTACGGTATTTACACCTTTATCACTAGCATGTTACGCGCCATGCATAAACGTAAGTACCGAGAATAATGTATGCATATATAAATCCAAGGCGATGGAATTGTGTTGGAAAATTAAACTATAAAAATGGGTATAGGAACGGGTGCCACGGATGCTTTAGCGCCACTGCGTCAGCGTTACAACGGTCAACACTACAATTTGCTCAAGTTCTACTACGAATGCTCAAACCTGAAATATCTCACGAGCTTAATCGATGTACCTAAACTTCCTAACGACCCACCATCTTTGATTGAAGCAAGTACACCCAAGCTTCCCAAGCGACCTTCGCCCGTTGAAACGACTGCTCCATCTCAACCATCACCAGAACCTGTCATTGATTTCTGGTCCGAACAGCAAGCGAAGCAACAACGCGAATATGAAGAAGAGCAAAAGCGACTGGAACAGCAACGTGCTGACGAACAAGAACGTATGCGACAGATGCAAATGCAGCAACAGCGCGATTTTGAGGAACAACAACGGTTACTGGCCGAGCGTGAGCGACAACAGCAAGAGGAATTATTGCGTCAGCAGATGCAAAATCACCAAGCAGGCAGAATTAACGACCTGGAAATGCAGTTATTGAACTATCGTAACCAGCTGGAACGTGATCAGATGCTTTTGGAACAATATGATCGAGTAAGCTTGCATAAAAAACACCTTACTAAAGAAGTGCAATTTAAGATACAAATGGATAAGCTAATGGTTTTGTTTGTGGTATGGCTATATAGCGAGTGAAGGCTTTGGAACAGGAACTGGTGCAAGTGAATGCACACGTTCAACAGCGAGATGCATCCAAGGATGAACTGATCCGATCGTTACAAAGTAAGAGGAAACGAGGAAAAAGAAAAGATTTCTTCTACGCATGATGGTTAACACGAGGGTATTTCAGATGAAATTCAAATGTGGAAGAACAAGTACGAAGCCCTCGCAAAATTGTACAGTCAGCTTCGTAAGGAGCACATTGATCTTTTGAACAAGTACAAGCAACTTCAAGTCAAGGCCAATTCAGCACAGGAAGCCAATGAGAAATTAGAACGCATGCAAGCCGATATGCGTGCCAAGAACGTAGAATTGGCAGATCTGATCCGTGAACGTGATCGAGCACGCAACGAACTGGCAAGACTTCAAGGAGTAAGTAAATTGCAATTCTTGGCGGCTTGGTGTTTCACTCAATAACTAAAATATTTAATTATTATTTTCAAGAATCAACGTGATGATGTCGAACGTCTTCAACGTGAATTGGATGATGCACGAAACCAAGCTCAGAACGCTGGGAAATCCAAGGGTGCCGAAGTCAGTGCTTTATTGACCAAGTTTAACCGTGAGAAGGCTGAATTAGAAGCAAGTTTGACCGAGAAACAAGCAATTATCGATGAATTTTTGAGGCAAATGGAGGATCAGCAAGGTGATGCTGATCGTGTTCGTCAGGTAATTTTCTGGAAATAACAGTGATTAAAATGCGAAATAGCTTATCGATCGTATCTGTACACCTTTGTTATAATCTAGGAAAAAGACGAAGAGATCGCTGTCTTGCAGGCTGGTATGGATGAGGTCTTGGCACAACTTGCCGAATTACAAGGAGTAAGTAGTTTTATTTATACACAAGGGAAGGTTTGAAAGGCTAAATATTCATGTTATTTTGTAGAACGACAGACAAGCAGATTTGCAAGAAGAACTCGATCGCCTGGAAGCACAACAGGCCGATAAGCTCAACCAGATTTTGGATAGCATCTTGACAACGTGTGTGCAGAAGGTCAACGATGGCGTGTACGAACTTGAGAACCCTGGCAATCACGGCAACGAGAACGCGACACCCGAACTAACTCTCTCTATGATTGAGCGAGCGAGTATCATGTCTGTCGAGTTCATGTCTGCGTTCAGCAAATTCTTGGACGGCAGCAACTCTGGTGATCACACTGTTACCATTACCCGAGCTCTTGAATTTGCCGAAACTATCATTGACGTTCTTTTACACGCTAAGGGTATCACTCGCCTTGTTCTGAACGACGCAGATATTGACGAGATCATCAAGATGGCACGCCAGTCTGCCGAATCTGTCATTCAATACTTTAGCAGTGTCATGTCGAGCTATCTCAAAATGCTCCCACTGGCACAGCGACCCGAGGTCCTTATCCAAGGCGACATGCGTGTGCAAGAAGCACTTACCAAACTGTCGCAAAAGACTGAAGACCTGATTCTAACTGGCGCTACTGACATTAACAAGCTGGCTGAAACCGAAATTGGCGATCTGGTCGAACAAGAAATGTCCAATGCTGCACGGGCTATTGAAGAAGCTACTGCTAAGATCCAGGCATTGATGCAACGACCCAGCAACCCAGAATTCTCGGCCACCGATCTGCAGGTGCACAAGCTCCTCCTGAACTCTGTTTTGGCATTGACCAATGCTATTGCCAATTTGATCAAATGCGCCACCGCCTCTCAGCAAGAAATTGTTGCCCAGGGCCGCGGTACCTCATCCAAGGCCGCATTCTACAAGAAGCATAACCGCTGGACCGAGGGTTTGATTTCCGCCGCCAAGGCCGTCGCTGTGGCCACTAATCTGTTGGTGGAAGCTGCTGATGGTGTTATCAGCAAAACGCATTCGTTGGAACAATTGATTGTTGCGTCCAATGAAGTCAGCGCTGCCACAGCTCAGTTGGTCGCTGCCTCGCGCGTCAAGTCGACGTTCATGTCGCGTACTCAGGAACGTCTGGAAATGGCGGCCAAGGCAGTCAAGGATGCTGCTGCTGAGCTTGTCAAGCAGGTTCGCAACCTGGTGGCTCAAAAGGCCGAGAGCGACGGTTTGGATATTGACTTTAACAAGCTGTCAGTACACGAGTTCAAGCGAAGAGAAATGGAACAGCAAGTCAAGATTTTAAAACTGGATGCCGAATTGACAAATGCACGCCGTATTTTGGCAGAAATGCGCCGTAGTGGATACCATACCGGTAAGTTATAATTTTCAGCACAGTTTTGCCGCATCGCAGCAATCAAATTAATAAGATCGTTCTATTCAATCTCGCTACAGAGGAAACCGATTAAAACACACACATTCATACAACGATAATAAAAAGAAAGGCATCACGTTTATTTTAGCTACTAGATTATATAAAATAGTTTCGCACCCTTTTTACTACACTATGTAGTTAATGTTTATTGACACCAACAATGATTGACAGATAGCAGATTTGGAGCAGCATTTTGTTTTAGATGGACGATCTTGATCTGCTTCAAGCTGCTTGATAGGGATGCGGCTCCGTCTGCTCATATGTGCATGGTCTTCTTCTCTTACTGAAAAGCATACATGAATCACACATCTGTCTTTTATCATTGTCGGCAGGAGCATTCCTAATAAATAAGAAACAGGGCCATTGCTTATGTAACTTTTCGCTGCCGAACTCGGCTTAATTATATTCACCGTCCCAAATAAGTGAGCTCTTGATTGTCTCAAATATAGGCCAAGTGCTAATTAAGTAATGATTGAACTCAATTTGAGCAGTCAGAGGTGTTAAGATTTCTGTACACAATTTTATCGTCGATCTCTCATGAAGGGAAAATCAACTGACAGAATTGTTTGCCACATGATACAGCAGTTATAATCAAAGTATCTCTTGATTTTTTGTCAAATAAAAAATTTAAAATATAGACGAACATGTGCTTTTGAAAACGGTATTTTTATTGATAATGCATGGATGTCATAATAGGTGCTTTGACTACTCTGCTAAGGGCTGCTACCCGAGATTTTTGTTATGGATGCTTCGACGAAAAACTGGATTAATTCGTTCAAGAAGAAAACAAGTACATTGAAGTTCCCTATCCACACAGAACATATGCAACATTGTGAGAGTCAGCTTTGTAGGTACTACCAGTTGTAAGTTTATAGAAGCTCATTTTCATATTGGCATACCAATGCTCTCTACGTTCGCCAAAGTCAACTCTTCCAGTATCAGAGTTGTGTAGAACGTCCAGTTCATCATGAACTGTTCTGCAGAGAATCGAAAACGTCTGACATCATTTGCCTAAGTTTTGTCATAAAGAAGTATATTACTTTAATGATCATTTACTCGTACTTAGTATCACAACAAAATCGATGATGACGCAGTCTAGCAAAGACTTACAAGTGATGGTAAGAGCAGACTCAAATAATGCTCAATTACGGATTCCATCTGAGTAATCCACAGCATAAATTCAACTCTGCCACATAATAGATCGCCAATGTTGTCGACCACTGAAAGATGCACGTTACTCATTATCATTAGCTTCATGGGAAAAAAAGTCATAATTTTTATCGTACAGCAAAGTTACGGAGGATACTTACTTATACGCTTGATTTTCTTACCATCCGCAACACAGCACTCTTCGCGTGGTAAGCGCGACGCATGATCAATGGCAAAAGCTATGTCAACGCCTTCCCAATTCGTCCGCAAGGCATTCAAAACATCTGGTCGGTATATCAAGGTAGCAACAGATTCTGCCAAGCGAATAAGTCTAATATGTCGCCATGATTTAGACACAAAGGCGCGGGCCACTATAGTACGAGGAACATCATGAGAAGTAGTATACTTAATACAATATTGCTTGTTGTCAGTATCAAAAGAGCAAAACATTATTAAAAAAAAGTAATGTATACCCTGCACTTTTTTTTCGAATAGCTTAATAGGATATCCTTCCAACCCCTTCTTCAGATAGTTCTCAAGCTGGTGTGTGTACTCTTCTACTGCTGCAAGCAATTCATTGTTCGTAGGAGAGCAGGACATAATGGACAACATGCTCACTTTGATGGTCTAATAATAAACAATATGTTAGCAGATATGAGTATTTTCGTATGTTAGGTTTAATTTCACCAGATGCATGCAGCAGTCAATACATATTAAAGTATAAGCATACCTCATAGAGTGAAGTGTCACACTGGCAAATTGGTTCGATTATCTCTTGCAACTGCTCATGAATCAAATTTGGAAACTTCTCGGGAAGTCGATGCCGATAAAATACAACGATACAGCTCTCTATCTACATGATAAAGTATGTAATATGTACGAGCAGTACACCATGTATGAGGACAAACGTTCTACTGCTACTACTATCAATTATTAACCAAGAAAAAGGTTATGAAACAAAGCCTTACATAATCAAGTCGTCTCGCTTGAATTAGTTCCAAGACTTCGTTGCAATGATCCTTGTAGAAGCTCAAGAAATCACTCATTGCATTTTGCTGCGTAAGGGAGTTTGATGAAGGAAATCGAGTGTCAATTGCAGATGCTTGCGGGTTGGTGTCACTAATAGACCGCTGGACAAGGAATTGCTCGTTTGGGACCTGTGCGGTCGCTGATGCTGATGATGCTCTTTCCCTTGTATAACTGCTCATAGCAGAATCTCTCTGATTGTTTCTGTTGTTTCCAAAGATCATTGACAAGGGCTTTGCTGATAACAACGTCGATGATGATGATAAAAGATTTTAATGCTTTCTAGCGATGTATTCCTGACGATATTCTGTTGCTGGCTCTAAAGGAATAAAACGCAAAAGGAAAGAAAAGAGGAAGGGGAAAAACAAAAGATTGTATATATATATAGAGTCGACCTGCAGCTGTCGTCACTGTGGTAATTGTGCTGGTGCTGACCATCGACGGATCGGATACGTGACAACAATGTCTCTTCCTCATTTTTAAAAGATGTTAGAGAGACCATGGAAGTGATAGCAGACGACGGCGTTCCAACAGATGACAAACAACGATAACGACGAGCGACGTTGAAGTGAGAATGCATCCTGAGATGAAGGCTTAGCAAAACTGTCTGGGAACTCTTTACGGATCAGAGGACCGAAACTGTTTTTTGCAACTGCCGTAACATTTGTCGACAGACACGATGAATGATACTCCCGGTACGTTTTAGAAAACAACAACTTGCTATCTGGAATGGTATTATCAGATTTATTTCTCACCGGCAGCCATCGCTATTCGTAAAGTGCTACTACTGCTTATATGTGTTATACAGTTTTGTATATTCATGCATAGATTTCTAGAGGGTCTTGATGTATAAACCAATTTCGAGTAAATGCGATATCCGTTGACGTTATTATACGTCTTGCATTAAATATACTGGCACTGTTGGTGGTCATTATGATGGTGGCATTGACAGATAAAGAGAGAAAAGCAAGGTAGTAGATTGATCGAGAGTAAAAAAGTGTTAATTCAAATTACTTGTATGTCAAGTTGTCAGAAAGAAGTATTGTGAACGCAATCATCGTGTCATCTATCAATTATACTTAAGTCAGTTCCTTGACCCATTTTGCATAAGGAAACTTTTATGTCTTTTAGACAGACCCTGCGACTGTAGTGGTCAATGTTAGATTTAGCGGGAAATTGCTAGTTGGTATGTGAAATTTTGTTAAACAAAGACGCCGTTTATAATTATTACGAGTCAGTGTGTCAAGTGTCAGCGTCAAAGCAAGTGCTACCACGAGTAATGACCACTGTTCCACTGATGAGATTCCCAAGCCTAATGCAACCGCCATATTCGGGACGGCTTTAAGTCGCTTGTGGAGGCACTCAAACGACAATTACACCGACTAGGGAACTGACACCTGAAAACGCTCTACTCCGACCACAAGTGACATTGATTGGCTGAACGAGCGAGCCATATGTGTAGTAGTGCGAGTAGTCCAATGACAAGCCTTCCCAATTCAAACGGCGTTCTTATTTTTCCTTATCTTGGCAAGAAGAAAAAAGTATTACCCTAGTGATTTACCTTATTTGGGATTTTCAACATATAATAAGCGGTAGGAATACGGTCAGTTTCGTCTGCGTAATATCCTGTTTTAGAAGCTTATCGTCTTGGTAGCAAAAACTGATAAATTCTATGTAGCTAAATCTGATGCAGTTCAATCATTAATAAAAAGATAAGCAAAGTAAGCGCTCATTGTTATGACCCTGGACTACAAAATTAGAAAACACAGCAGGCCCCATCCGATCCGATCGCACAGAAAGAGATTGAGTTCAAAACGTTTCGCACGGCTCCGAAAATGGTCAATTTGCATTCGAAAAGGACAAGAACAGGTGACACACTACGTTTGTTTAAATTTCATATTGGGAAATTTGTTCGTTTTGAGATACGTGATGTCGCGTTATCTCCTCTATGTCAAGAAGAAGGTATTAATAGACTGCAGACGTGCATAAGCTGCATCAACCCGATTGCAATGCATAGCATGAGGGCCTTGCGTATCTTTTGCTGGGTGGCTGGGCTGGGTTTTCCTTCGTTGTGTCTAAAGTGGTCGGCAACGGAAAAAAAAAGAAAGACTGAAGATCGCTTGTTTTTTGTATTTTCTTTTTTCCTTCTTTCTCTTCCGCTTCCCCAATCTTCTTCCCGCGTATTTCCATACATACCCTCATCTCTATTACATGTCCGAGAAAATAAGCCGCCTCGAAGAGGGCGCAAAGGAGCAATACTACAATGAAACGGGTATGACTCACGGCAGCGAGAAGCTTGACGAATACGACCCAACATGCATGTCCCAACAGAGCGCCGTCGACCCAGAGACAACGTTCCAAGGAACAAAGCGAGGTCTAAACGCACGTCATATCCAAATGATCTCGTTAGGTGGCGCCATTGGGTAAGTGTATCTCGTGGTTGACTGGACGTTATTTTAACAATAAGCGACAGACGATACCTTAATTTCTCGGTTGACAAGCAAACAAATTGACGCACCTTGTAATATATCTTTCTTATAGTACGGGTCTGTTTCTGAGTTCCGGACAGAATATTGCGACGGTGAGGAATAACAACTTATACGAAACGACGACAGTTAGACTTTCTGTATATTTATATATCGACAATTCCGATGTGTTCGATTAATAGGCTGGACCTGGTGGTGCATTGATCGCTTATTGTGTTATTGGTTTTATGGTAAGCAGAATCAATGGAAAGTAAAGTAGTCTCCAGGGCCTCATGTATATATTCTCTTTGACCGGATATAGGTTTACTGTATTATGACATGTTTGGGAGAGATGGCAACGTTTATGCCAGGTAAAACAGCAAACAACAGCACGGACCGACTCATTGCTCGAATATCGCATAAGCTAGACGTAACTAACATTTTACATTTTTTTCCCTCTCACTCCAAAATAAAGTGTCCGGATCTTTTAATCATTACGCAACTCGCTTCATCGACCCTTCATTGGGATTCGCTTTAGGCTGGAACTATTGGTAAGTATCACTATTATCTTGGTTAGTAAAGTTTCTTTTTCTCACAGATTTCAATGTGTATCTCATAGGTTTTCAGTAAGTATTCAGATTGTAAACTATCATGCATGCCCATGCACATGTGTAAAATGCATGCAGCTCCTTCTATTTTCTATGAAGAAGCTTACTTATCACCTTTCCTTTTTTGCTACTCTGCAATGACCCCTGGGTCCACAGTGGGTATGTATGTTTTCTATTTCGATACTGCAACTATGATATATTTTACTGAACACATAATCACCCACTTGTGTGTTATATATTCGATTTTGCTGCGTTGCAGGCGGTTACAATTGCTACAGGTTCGTCGATGTTTCGAGCTTACGAACAACGCATATGTCCCATGTGACTCTGGGTTTAGTCTCTCATTCCTTTCTTTTTTTCTTTCGTAACAGAACTTTCTGCTGCTGCAACCATTATTAACTGGTGGAAGCCAGTAATGCCAGACGCTGCATGGTCTGCTATTTTCTTGGTTCTTATCATTGCCATTAACTTAGTTGGAGTTCGGTAAGATTGCCCAGCAAACTGATGCTAGAATTTATGCATACATCATGGTCATATCACTGACTTATAAGCGACGTGTACGTATTGTTGCTATTATTTCGGTAATATAGAATCTATGGTGAACTGGAGTACTGGTTTGCTCTCATCAAGATTCTTATTACTATCGTTTTTATCATCATTGGTAAGCAGTCTGGACAGTAACTGAAAACAGTGTGTGAGAAGTTAATGGATAGCTCTTGCTAACTCAAAGTATTATTATATAGCCATTTGTGTATCCACAGGTGGTCTGGGCGGTGAAGTTATCGGTTTCAAATACTGGCATGATCCTGGTGCTTTCGTAGGCGGTGGTGTGGGAACTGTTAGTGTGCTTCTTACTGCAGGTTTCTCCTTCCAGGGCACAGAAATCGGTAAGTTGTTTCTAACCAAGATTTTTATTTCAAGTATCTGCTAGTAATAATCATTCGTAAAAATTAACATAAATGCAATCGATTATAGTTGGTATCACTGCTGGTGAAGCAAAGAATCCCACAAAGACTGTACCCCGAGCTATCCGTAATACATTCTGGCGTATCGTCTTCTTTTATATCGTCACCATGTTCTTGCTTGGTATCACTTTGCCAAATGACGATCCGAATCTTGAGAATAGCGACGACAGCGCCGGAACAGCTGCTTTCACACTAGTTTTCCAAAAGGCAGGAATTGATGCAGGCGCTCACGTGATCAACGCCATTATTCTTACTAGGCAAGTATTGTAGTTGATATCGAAGTGCATAAATAGAACTAATTAAATCTTTTTGAACCTTTTGATTTAGTGTGTTGTCAGCTGCCAATTCGGCGCTTTATACCTGCTCGCGCACCTTACTCGGTCTTGCCCATGATGGTAACGGCCCTGCATTTCTCTCACGCACCAACCGCTACGGTTCGCCTTACTGGTAAGTGTGGTTTTTTTTCTCTTGCTTTAACCAAGGAAATGAAATTTCTAACCTTATCAAACTTTGTCACGAAAAATTATAGGGCCGTCATTATCTCTTCAATTATCGGTTTTGCCTGTGTATTCGCATCTATCTATAGCGCTTCTGAAGCTTTCAACTGGTTCTTAAGTATCACCGCTGTCAGTGGCTTTATCAGTTGGTGGGGCATTGCATTCGTCCATCTCCGTTTCCGACGTGCATACAAGCGACAAGGAAGACTTCTCGAAGACTTACCCTACAAAGCATTCCTTTATCCCTACTCTGCCATTTTTGCTTGTGTACTGTGTATCCTCATT
The DNA here is from genome assembly GCF_025766255.1 of Zychaea mexicana. Taxonomy (NCBI): domain Eukaryota; kingdom Fungi; phylum Mucoromycota; class Mucoromycetes; order Mucorales; family Lichtheimiaceae; genus Zychaea; species Zychaea mexicana. The sequence continues at coordinate 205,514 of NW_026516687.1, read as the reverse complement.
ATTCTGGGTCAGGGGTACACTGCATTTACACCCGAATTCGATGGCGTTTTGTTCGTCACAAACTACATTGGTATCGTACCAGCCATTCTCTGCTATGTTATTTACAAGCTTGTTCGACGTACGCGCGTGGTCCCATTGGATGAAGTTGGTGAGTTTAGAGCAAGCAATTCTCGAGAAAAGTGAGGCCAACTCTATTATGTATAGTACTAATAGCTTTTTTCGTCCGTTTTTCAAATCTAGATTTTGATACGGGACGTGTATCTCGATTTGAAATGGAACAGGAAGAAGCAGAGGAGAGGAATTTGCCTTGGTATCGCAAAGTTTTCAACGTCATTGCTTAAATTATTATCATGTACTTTTACCTTGTATTTTTATTTGTATTATTATATATTTCAATCACGACAAAGAAAAGGAGAATCAAGCAATATTAAATCGTGGGTGCTAGGTGGACCCGAGGGTTGCGAACTGTGATTATTTGTATTATAACAAGATGCTGTGTGCACTACTTGTGCTTGTGAAGTAATATAAGGGTAGAAAATTATGCAATAAGAGAAAGTGTGTGTGTTTCTATGTATGATTTCCATATTCTGGAACACATCCCTCGAGTTACGAACTTGCTGCTTTTAGAGTCATGTAGTCGCCGTTTAACATAACGTTCCTTTACTCATCACTGGGCATCCACAGATGACTTTTAGTAGATATGCTTCCGTTCAAACATACGTTAATCTTTTCACTTCGTTCAAAGCTTCAAACATACTAACAGCATGCTCATATGTGTATTCAAGCTTGCGGTATTTAGCTTTCTACTTACATCTCACGTAATTTTAAACTCTCATAGTGTGTGAGTTATGCTAATAAAACCTTTGGTCGTATGGAAGATGGTTGATAGATCCGCTGAATAAATGTGGTTGCGCAGGCCCTAGAGCAGCTTTGACTACAACGTCGAGTGGTGGTCTCTTAAGATAAAGTGCAGGTGCCACATCATTATATTGAGCCCAGCCAGAAAAATACCCCAACGAAAGTTAGTGGAGCTAATAGCACACGCATACTATTAGTTAAGCCTTTGACAACCTATAAGAGCATTTATCAACTGAAAAAAAGGGCAAACCAGCTATCGATGAAGAGGATATTGTATTGTATCAGAAAAGAACAGAGGAGAGGAGCATAAAGTCTAATTATGAATACGCTCAGCGAATGAAATTGCAGAATAGGGCTTCCTTTTTACAGCGGGATTCGATTTTATTGGATGAAGGCGAACATCATTGAACGGCCTCTTCCTTTGCTTCAAAAATGGTATGTGTGTCAATATGAAAAAGGAAGAAGGGACGACGACGAAACGCGTTAAAGAATGAAACATACGAACGGCTAGATAGATGGATGAATGGATGACTCTGATGGATGGATCGATCAGGTCAATGAAAAGAAAGGGTGGATATTGATTTCTATAATATATGCATTTCGAATGTAGGTGAACATTCCCAAGACCCGCAACACCTTCTGCAAGGGCGCCAAGTGCCGCAAGCACACTCCCCACAAGGTCACCCAGTACAAGACTGGTAAGGCTTCGTTGGCTGCCCAGGGTAAGCGTCGTTACGATCGTAAGCAGTCCGGTTATGGTGGTCAGACCAAGCCCGTTTTCCACAAGAAGGCAAAGACCACCAAGAAGATTGTGCTCCGTCTTGAATGCACTGGTAATTATTTTTTTGAGTCAATTTACGACAACTGACGAACGAAATTGGAGTACAAAGCTGATACGTTATACTTTTCTTTTAGCCTGCAAGTACAAGATGCAGCTCCCCATCAAGCGCTGCAAGCACTTCGAATTGGGTGGTGACAAGAAGACCAAGGGTGCTGCTCTTGTTTTCTAAGCTTATTTTTTGTTCACGCTTTGTATCTCGGCTCGAATAAAAACGATAAGCAAAAAACAACCCACATATACAACAACATACGCAGTACTGCATATATTTTTCGGAACGCTTGACTCGTTATCATGACATATGTTGCTTTGGATATCAGCAGAAAAGAGAGCCTGGATTTAATACTGTTGGGTGATGGGGGTGTTGGAGGGTCGGAACTAGTCATAGCGAGTTGGATCCCATTCTGTCACAAAATGCTCGTCGAAACCATCCAATGTGTTCATGTCTTCATCGCTGATCTCAAAGTCGAAAACCTCCGTGTTGCTGACGATACGCTCTTGGTGAACGGACTTGGGCAACGGGACGTAACCGTGTTGGATGGACCTAGGAAGGAGGAAGAAACAAACAGTGCGAGGTTTAGATATTGCTTGTATGAAAACGCGTTTTCGGATAGGTGAATAGTCTTTACCATCGGATGAGAATATGCGCTGTGCTCTTGTTATATTTGTTTGCGATCTCAACAAGTGCCGAATCTTTAAGCTTTTCTCCCATTGTCAAGGGAGAGTACTATGTGTCCATCGTAAGTATATCGGAGGAATCCTTGCGTATTATCTGTTCCTCGGAGAGCTGCCTTACCGCCTCAAGTATAATGTTATGCTCCTTGCAAAACTTTTCGATATCTGTGCGTGCGAGATAAGGTGTAATCTGGTGGGATGGAGCATTTGCTGATTAATAGAGCATTCTTTATCTATTTCCCTGAAATGTAATGTATACGTGCCTCGACCTGGTTCACAACGGGTTTAATTTCGCAAACTTCAAGCAGTTCCTTCAAGTGATGCACGCCGTAATTTGAAACACCTTATATACGAGTTTGTATGCTTCTGTTTATTTTCAAGGGAACATATGCGATCTGAAAAAATTGAATACTTACCGATGCTCTTAACCTTGCCAGACTTTTTTAAATGCTCCATTGCCTTCCATGTTTCGAGACGAAGCTTGGTGCCGGGAGAAGGACTGTGGACAAGGTACAGATCCACATAATCTAAGCCGAGCTTACCAATACTCTTATCGAAAGCTGCCAAAGCCTTTTCATAACCTTGATCCGTATCCCAGAGCTTGGTGGTAACGAATATCTATTTTCAAACAAGATTAGTGTCTCAATCTCATATTAAAATATGGCGCAATCTAGCGTGATAATTACGTCGCTACGAGGCACTTGTCTAATAAAATGATGGAAGAATTGATTAGCAAAAGGAGTAACCACAAAAGAAATCGCGCAATTTGTTGCTGCAAGGACGGTACGACTAGTTCTGAGCTCACGTTTTGCTTAGAGCCTTGCCAACACCTTCTTCGTTTCGGTAGCAAGAAGCAGTATCGACATGACGATAACCAGCCTGTAATACATTGTTTTCGTTTAAAAGGTCTGGAGTAATTTAATCAAGCTGATTGTATGTTTATTCTTTTGTATACCTCTAAAGCCCAAAGGAGAGCTTGCTCAGTTTGAATGCCAGGTTTGGTGTTATAAACACCAAAACCAACGCATGGAATAGCGTTACCGTCATTGAGTTGTCTTTTGCTTGCAAGTCCAGTAATTGTTGCCATAGTGCTAAAAGAAGACGCGTCGGACATGCTAGGGCAGGCGTTTCCAAAATTTCAACCAAATTAAGAAAATCCGCTTGACCCATCCACGTTTGCTGGATCCAGAGGAATTAGGTGAAAGTTCTCCAAAAGACCATAACCATGTACAGCCGTGTCATGGACGTTGATGTCTACCGCGACCAAGCTACCAATCTATTCATGGGAACGGATTTGCAGTGATTGATCAACAACTGTTGGAAGGCGAATAAGCTTTCACCACCTTGCACCACCTTGGACCACCATATGCCTTAGTGCAGTGACGATGACAACCTCAATTACCATTTACTGACATGGAACCACACTGCTTCCGATGTCACTCAGCATCTCACGTCGTTCGTGATTGCTCGCTGCGTCGCAGCAACCAACATGAGTGCTGATCTTGCAATAAAACATTAGACGCGCATCTGGCGAAACCACTCGCTAGTGCACCACCAGTACCTGCTGCTACCAAACCATCTTCTTTGAAACAGGACGTTTGCAATGTCACCCAAGAAACAAACCCTGTGAACTCAGACGCCGACGTCTCGAAGCTTACGTTCTTGAGAATCAAGTCTTAAACTTCTTTGGCAACCCCGAGACCCCGACAGCTTAATGCATTGGGCTTTTTTGCAATTACAATAATCACCAGCATTTAAAGTATCAGTCAATTTTTATAGCAACGATCGACTTCAAACTATAGCTGTAAAATGATGATCTTTAAGTTTTTGAGCAAAGTCCTCAAAGTTTAAGACCCATAGTATATATTTATGAAAGTAAATTTCTTGCTTAAAACGAAAATAAACAATACTTCCACAACAACAACAACCTCTCCGCCTCTGCAGTTATGATACTACAGCTGAAACCTCTACACCCCCCCACCACCAACACACACTCCATTGTCAACATCACGGACTCTGCTCCTGAAGCTCAAATTGTTTCAATATGGATTCTAACTAAATCAGTATCACTAATATACAGTTCATAGATATGGTTATATACTCATTTTCTTTCTGATTTTGTAGGCTTTTACTGGTTGCTTGTCACCCACAAGTATATTATGTATTTTTATAATGGATAGAAGATGGAGAAGATACGACACCAATAATAGTATAGAATATGAAGGCATTGGTATCCATGTACATGATTGATCTGGTTTTATACTGTGCTTGAAATTTTTGAAGTATAACAATCAATACGATTGCAAATGGTCGATGAGGGAAGGGATGCCATTTGTTCTGTTTGTAGTGCATATATACGGCGACAACAAGTTGGCCAACTCCTCGCCAAGAGAATTCAGCACTGAGTTTCCGATGATAGGAATGGAGGCATCAGTTTCGAACAAGCTGAGTATACGTAGAAAAACGTCCTTGGTCTTGGTATCCTTGGTGAATAGGGAAGAATAAACATTATTAATAAATATTTTTGAAAACTATAAAATTTTTTCAATCACTAGATTGTAAAAAATTATTATATTTTCTTATCTCATTTAAGAAATATTAAAAATTAAATTCTAGAATTTATATTTTTATTTTTCCATATTACTTTTAAAAAAATCAAAAAATATAATCCTGGGATTAGATTTTTATTATTCTAATAATAATAATAACAAAAACAAAAATAATTATTTTATTTTATTTTTCTTTAAGTCTAAAAAATAATATTTATTTTATTTTAGCGAAGCTAATACTTTTCGGGTCTTTATACCCTTCAAGTCTTTTTTTAAATCAAAAATTACAATTTTTGAGGCGAAGCCTTGCTTCTTACTTTTTAATTTATTAAAAAGATTGAAACTTCGTTTCACTAAAAAGAACAAATTCTTTTTTTATTTAATAGAAAGACTTAAAAGGGGATAAACCCCGGTTTATAGCTCCTTTTAGTCGCTAAATATAAATTAAAGATTTATATTTTCAAGGACTTAAAGAAAAAAAAAAAAAATAATTTGTTATTTTTTTTGATATATAATTTAAGTGTTCAACTAGAAAAAGTTAAGTGTAACTTTACTTTTCTAATGAACATTATGGGTGATTTATGATATATAAAAAGAAATTATAGATTATAAAAAATTTATTAAATTTTTTTAATCACTATATTAATAGTTAACCCTCAGGGCTGTAAGCTTTTCCAGATCATTCTTGCTCAAACAGGCATTTTCACCTTCCCTCATGACCGCGGTTGCCAAGGCAGCCAATAACTTCGATGCTAAGACTCCGGAATTGAGCGATGTGGTCGTTTTGCCGTATGTGAACACCGTGATCGGCTGCTGAAGGTGTCCATAGAATAGTAAAGATCGTGATGAATAGTACATAACAGAACTTAATTCCATAAAATAAAATCATTTAGGTATTTCAAAAGTAATATTTTTATCATTATTGTTTATATTTATATTTTTAATGTGATTATATTTCTTGTTTCTTTTATCACAATATCCTTTTATACAAATTAAACATTCTTTTTTATTATTATAAGGGTTCCAATCATCAGGATGTACGTAAATACAATCTTCATCCCAACAATAACCATTATTATAACATTTATTTTTGATTATATCATCTTCACCGTGAGCAAAATTACATTCTTCTTTTGTATACTTGTACGTATCATCCTTCTATTTCTTACATATAATTCTCTTAATCTTGTTTAGAACAGTTTTTTCTATCCATTGATAAAATTAGATAAATATTTAAAAATTTCAATAATTTTTTCTAAACATAAAAAAAATATTAGATAACTTTTTTTAAAATTTTAATAAATATTATTAAGAAACAATGGTTAAAATGTATTAAGTTTTATATGTTGTATAGAGTACAAAACTATATATTTATGAAGTAATTTTTAGTATTTTGCCTAACAAATAAATTAATTTAAGTTTCTATATTTTAAAATTATGGAAAAAAGGTTATTCTTTAATTTCATATTAATTATTCATAATGATTTATTTAAGTCTTGGCATAAAAAGAAAAATTAACAAAAAAGTTTTAAAAAAAATTTATTAATTAATATAATGAAGGATAGATAAACTGTTTTTTAGATATTTATTACATTTTTTTAAAATTTCTCAGAAATTATAAAACGATACTTTTTTAAGTTTATTTAGTAAAAATGTTTGTTTTAATATTAAAGATTTAAATATTAATAATAGAATAAATTCTAAAAATTTAATTTTAAAAAAAATATTTGTAAAATTGATAAAGAAGATATATTAATAAATCCCAATTATGAAGATAATTTTAAATTAGATATAAATGATAATAAAGAATTTCCTCCTATGAATAATATTTTGAAAAATATTAATAAAGAAAACAAACTACTTTATTCAGAAATTTTAAAAAAAGATGAAAAAAAGGGTATCTATTGGCGAGCTCCAAGTCTTTACGTCATCATTTTCTCCTACTTGCAAGGACTTGATTCCATTGGCTGCTTCAATATTCATTTCATTTTGATTATAAAAGGCAGGAGATATCCAGCGTCATATATATCATGAAATTTTGTTTTGAGCTATCGCAGCTGCATATGCCGGGAGTGGGTGTAAATGGAATTCGAATTGTCATTATTGTCAAGCACCGAAGAATCGGACCATGATTGCGAGTCCAGGTATAATTTATATATTGACCGTGGAGGTACCACAAAGTTTACTGTGCTTGGCCCACACTCTAGATGATGCGCAACACTGTCAATTCGCATGCTTGCAGTGACAAGGGCGTTGAAGGGGTGGGCACCAAGTATAAGCTTGACAGAGACATTCTTTCCTTCCGTTTGGTGCAGCGTGCCTATCGCGAAATCGTTGCAGTCTATTGACGGGACTGATGTTGATAAGTGGGTGGAGCCGACAGTGCTTCGTTGCTCAGCGTGGCTTTCAATTTCAGGGTCGCGACCATACACCTCCAATGACAGAATGAGGAGACCACGATGGTTTTCAGAGTCCACTATAACTGATCCACTGAGCGCTCTTGCAACCATGTAACGCTGGTTGGGCTTGATTTCCCAGTCTTGATTCAGTTTTTAATAATTTCTTTATTCAATTCGATATAGTGACGCTTTGACAGGTAATTCGAGATTGCGCCCTTTTTACCAAGGCTGTGAACAGTATCACGTGTCAGAAACATATTGACTGGGGACAGCTCTTGAGTTGGACGCGTCAAGGTTAGCTGTTGTGGTCTTGCAAGCATAGTTTGTAGTTGTTCGATGTGGCTTGGTGACAAGATCAAATCCACTTCGCTACCATCCTCATCGGTTAAAGCAACAGGTACAACGTCATAGAAGTCTGCAAACATCAACGCGCGTTTTTTGGAGCGATCAGTGGCAGTTGTTTCTCCCATTGCGTGTAAAAAAGCTTCGTTGTAGCTCCTTCGTGGATTGCGATTGTCTAAAAAAATTAACAAGTGAGATTGAATAAATGCGAATATGAATTAAAAAAGTGAAACATACCCATTGATAAAAAGAGTAAAGCAGCCGTTAAGGAAGTAGTAAGACACCGTTGTAAAATTTATATTAAGCCGTTAAGAAAAGTATAAGTTCCCGTTGTAAAATAATTTAGCGGATATTGAAATACAGATTTGTTGCACGAAAGGCTTCATGTCTCGCTTCCATATTTACAACGCGGATGTGATGAATTCACAACCTTGATTCATTAACATATTAACAACGCCTTCAAGTGATGCATGCTAAAACACATACAGTCTGAAGGATTGTGAATACTTACCGATGCTCTTAACCTTGCCAGACTTTTTTAAATGCTCCATTGCCTTCCATGTTTCGGGACGAAGCTTGGTGCCGGGAGAAGGACTGTGGACAAGGTACAGATCCACATAATCTAAGCCGAGCTTACCAATACTCTTATCGAAAGCTACCAAAGCCTTTTCATAACCTTGATCCGTATTCCAGAGCTTGGTGGTAACGAATATCTATTTGCAAACGAGATTAGTGTTCCAATCTCATATTCGAAATTATGGCGCAACCTTGCGTAAACAATACGTCGCTACGAGACACTTGACTAATATGATACTGTGAAGAATTGTTTAGCAAAAGGAGTAGCCACAAGAGAGATCGTGCAAATTGTTGCTACAAGGAAGGTACCAGTAGTTTTGAGCTCACGTTTTGCTTTGAGCCTTGCCAGAACTTTCTTCATTATTTTCGTTCATAAGGTCTGGAGTAATTTAATTATAAGCTGATTGTACGTTTATTCTTTAAATACCTCTAAAGCCCAAAGGACAGCTTGCTCAGTTTGAGTACCAGGTCTGGTCCTATAAACAACAAAACTAACGCATGGAATAGCGTTACCGTCATTGAATCCTATTTTTACTTGCAAGTCCAGTGAATACTGCTATAGTGCTAACGAAGACGCGTCAGAAACTCACGCGTGAAAGGCAAGGTTTTATAACCAGGTTATCATACGATGTATAGAAAGGCAGAAATTCCAGCCTATGATAGCGCCTTTGATAATAATGAGGATGCATGTTATCAAATGCTTCGGTTTTAACGTGGTGTACAGTACTACTTTATGAGTAGTGGACTGATCAGTTTGAAGTTTGAAAGAATGAGCAGAGATTAATACAGGATGAAGTGGGAATGCTATGTCTATTGTAGAATTTACAGGGTAAAAAGTACGTGATTAATGTGATTTATGTGGTTGTAATGTTCGGTAGAATGGGCGAAGGATTAATAGGTGGTTGGGTGTAAGGGTGTGTATGCGTAGATGGGGTAAGGGGTAGGAAAGAGAAAATGATTTACAAGATAAAAGTAAAAAGACTACTATATAGTACTATCGAATGCAATTTTATGGATACCAGTGACGATGCCTTCCATATCACCATCGTCACCTTGTGCTTGGTTTTGATGTTTTCGTGACAACGGGAGCTTGAACAGAGATCTTTTTCTCAGCATTGCCTCCGTCACCTTCTTTTCGTACTCATCATCCATATTCTCATCTTTCACGGATTGTTGCTGCTCTCCTTGCTGCTCTTCTCCTTGTGTTTTTCGTTTAGCAGATGGGACATATCGTGCCGCTTCTATCGATTCTTTGCCGATCTTGGTCATTTTGTCTGTGGCAAATCGCTGTATTTCTGAATATGTCCGTTTCAAGCTATTGAACGGGCTCCCAGACTGATAAAGCCGCCAATCAGAGCTAGCGACTTTAACAATACATACGGAAAACACTAGAAGCTATTAACAAATATTAGTGTCAGTAGTCCGTATAATACAATCTCTCGTGTTCTCCCAAATAGCTGGTTTGCGTACCAATGGAATAGTGATTAAAGCGATTCCCATGGCGATATATACGGTTTGCTCGCCTGCATAACCAAGTACCACGAGTAGACCGAACCGTGCCACGTATAAAAGTCGCTGAACAACCTATATATTTCACGAGACAAGTTAGTGATCAGCAACAACAGCTCAAGGAAATTACAGTGGTCAAAATGAGTTCTATTTACCTTGTAGGCGCCCCATCGCTTTATCCGCGACTCCTCAAAGTACGTTTTTGAGGCTTTTGGGTGCCAATCCATCCATAGAAATGACAATAGGCATACGAATGCAAACGAGGTGGCGTGATCTGAAACGTCCCAATGACAACTTTCTTCGCTTTCAGGTGCTATGAAACATATCGTGGCCTGATGTATACTCTGTGCCACATCCCATGCCCGTTGTATGACAAGCATTAACCCGGCTTTAGCAAATTCTGAAAACGTAATTTCGAGTGGTGAATGGCGGAAAAAACTCGTCAAATCTACAGTGGATATCATAAACGTCTCCCAGAACCGTGACAAATCCGTTGTTAAATGTGCGTTTTTTCGTAGTACAGGTGGATACCAATAAGCTAAAAAGAAAAATCCACAAATAGGCGTGTCAGCTATTTTATATTTCTCTACACGTAAGACACCATGCTTACCATATAGACATATGAGTAATGTCATTGAATGAAGCCACAGCCATAATAAACCTAATATCCGGTACTCGGTTTTCGACGGCTTTCTCGGTGCTTTTGTCGTCATACTTCGCGTCAGCTTTTCGTTGAAACGTCGTTGCCGTAATGCAGCTTTTTGTTCAGTCACTATCTCATCGACGATAGCTTGACAATTGTCGCATAGAGCATACTTCTGATGTAAAGATGCCTTGTAGTCATCTGCCGTTCGGACATAGTAGTCATAATCGGGATCCTATCAATGAAAAACAAAAAGGATTTAGCACCTGTTCAGATACGAACTCTGGGATACACACACTTACACTTTCGTCTCGGATGTAATCACTCATGATTTGGTATATTAGTGCCTGGTTCCGTTCACAGCTTTCACATAGTCGCCGAGTTTGGAACTTTCGTGAAGCATCTTGAATGGGAGTTACTATAATAATTTTGTGTATGATACACAAATTAGTTTAACGGTTTATTTGCATATGTGCATTTGTGCTTATTTCTAGGCTTTACTTACTGGAGCGATTCAGTGACGCATCGTACATTACTGGCAACGTGTCTACAATTTCACCACTCTTTATGGCTGCGTATTAAATAACTGTTTCTTTTTTTCGTACAAGGCAGTTTGTGAAGACCAAAGATAGATTTGCTTACCTCGTCTTTTACGTTGGTGTTTTCGCAAATGTTACAGTGCCAGTACCCCTCGGTCTGTTTGCTTCCAGGCAGCAAATAAGAATCTTGGTTACAGTACCAACAATTCACCTTGACAGGAAGATCAGTAAAACCCAAGAATCCAAGAAGCACTGTTCTCCATGGGGGACGCCTATTGGTAACGTGGTTGCTCATGGATTGGGTCTACACACACTTTTTGGAAATAAGAAAGCAACGACTGGTGTGTGGGAGGGGAGGGGGGGAGCGGAATTGAAGCAACTTTGTGTGTGTGTGACGGTGGAGAAGACCTGATTGCATTGTGCTACAACTCAGCTTTCCCTTTACAATTATCTAAACTGGATCCTCCAAAACAATGGACTCCTCGTCACAAACCGACGAATTCTTTGACGACTGGGGATCGCCTGGCTTTAGGGACCAGCTGTTTCGGAATGTCGCCTTAGCCGAAAAACAGGCAGAGCAAGCGCTTGCCACCAACAGCAATAACAACGTAACTATAGCAAAGAGCGTGTTTGTGTCTTATTGTGTCATGATACTCCTTATTAATCGTGCCGTATACAATGAATTATGTACAGCTGTTTTCACATAAAAAAACGCACGGTGATATCCACGAACGTCCTTGCACGGCATTCCACGTTTTTCGAGACCCATTACAGCGTGAGAATCGCGTCACCGTGCCACCGCAGCAACAGCAACAGACTTTGAAACCGTTACGCGAAATCGATACCAATCAGCATGAGAATAGTAATGTTTATGGCGACAATCAGAAGAAAAAAGGAAGTCAACCTGTCCTTGATTCCAAACAAGGTACAACATGAAAAAATGCTCCAAATGACTTTCAGGAGGAAGATTGTGCAGTAATCTAATTTGTAAAAGCATATATAAAAGCTGACTGGAGAACGACCAACAATACCATCGCCACGACTACAATAGGAACAACAACCACATGCTCCGCCAAAATGGAGATACAAGCAACGCTCCCTGCTAAGATAAACCAACCCCAACTGCCGTTATCACCACTACAGTTGTCATCCAATATGGATACGAAAAAGACGGAATCTGACGAAGACGAAGAAATGTGGGGAATAGAATTCGACATTGATTTTCCATCTTTGATAAACGACTTGGAGAATAGTGGCAGCAGTACCCAGCTTGACCAGGCCTCTAATGAGCCCAATAAGCAGCAACAGGAGACAAAAGACGCGCTTTTCATAAAACCACTGATGGAATCGACATTGGACAAGTTTGGTGGATTCATGACTGCGGGTAGCAAAAAGTCAGTGGCAATCGATAGCACGGCTCGACAAAAGGCACTCGCATTTTTCAATAATGCTCCTACCACGATCACCAAATCCAGTCAAACCAATTTACCTTCTAATGATCGGGAAGATTGTAGTCCTAAGCAGACGGTCGACAGCAGACTACCACTGCCAGCATCATCGTCCTCATCATCACCACCAGTAAGCGCGCAAGCGACGTCCGTAACGAGTGGAAAGAACAGCACCTTTGACTATATCGATACCCTGAACGCTCAAAATCAAAAGAAACCTGTTCCAACAAAGTTAGGTGGATTCACTACTGGTTCTGGTCGTCCTGTCGCTTCTAGCTCTAAAGAAGCCTTACGCAAAGCCGAAGATTTGTTACAATTAATTCAATCACTCAACGAAGAGTCCAAGGAACCAGAGAAAAAAGAAAAACAGCAGACATTGCATGTACCTGCGCATGTTGAAGAACAGCCTTCGAAATGTGGCGAGAAACGCCCTGCCGAAAATGACATTGGTCCTGACAATATAGACAACGAGGAATTGCAGTTCAAGTACGAGGATGTGCTATCGCACTATGGAGGCTTTATGATGGGCAATAGCAGAACTACAATATCGGTATCTGCAGATGCAAAGCAACGAGCCGTTGCCCTTTTTAATACTTCTGAAACGACGAGAGAGCTCACACAAGCCTCACAATCTCCATTATCACAACGACCTTTCCCTCCTTCATCGCCGTCCTCTTCAGCAAACTCACAGCAAGCATCACCATTACGGAGGACAATATCTTATGAAGACGAGCCACAATTACAGTTATCACCGCAAAAGCCTAATGAAACGCTCGACAGCAGGTCACAGCAACGCGAAGCGACACCACCACCACCACCATCGGTACCCCCAGCACAAGAACAGCTTTCTGCTCCTACTCCAACACAAAAGCCAATGGAGCAAGTACGTCCCTCACCTCCACACAAACGGTTAAAAAGACGACATGTAGCAGCAAATCCGAAAATGAAGCCATTTAAATCGCCAGTTCTCCAAGAGAATTACGAACTCACCAAGGCTGCTGCTTCTGGAAAATTGCCCTCCTGCTCGATTCAATGTAAAGGACGAACCGTATTTTCCATGCATGGTAAGTTTGGTATCGGATGTGAAAGGAAGACGCTGAAGTCCTTTTTAGAAATTACTCATAAACATGTCAGCAACGGGCACACGTTATCCTCTGTCGCAGCTAGGAAAGCCTCTTCAGCACAGTCTCAATGATCTCAAGAATATGAATATGTAAGCCATTAAAGGTGACAAGAAAATATAGCGAATCAAACAATTTGGGAGAGAAGGGCTATTGAACTGATCGTTTGCTTCTAAATACAGCTCTGATGAAATTCTGCATTTGACTGCTGCTGATGCCGGTAAAGTACGGTTCTCTAACTGGGGCCCTAAAGAAGCTTATAAAGCTATATGTAAGGCTGGTGTTCTGGACCGATTTATATCCGATGCATGGGTGGAGAACCATTATCGCTGGATAGTCTGGAAACTTGCTTGTATGATCCGCTCGTACCCATCAAAATTCAGAGACTGGTGGTGCTCACGTAAAGTTGTTGAGCAGCTTTTATACAGGTAAAGCACAACACGGGATCGGGTGATTAGGAGCGCATAACTAATAATAAGAATATTAGATATGAGCGTGAGATCAACTTGGGTCATCAATCTGTGCTCAAGCGGATACACGAACAAGACGATAACCCTGCAAAACATATGGTGCTTGCTGTTGCCGACATAAAGCCATTCGTTGCAGCGGACGGCGGTGGGCAAGGTAAAACGGTAGTTTTCTTTTCTAAATTACGTCCTGCATATTTCCGTTTCTATTTCTTCCTAACTTACATAAAATATTGTAACATTCTACTACTAGCTGCTGCTGCTGTTGCACGAAAATACCAGCTGGTCTTAACAGATGGATGGTATCAGATCAACGCAGTAACAGATCCTAGATTGGAGCGTGCGATTGCAAAAGGCAAAGTCTCTATCGGATCAAAACTGTCAATATGTGGAGCACAGGTACAAAGATTACTATTAATTAGCTTTATATTTTTTAATGTCCGTAAACTGGTATCTAACGGTAAATATATGTAATCAGCTTAACGGAGATGCACAGCCACGATCGCCTTTAAGCGCATCATCCAATGATTCCATTTTATCTATAACAACAAATGGTTCTTGGCTAGCAGCGTGGGATGCTAAACTTGGATATCAACGAAACCGACTCGTCTTGCGCTCTCTTTCGAGCGTATATGAAGATGGAGGTATAATTACTGTACTGGATGTCGTTGTATGTCGCAAGTATCCCATGATGTATACCGAAGTTTTACCAAATGGCACGCGGATAAAACGGACAGCCAGAGAAGAGGAAGAGGAGCGAAGGCGCGCTGGAGCTGAACTCCACCAACATTGGGATGATGGAGGTGGGGGTGGGTGGGCACCACGCTTTCACGAGCATGGCGGTATGCGCATGGTACAATCACGAGGAAAGCCCCTCGAAGAACCATCACCGACGAAACCCGAGGAGCGTACTGTTTCAGCTCATTTTAGAGTGCAGCTATGTGATTATCGCAGTAATTCCAACAGCAGCAACAGCAGCGACGGCGGCGGCAGTGAGCAAAGGATGGCAACGCTACTGTTATTGGATGCAAATGAGCTGAAACACCTGGATATCTGCGAGGGCAGCCGGTACAAGATCTACTTTACAATGCCGTACACACTTTCAGACAAAAGCATAAACAACAACTCATCTACAATACATCTAAAAACGACAAGAAAAACTCAATGGGAGAGTGTGTCAGATATCGACGAAGCCACACTTGCATCTACTCTGTATATACCCCGCCAAATCTCTTTGACAGCTACCTTGCCAACCCTCGATAAAGGCTCAGAAATTGACATTGCTGTCTTGGTTCTCCGTAAGTGTGTCTAATAGTAATCATTTCGGGCAGATTTATGTCGACACTGCCACTAACAATTATTTTGATAAACACAAGATTCTACATGTTCTGGTGAAGAGTCCCGCACTATCGAAGGCCGAGCACTCTGGTACCAAACATTGCTTGTGACCGATGCTAGTGGAGGATTATGTCAAGTCAAGTTAAAGCTACCCTGTCGTCCTTTAAAGGGTATCGATGGCCAGGTAAGATGGAACGGACCTAGATGAGAAGATCATCCTTAGAGTATATGTATAATGGTGTCTCTAATGTATCCCTGTTGATCCCACTATCCGACAGATTGTTGGCTTCACTAATGTGACTCGCGAAGTGCACGACACGAAGTATTCGATTACACATCTAAAAGTTGGAGATAACAGTGAGGCCTTCAACAAGCAGAAGGCAGCTCCCTATATGCAGCAAGCAATCAATAGCGTGCGTCAGTGGGCTCAAACGTACGTGTTTCCATATTGCACATATTCTTCATATATGTAACTTACCGTACTTACATATGTTTTTGCATATGTATATAGTAATCCTGAAGAACTGCAAGCGATAAAGCAGCGCGTAAACCAGTTTTTGCTTTGATAGCAAGTTGAACTGGGATGATTACGACGGGTTAGAGACACCCCCCGGGAATAACTGGATCTAGCTAGATATAGTGTTGTAATTGACCGTGTTTTCTTTCAACAAAAAAATCAATGATATACCACATAATATTTCTGAGTATGCATATTGTGTATCAGCGTTCCATTTACGATACTAAAAATGGCATGTCAATAATTGATACTCATGGATTTAATTCTTTTAACTCAAAAGACGTTTATTGTAGCTGTTGATGATCAGAGCTATATGATGGTATATAAAGTGGCTATTTATCGATAGACGTGCTGAATCTATAGTAAAACTGTAGTCAAACAACTATATCAGAAGGGAAGAAAGGTGTGCGTTTAGGTTGAATAAGCACTGAGCTGACTGTAAAAACCAAAATCGCCTGCTATGCGACGAATTTGCCAACTTTGCTTTTCAGTGATAGCCGGCTCTCTCTATCTTTAACACAATGTCACAAGATTTGGTAAGACATTCTCACTCATCGAAACCAATTTTAATGCACAACTAGCTAAATAAAAGCCATTGGGTTTCGTCTGGCTTATTATAGGCACTTGGCAACGAAGAATTGTTTGGTGGTGAAATTGGTGACGATCTTGAGCTGTCCGATTTCGAGGGCGATCAAGGTATGTAACATATGATATGACCTTGTTTGTCAACGACAACGACAACATCGCTGATTTTTTTCTTTCTAATAAAAAAAATAAAGGTTCCGCCGATGAGAACGACAAGCCAGATTCGAATGGTAACGAAGAAAATCACCAAAGCAACGAAGAATCAACAGCACATTACGAAAAGGAGCAACCACAACAGGAGCAGCAGCAGCAAACACCAGGAGAAGCTTTATTTAGTCGAGAAGACGACAATTATGACGATGAAGAAGAGGAAGAAGAGGACGAGGAAGAAGCCGTAATGAGACGACCCCGATTGCCTTCATTTAAACGAGCTCAGCGCGATTCAACACAAGAAGACGATCCCGATCTGGAACGGATGCGGGAGGAACTACGATCAAAGCGACAGGTTGCTGCCGGTGAAGATGGTGGCGACTCACAACACGTCTCGCAGCAGCCGCCTGGGGAATTGGATCCTGGCCAAGGTAAGTTACAATCGAAAAAGGAGACGCTATCAGCGTGCGTGTGTTTCAATGGCTTTGCCTTTTAATCAAACATCTCAAAAAAATAGCCTTTTTGGAGGTCTTTGATCGATACTCGGAAAAGGTCATGTCTAGCGGCAAACGTAAAAGAAAGAAAGCCGACGAAGAGGATTTGGAACGAGCTATGGATGATGAGCTCTCATCTTTACGTGATAAGATGAAGATGGCTGCAGAACAAGACAATCATTCAAACAGCCAACGAAAGCCGGCTCTTGCCAAACTCAAAATGCTACAAGAAGCCAAAGCATTATTGACTCTGTATGTATTTCTTTTCTATATCCTTTGTTTTATATTGATTGGATAATGAGATGTGTGTTTGGTGGATGGTTCTGGATATTCATTTTGTTACTGATTTTCACACTTCTGCTATAGAGATGCTGCGCAAGATAGTATTTTGGACAACAATCTACTTGACACCATTCGGCTTTGGCTCGAGCCTTTGCCAGATCGCTCACTTCCAAGTCTCGATATTCAAAACACGATGCTTGATATCTTGAACTCTGTAAGTTATGAAGCAATGTATCCTTTTTCTTTGGTTAATAGAGAGGAGTAGTGTACCATATCATACGAAAAAACAGCGGTTTTAAATTTTTTTTTCAACCATTGTATTAGTTAACAATAAGCAGTGGACACTTACGAGAAAGTGGTGTGGGTAAAATCGTATACTTTTATCAAAAGTCGCCTCGAGTTGAGCCACGGGTGAAGCGAAAAGCAGAACAGCTTGTGGCCAAGTGGAGTAGACTTGTTATCAAGCGTAGTGATAATTACAGAGAACGCATGCATGAAGAACAAGATTACTCGCGCGAGCAGTCGTAAGTTTCACTATAGTAGATGCATGTAAGTGGACTTGGAAGTTTTGCTAATCGAAATTTTTCCATCTAGAATGGCGCAACGTAAACGATACAGACCATCAAATGAACAACCTAGAGAAGGAGGGTACGTGTTATTTTATAGCTGCGAATGGTGAGTGAGATAGCTTTTGTTGACTTCTTTTACTCTTCTTAGTGATGACCCTCGACGACGGGTTCATGTTCATATCCCTCAGGCTGTGGCTCCTGATTATGATATCATTCCTAAAAGCGTTGTAAAGAAAGAAAGAAGGATAAAATCAAAAGAAGTAGGTGTATTTTCATGTTCAACAGCGGTACAGAACTTATGCTTATTTGCTATTTTGTTTACAAAACTTGTAGCAGGGTACCATGAAACGACTCACAAACACGATTCGATCGATGAAGAAATAATAATAATAATAAAGCTATTCAACAATGAAGATTACAAAAGACATTATGACGAAAAGGGATGTGTCGTTTTGGGTGGAAGGATAAAGGAAGGGAAATGAAGGGTGAAGGAGAAAATCTACTTTTTGGGAGTGGCTATCAGAGCACAATTCTCTAAACTAGTTGCAGAATCCACGTAGTAAACCAATTTCACGTCAAATCCAAACTGTTCCAAGTAGCGCACTCGTCCCATATCGATCGCTCGTTTGCATTGATAACCAATCTTTTCTCTATCTGAATGATCCAACCCTGAGTAATGGCCACTAACAATATGCGCGAGAGAGGGTGTGAGTGAATTGATAAATACAGCGTAACCACATTTTATCATCTTTTACCCTTGCCAAATGGGAAAAGAAAGACAAACTTACGTCGTTTGATCAGCATCCTCGGCTTCTTGAGCCGTAGTAGCATGTTCATCTTGATCATCGCCACTACCGCTGCAATCTGGTTGCCGAAGACCACAGATTGCCCAGCTGCTCATTTTGCACAAACGAGCAAAATCCAACTTGTCAAATCCATTCTCGTTCAGGTACGCCGTGTTGGGGTACATTTCATAGCGACAAAGTTGATGACAACATAGCGCAATAATGATGCCGGAGATAGGGTCACTATTTAAATGAAGTTAGCTACCACTTCTATCGCACCGTATTCTCTCTCTCTCTCTTCATCCCCATGTTGATTGATGATACTTGCGTATTGCCAGCTGCCTTTTCGCTTTCAACATAGTTCATTAAGCATTTCAAAGTAATATCTGTGGCACTACCACATAAATGTTTGGATAATGCGACCACTTTTTTCCGCTTGCCAGTTTCCTTGTCGGAAAGTGCTTGGACTTTTGATAAATCCAAATCTTTAATATCGATGGTGACGCGTTGAACGGTAGAGCGGTTGCGTGAATTGCCTAGCAATGTGTTGTCGGTCTTGTTGCGTACCAGTTTTCGATCAATCAAAACGTATGTTGCTTCACCATTTATTTCGGCAACAGCCTGCTTGACATAGCTGGAAAGCTCTCCCTTTCCTGCACCAAATTCAATAAAAGACGCTTCCTTATTGTCCAGCATGCCCTCCTTTGCCATATAACCTAGCAAAGACGACTGCAGTTGCTCACGTATATACATACATATATGAGCTAACTTATCCTTCAAAGTAATATTCTCATTTAGCTGATATTTACCTGTTGATCTAAATGCTTCGTTTGTTTTACACCCTCTCTAAAAACACCAAAGCAGCAGACACCGATTAGCTATTGAATCATTGCGCGTGTAAACATGTTAACACTACCTCTTGCTTTCAGCTGCATCATGCTTAAGCATGGATAGCTCAATTTCCGGTACATGGATATCCTTGACCTCGTCGATCAGGGTCCTTAAATCCTGTTGAGGAAGCTGTGCCAACTGCACCCGCGTGATCCATGGCTGAGCATGTAAATGCTTGTGCGAGAAGATATTCTTTTGAAACTCCAGTTCTTCGGCAGAAAGTGGAATAGTGCAATTGATATTTAAACTGTGAAAAACCTCTGGCTCGCGTGGACGTGAATTGCATTTCGTCTTCATGTGGTTTTCCAAATCCTTTTCGTACACCGTACTTATATATTCATATTAGCCAAGGGAACTTTCCATAGATCGTATATGCAGTATTTTGACAGGGCACTTACTGTGAATTGTCATACGGACAAGGCACACGGCGATCACGTTCACTAGTTTCTTGCTGATTCAAATGCTCACCACAATATTTGTTGGTCTTTTTGGCAGGTAAACTGCAATAACGTCGTTTGCGAGAAACCCAGTAATGACCTGTCAAAAATAAACCAGTGGAGTTAGATCTCACGGGGAAACGAGAAGCGATCAAGCTTGATCATGAGGTGCAAATCAATATTACATTGCTGTGGTTTGTCGGGAGGAGGTGGAATGGGTTCCTCGACCTTTTGCTTCTTTTTCTTTTGTGCAATCTCGGAGGGTTTGGCGTGAGGCTCTTTTGGCATATTGTTGTGTGGAGTTATAGAAATAAAAAAAAATCTCTTTGAGCGTCGCAGCACCGAACTTAAAAATCATGAACCGATCCACCAAGTGCTCTTTCCGGTAGCAAAAGCAGCAGCAGCAGTAGTAGTGGTAACGTCTCGCCTATAGTTGATCATCCGAACCGTCTCTAATGAAGCAATGCTCCAGTTAAGTAAATATTGCAACCATGGTTCTTGCATTTACGTGAGAGAACATTGTCATATATCAACACATGTACTAGAATTACGTGATACGTTACAAGTGTGATAAGATCAACACACGTCGAATAATGGATACACTAGTTACCCCACAGTATCTTACAACTCTTTGCTTAGCTAGAAAATAGCAACTCTCAAACTCAAAACGCGTGGAATACAAAAGCACACGCGTGTGTGTATACGGACATGTATGTTACGCGGATGGAAATAAACACGTACATAAAAAAAGATTAATGCCAAAATTGTGCTGAGCTTTTTCCTCTCTTAACAACTTACACCAACAATGGGCAAATCAAAAAAGAACGCATCGTCGGCACGCGCAGTACCTCCTTCCAAACAAAATCCAGTTGGATCGTTTGATCGATCCTCTTCGCCATCAAGTGAAGAATATGAAAAAGTTGAAAACGTCGAAAACGCCGCGAATTCAGACGATATAAGCAACTGGTCCAAAGTTGGTGGTGGAGCTGATTCCGGAACAGATAATGAGAACAGCAGCAATAATAGTCAGCAACCACCAACATCGTCTACTACCGCTCCTCCCACCACAACAACTGGATCTAAAAAAGTAATTTGCAATGAGACGTGCGAAACAAGAGAGCAGAGAGAAAAGAATCATTCGTTGGCATGGCGTCGGGAACTTTTCATACTGAGCGTTTGAAACAATTTGTAGGAACAATCAATGCTTTCTTCGGATTCAGAAGCTTATCAGGTACGTTTCACTTTGGGCAAACAATCACGGTTTGGTAGGGCGAGGAAAGAACAAACAACTAATAGAAAACGACCTTGGAAATATAACAAATAAAAGGCACACGATGACAACGACAAAAAGCGAACAGTGTCATCCAAAGAACAGGTAAGGCAATGGATTACGATATCAAGTGATGAGCGTTATCTATACTGATACATCGATTCTGTATAATATTTTGCATTATGTAGCAGCCAAGTGCCAGTAAGAACGATAGAGACAATGAAGAGGTACACAAGGAAACCTAATGTAGCAGTAGTCTGTATACGTTGAAGTATCTGTTTGCGAGCACTAACAACAAAACTTCGTCTGCTTGCTTTTAGGACAAGACTTTGATTTATGAGCGCATCACAGAATTGAGGGATAGTGCACCGAAAACACGCAAAGAGGTAATGTTACATGCTGCGTCCCAGCTTTGATACCGATAAAAAAATGGCTAATTGGACTGTCGGGTTGAATCAATGATAGCTTTATCAAAGCTCTTATGCGATCTTTTCGAAAATTGAACAACTCGACAACAAAAAGAAAGCAACCTCACTTTCATATTCATACTCTATCAGTTTAACTCGGTAAACGACTTTCCTTTTGAATGTAAAACAATGAAACGGCAAAAGGATACCTATGTTGCATACGAGCTATTATATATAATATTAACACTTGCTTCTTTCCAGGAAATTCAATATAGCAAAATGTGTAAACGAATACACTAGTCTCCTCTTCCAATATTTTGAATATTTGAACCAGGTTTGTAGCAAATGTATTTACTTGACCAAAAAAAAAAGAAGAAAGAGTGGGATATACTTACAGAATAGCTTTATACGCATGTAGAATGGAGGTGACAAGGATGAAAAGGCATATGTTGGCGATTTGCTGCGGATATGGGATTTATGCGAACGACTTAACTTTTCTGGAAATACGGACGATGCTGTTGTCGCGGATATGGTGGATTGGCTTAGCTTGCATTGGCCTTCAGGTACAAAAGAAGGGGGATGGAACTTCGTACTGCCTCAAGTGATAAATGATATCAACTAGAGCAATTATATTCAACGATATCTTCTATTTAGAAGAAACATCTACGCAAGATCTGCAACGTTTTGGCAGTTTCGACAGTGATGACGAAGAACTTGTTATTGTGGATCACGACGATATCAGCAATGGAGATGACGATCAGGAAGATTCAGAAGAAAAAGTTGCTGTGGACTGGTTACTTATTCGAAGGTAAAGTAATGTTCTATTTTATGTACTTATCAACAGACAAACAAACAATGAACCTTATTCACGCATATGCATTTCATAACACAGAAACTTGTTACGAGGCAATGTTGTGGAAGCCATCCAGATGCTCAAATCTTGTCTCGACACACTTTCTGCGGACAATCGAGGCTGCTTGAAACGCGTCATCCAGCTTGCCGAGTCTATGCCCACCTTACCACAACGACAAAATGACGCCAGCAGTTTAGCCGCCTGGCAAGCTTGGACGATATATCGATTGCAAGTCAGTGACGAGTTCGAAGGATTTCTTTCGAGTGGAGCTTCTTCTCAAGGCATTCAGCTTACTGATCGACGCGTGCGTAAAGAAATCAATCATTTGCTCAAGATTCTGTGTGGTGATGAAAAGGTGATTAGCAAGGCTGGCACGTTCCTGGAAAGTTTTGTTGGGTACTTGATCTACTGCGAGCCGTTCCGAACACGCACAGACACAGCTGCTGTTGCCGAACGTCTGTTCCTCCAGTCTTCTTCTCTTTCCACGTCAGACGAACAGCAACAACAAATCGATGTGGTCCTTGCTGCATGCCAATACATCCTGCTCCGTGACTGGGATGGCGCTTTAAGCGTGTTTGATGATTACTATCTGCAAACACATATTGGTCATGCATTCATTTGTGCAGGCATCATGGACAGAGGCTGTGGACCGGCGCCTAGTATGGCTCACGAGGCGTGTATCAATCCAGTGTATCATATCATGAATGCATATGCAAACTCGATTGCACATGAGGAAGATATGTGGGAAGAGGCCATGGGCTATGTTTCCGCATGCAGTACGAACCGTGACTACTGGGCCAAAGAAGTATGTATATGATGATTTAAAAGAAGAGAGAAAGGAGAAAAAGAAGAAGAGGATCTAACATTACTTTTGGATCACAAATTTACTGATGTATTGTATACAACGTAGTTGTTGAACGAACGGATAGAATCCGCCAAAAGCACTGATGATTTGAAAGAAATGATGCAAACCTGTGATGACTACCAACTTTTAGAGCTAAAGAAGCTGCTATGCAAGGTGAGTTGCAGGATTGCCACCCGTGCATTTCCCCTGACCCTCCCCTGACTTTTTGCTTTCCTACGTCCCATGTTTTCACTTTCGCCACCTGAACTAAATATGCTTTACACAACACACAACATATCCAAAGGTTATGGCAGAAAAGTATGAAGAAGAAGGCAACACGCAAGAGGCGACTATCAGTTATGCCACAGCTGGTGATGTTGCTTCTTTGGACAAACTGGCGGATAAGGCACTACAACGATATCTGGAAAGTGGTAAAGTATATGCTACCTTTATCTGTATACGTATTCACTGTATGCACGATAAATGTGACTGACTATATATCCGGATGCTCGTCGTAGGTGTTCTGGAACAAGTTGTTACGGAAACAAATGAGATTCGGGCTACTATAGAAAAGAGCACACACTACAAGTTTCTTTTCCAATACCAACGGTTACGCAATCTTCTCGAGGTAGTGTCACAAAAGTGCTTCATCAAAGAAGAAACAGCATGGAAACTGACGTCTATTATTTGTTTATGGCCAATCTCGGAACCTAGAAAAACCAGCATGACGAGGCTGCAAATCTTATCAAGCAGATGTTGACGTCCATCGATGCCCCTGCAGAATTCCAGGTCATTTTGCTGATTGACAGTATGTCCATATTAGAAGGTATTTACTGCACAGCTGACTGCTTAGCGATCTAGTGGTCTTTCCAAAGCCTTTAGTACCATTATCAATGCATACGTCTGATTGTTTCTTTTTTTTCTAGAAACGACCAACGACCGTGTTATTTTCAGTGAAAGCGAGACATTAGATTTGATGCGACGGCTGCAACGAACGCGCAACAGCCTGCATGCAAACGTATTCACGCAATGCTATAACCGTGTCCGACCATCCTCACCCCCTCTTGCTGGAGCAACAGATAGCTGCTCTTCCATTACCAACGACAACGATGTTGTTTCCAAAATATCACAAAGTCTGGCGTTTAATCTTGCCAATGCACTTATTTCACAATGAAAAATAAAAAGTCTTAGTGAGTAATCTAACAATCAAGAAATTTTTGTGTCTATTGACGGGGAGCATGGTACTCTTCTTGCTCTCCGCCATCTTTTCGGCGACGCCGCCGCCACACTGGTGCAACCAAAGCCGCGGGCTCATGAGTTCTAATTGATGATAAACTACAAAGCTGTGATGAGACGGGGGGGGGGGTTCTTCTATGCACCGCCACACCACACACTTTATCTATTGGCGCAAAAAAAAATAAAGGTAGTGGATATGGTCGGTAAACCCCAGGTGGTTATAAAAAGGTGACCCGCAAAAAATTGTAAAATTCAAATAGCGGTTGAAGGGGACTCGCAAAATGAAATCAGAACCCCGTTCCCGACTCATTATTGCTTATACATTTTTCGCTTTTCTTTTCCTTCTTTCTTTCCTTCTCCACTTCTTTTCCTCTTTAGTTTAATTCAACCTACTTTCCTTTTTGTACACACGCATTACAATAAAAATAGTTTATTGGCTATGGATGGAGGCTCGTCGCCATCATTGGACTGGTCCAATGTATTAACTGCTTCCATCTTTGTATTCTTTACCGGTACATATCAAGCATGTCCTTTTCATCTGTAGCAACCACTGTTCTTTTACAACAAACAGAGATTAACAAAAACATCCTATATCAACGTCGCACACGAACGTTTATATCATTCCATAGCATGGATCAGTCATTCCTGGGGCTTACGGTTAGGTTTTCCGCTGATCATATCAAGTATACGATGCGTATTGCAGCTCACACTGATGGTATGCTTGATTTAAACTGCTTTCATATTATTTGCTGTACAGCAAAATGCTGATTTCTAGCATGTATAAAGGGCCTTGTCCTCGACGACGTGTTAAATGTCAATAATGCCACGCCAGTAATGCTGATCACAGGTAAACAAAAGAAGCCTTGTCCTCTATCAAGATCCTACACACCAAACAAATTATATATATAATTTTTGCGTCTAAACTAATGATGCATGAATATAGTTGCTTTGGTACTTGTTGGATCGTACGAAACTGTGTTCCATCGTACTAGCAGGACGCTTAAAGGACTGGTAAATGACGTTATATCGGAATTGCTGCAAGGAGATTCCTTGTGATTTTATGAAGAGATCAACTGACTCGTTCGTTATATTGTTTTATCAGTTCCCGATCATCTTTCTGGTTCTGCTGATTAGCAATGGCGTGGTATGTTTTCTGGGCGTGACGCTTGCATTGAACGAATCACCCTTTTGGAAACCGGTTACTTTTATTCCCGTGATGGGTATGTTGCTCGGCAACTCGATGGGCAGTGTTGCCATGGCCACTGGTGTATGCATTGAATCTATAGCGTAAGTAAACGACAAGAGTAAAAAAAAATAACATCAAGGACATGTTACACGGGGGAAGCTCACATCAAAAGCAAAAACGCAGGCTTCATGCATCGGTTATAGAAACGCGATTGTCATTTGGCGCCTCGCGATACGAAGCAGTCAAATCATTGGCAATACAAGCTATTCGTATGTCCATGCTGCCATCGCTAACACAGCTGAGCGTGATGGGCATGATAAACATACCTGGGATGATGACTGGCCAAATCTTGGCCGGAACGCCCGTACAACAGGCTGTTATATATCAAGAAGTAATCATGTTCATGGTCTCGGCGAGCTGCGGGTTCGGTGTGCTGATGACTGTTTGTGTAAGTTACGGTGTCTCCTTTTCGTGTGTGTGGTGTGTTTTTATTTGTTTGCTTCACAGAAAGAGGAATGTTCAGAGGAAAAGAGAGTTTAGTAACTCGAAATCTATTTTCTTAGGCATGTATGCTGTTGCTTGTTGATGGGCATCATGCAATACGTAAAGATAGGATTGTAGAAGCCCATCCGGAATTTATACGAATAGCATGTCGCCGAGTGTTTTATGGCATTCAGTGGCTCGTACGATCTTGCTGTCGATCTGGTCCTCGTCGACGTCACCATGAGTGATTAGTTATCACCTAAAAAAACGCATAGTAGCATACCCTTATTTACCTCCTACACCGCCCATTTACACTCACACACACCACCCTCTGCATTTTACACTCTAACTCGTATTTTTTTTCCTTTTAGCATTTTGAGCATTTCGAGTTAATCATTTGCATGTAGATTAGAAGTATTGTCATTTTGCCGTTTGTTTTTTCATTTTGCAGTAACAGTAATAATGATTAATATAACATTCAAAAGAAATTCTATTCTTTCCAATTGGTGTATCAGCGCTAGGCCATGAAACTTAACCAATCCCCGATAAGCTATGCCATAATGCGTGGATATATAAAGTTCCCAAAAGTTGAATTGGTTCCTTTTTTCTCTTTCTTTGAACAAAATCTCCCTTTTCCTTCTCACATAACCATGGGTCTTTTCTCAAAACGCTCCTCTACCGCTGGCTCCCCTGCACAGCCTCAACCGTATCAAGAGGCGCCTCCACCGTACTCGCAAAGCAATGCTTCGCCCGGTCCTCAGCAACAACAACAACAACCATCCCCGAGCCAACAGCAAGCACCGAAGCAGCAGCCTCAGCAGCAGTATGCACCTCCTCCAACGCCCAATGAGCAAAACCCTGATAGTCGGCCGTTAGACTCTGGATGGATCACACAGTTCGATCCTTCTTCAGGACGATGGTTCTACGTATATACACCACAGGCGCATCGTCAATGGGAACATCCTGCAGATAGGCCCATGGGTGCTCCGCCACCCCAGCAACGTGGAGCTCCAGATGGCTATGGACAGCAGCAACCTTATGGTCAACCCTATGGACAGCAGCCTTACGGACAGCCTTACGGACAGCAGCCTTATGGTCAACAACCTTATGGACAGCAGCCTTATGGACAGCAGCCTTACGGCCAACAACCTTACGGCCAACCCTATGGTCAACAACCCCAGATGATGATGGCAAACCAAAGACGAGGTGGTGGTGGCGGTATGGGCATGGGCGGTGCTGCACTAGTTGGTCTCGGAGCTGGTGCACTTGGTTTCATGGCTGCCGATGCCGTCTTTGATGATGATTGTGGTGGAGGCGATATGGGCGATTTCTAATCCTTCTTACATAAACATTGCGCACTCTACTTTGACATGACGTATATTTTCTCTGTTGCAACATAAACACACACGCATAATTATATATGTATATTTATACGGACGTATACGAATATGAATATCCCCTTTATTACACAGACGAAAACCTTGTAAATTGTATAATTAATTTTCATAACCTGCAAAACAAAAAGAATTTAAGCTTTTTTCTTCTTTCCTTTTGGCCGTGGACCTTGTCGTAAAACAACGGGACCAGAGGGTGAGAGAATAACAAGAATTTTCTCTTGCAACCAGCGGAAGTGCAAAAAATGGGGTTTCCGGTTCTCATGATCACCAGGTTTTCCGTCGAATTTCTTGTGCGGGTCTTTGTTTGAGTTATTTGATAGGATGCCGTCGACAGCGATTGGGTGAAAGCTCGATCCAACATTTCAATTAAATCCGTGATCGTGGATAAGCAATCTTTTTTTTGGAATCATCGATTGTTCCAAAGAAAGATCGTCATGACCTGAGCCAAGAAGTGTGCGCACATGGAATGTTGCACAAAAAGTAGGGGCATCAAGACACCACATCCATCGATGATCGAAAGGAAGCTGCTGAGCAGAAAGCATGCATCAAAGGGAAAAGGCACACGTAAGCTGCTGCCTTCTTCTTTTGGAAAACTATGCACAAGATGGAGGGGCACTGTTATCTTGGCCAGGGTTCAACCCAAAGTCGAGAGAACAAAACAAACAGGTTGGTATTTACTTTAGGGGGGAGGACGATAATTACAGTAAACGAAAGAACAACGGAAAACAAACAAGAGTCTATGTATTGTATATAAAGCGTGGATGTGGGACGATCTATGTAGTAGTAGTGGTTTTAAGAGGGATCAAGCTGTATACGTATTCCAGCACCAGGAACTGGAGGGAATGAATCGGAAATGCGCGCAACAACGTAACATTCAAGCCACGATACAGTCCACGCACACCGTCGCGCTGTACTACATCCAAGGTGCATGCACGGATGGATTTGTATTTGGGGTCATCCATCATGACCTGCTTCTGCAGTCGGCTCTTGACCAAGTCGACAGGAAACACAATCAGCCAGCTCAAGACACCGCACATGCCACCGGCCATAAAGTGCGTCATTGGGCTGGACTTGGCATCAGGCCGGTTACCACTCAACACACGTTTGACCGTCTCGTAGGTACCGAAATAGATGGATGTGCCCATTGTCTCCCGGACCGTGTGACACCGCAATCCACTCCACAGACCGAAAATGCCCTTTTTCTGAACAATCTGTCGTGCAGCATTCCAGGACGATGATGATGCTGTAGACAGACCCTTTTCCTTGGCAATCATTTGCTCGAGCTGACGCTGGATCTTGATCAGTTCGAGTGGACAGCTGAGCACAGCAATAAAGGCACCGCTCGATGCACCGCTCAGCGATGCGAGCGTTGTCAATGAGCCGAGCGTTTGGCCATGGAGACCCGGATAATGCTTCAGACGGTGCTTTGTGCCTTCATAGACCGAAAACGATACCGATTTGATCGCGCTGACAGTAATCAGGGGTGGTATCATGCCTGTTTATCATCGCAAACAAGGATTTAGCCACTTCTTTTCTTACTCCTAACGTAGTATGCATGACATGATGATCTATAGTATCTACCTCGAAAAAAACCTCGAGCACCTTCCTCCTTGTAGGTTATCTTTACACATTCCATCAGGGAATTATAATGATGCGTTTGCATTCGTGTCTTGACCGAATCAAACTATAGTTTATATACGAGAGTTAGAAAAAGTCCAGTGGATAGGCCTCTTTATGCGTTGTCCGACTCGTTTGTCTTACCGGAAAACCAGAAAGAACCGATGTCACTGCAGCACAGGAAGCGGCAACTGCTGTCCTGTTTGCTAATATCATACAAACAATTTCTTAGCCACTGAATACAGTAATTCAAAGGTCTCCAGTGACAGTCGAGCGAAATAGATAACTAACCAACAACGATATCCCACCACTTTGACGACGATGAATGTGGTTCGACATTGCCCCGGATATCGAGTAGTGATTCGTTTCTGTTTATTATTTTTCAGTCCCAACAATAAAGTATTGAGCATCTTGATTGTTCTCGTTTTTTACACAAGGGACCCGTTTCTCTCTTTGAAAATTAGAAAGAAACAATGCCTTACCTGAGGTTTTTCAAAGTCATACTCTCCACGTTCTCATTCGAATCAAACGTTAACAGAAAGAATGGATAAGCGAAAAGAAAAGTTACAGCAAGTTGAAAAAAAGTAAGGTGAGCCTGACTTCAAAAGGAAATTAAAGTTCGTCGGTATACCCATCGACACGGTTTACCAACAAGGTTGACTTTTTCTTTCCTTACAAAAAAAATACCTAAATGGATTCAGCAGAAATTCGAAATGAGATTATTGCCACAATTACCAACGCGCTTTTGTATCCAGAAGTGTACGGCGATCGTTTTTTTGCACAACTTGTTTCCTCGGACGATCGCGGATTTGTACCGCTGACACTAATTCAAAACATGATCAAAGAACTTGATACGGTGCCGGTCAAATATATCGAACATTGTGCAGACAAGGAACCTGATCGACTGCAGCTCAGTATTGATCGTACCAAGATAAGGATTGCCGGACAGTATGAGGACGACCCAATGGATGAGCGGGAACGCGAAACTGACGCCTACGGCAAGCAGCAGCAGCAGCAGCAGACGATAGCTCAAGAACGAAAAGACACATCGTCATCGACACCACCATCGACACCCTCGTCACCATCATCGTTTAAAACAGCACCATCATCACCAATAAAGGAAGAAGAAGAAGGAACAGAGCCACCACGAAACAAAGCATCTGAATACTTTCGACCGTATATTCCATCATATGCATCAAAACAATCAATTGCAGCCCCGATCTATTATAACAACGGCAAATTCTACAATGATGAGAGAGAGTTGAACAAAATAGTGGGTCGAGATCGACCAGTGGAGGTTCCGTCATATGAAAGACTTGAAGTCGATACAATAGGTGATTCGAGGATCAGGTAACTCATTCACTCGCTTTAAAGAAAGGAAATCACGACAGTTGATTGAAGGATTGTTTACACATGTGCTTTCGATTGTTTGTTTTTTCTTAGAGAGAACGTACACGTATGCTGGAACTGTGGGAGCGAAGTACATAAGTACAGTGATTGTCCCAAACCGCGCAATGATGCCATGGTCAACGAGTATCGCAAACGTCTCAAGAAGAATGCCAAGGGGCAACCCAATATGGGCCGATTTTTCATGAACTTGGAATTCAAAGACAAGATTGACAAGCTTCATCCTGGACGCATATCCCTCCAGCTGCAAGAAGCATTAGGTATGGACAATCGGTACCCTGAACCACCGTACTATTCGAAAATGCGACAACACGGATATCCGCCTGGGTATTGGGGAACTCCTGAAGATAAAGGTATCATTTGCTTTTGCCACAAAAAAAAAGTCATTCCACTATTTCCCTCGAGAACAGAAACCTCTTTAATAATTAATCTTTTTTAAAAGATGCGCTATTATCTCAGTGGAACGATTCTATTGGTTGTTCTGAAGAGCTGCTTTATGAGAACGTCCCAGAGCTAAACATTTATACGGATGCTGAATCTTACGAGCAAAACCACGATGAAGATGATGAAGGTCCAGTGATAAGCGTTGGAACAAACGAACGTGTCAAGTTAGTCCATTATCCCGGTCTGGAAACAAGGAGTGAGCTGCGAAAACACAGGCACACGACGACCACTACGCCCCATCTGGACTATACCTATGCCCCGGCTTACTATTTGGAAAATAGTCAACCGTACTCCAAAACGACTCGTACTACTACGGCTGACAATACCACCACCACTGTTACTGCTACTGTTCCTACCGCACATGTGCAGACAACAGCGGCAACCGAAGTTTACCCATCACCATCTCCAGTTCCACCAACACAAGGATCACAAGAGCAGTATTACTATTCGTATTACTATCAGCATTCTCAACAACAACAATATCAACCATCTGTACCTTACTATCCACATTCTGATTACCCACAACCTGTACAAAGTAGCATTTCCGGGATTCCCCAGCTGGAACAACCTGTATCATACCTCCCAGAGAAAGCCGATGAAAAGATGGATGATGGCGAGTCTGACATGGACATCTCTGATGTTGACGACTAATAAACATTTATGTTTTCTGATCTACACGTTATTATTACATGTTTTGGGACAGTCATCTATTCAAGGGGATATATCCGTGATGCTCCTTGCCGTCGAAGGGTTATGCGTCCGAGACGACAATTCATGCTGCTGGTTTTGAATAGTTAGCCTTCTCGCACCTTTTGATTAGGCTTGAGCTAATAATAGTGCACTCTTATCTGTCATCGCCGTAAGATCCTCCAGCTGTACTTACCTTGGTATTTTTTGGTGCCTGGAGCACATTTGTGTGATGAGAATTGTATTCCTTGTAAGCTTGAACTTGCTCGTTGCTCACAGAAGTAGTTGGTTTGAACACACGACCAGACAAAAAGGTTGTGAACTGCCTACTAAGTTACAACTATCAGGATTCAAGGGGTTTGTATTATCATAAACAAGAGTGAACCTGATAGCAATGCACTGTGCTAGCATGCTCACAGTCTAGTACAGTAGTTGGCTCAACCTTTATCATGTATAAACGAAAACACGTAATCAGAAAAGTCAATTGCGAGATGGGAAAACCGTGGGTTGTGCATTTTACTTGATTTGTAACGAATATCCAAAAGTGTGCTAAGTAGTACCAGCAACTAAATCAGATAAGGTTTTCCTTGTTTAACGTCCGGTAGAGCGATCAATGAGAGGGGAACAGCTGTGGTTGCACTGCATATCCATCATTACTTACCCGCCAAATGACAAGAGGACTGAAGGTAAGTGACCGTCCATCGTTTGCTGTATCCGTCAGAGACAAAATTCATTGAATCCTCCGAGATAGAAACTCAATATGCGTACCTCGACATGGACAGGTATAATTTTTCAGGCTTTTACTAGATATAATAGTGTCTTGTCAGTGGTTAAAAGTGATAAGCGATAGGCTAAACTTTGTCAGCATCAAAATTGCCTATGCACAACCCGACGCTCGGCCCTTCCCTTTGAACGATGGTTACCTTCTGTCACACCAAAATCTCCGCATAAAAGTGGAAAATGCGGCCGCCCCGACATGACGGAACGTTTTTTTTTTCTTCTTTGCCTCTTTTTCTTTCTTTTTCTCTCTTTCTTTCGAACAAAGGAGTGTTCAGTTTTTTCGTCCCCTATTTGCTATGGCGGCAAACTACACAGCCCTGCCGCAGGATGTTCCCGGCGCGGAAACAGGAAGTGCATCTATGAAACCATCTCTTTTGGATAAGACCCGTCAATGGTGGAACAAGAAAAACTATGACGAACGGGCACCTTTGCTCGATCGCAAAAGAATGACGCTTGAACCTCCGAAGAAGGCTACCCTCAAGGTTGTCTTGTGGGTGGTCGCTGTCATCTTTTCTGTCTTGATTCTCGGTGCTGGTCTTGTTCTTTGGCTGGAAGATGAAAATACTGGTAAAGAAAAAAGCAATAAAATCAAGTGCATTGCAAAAAAAAATAGTCTTTTGTCATATCACGGTGCATTTTGAAAAAGAAGTAGCGGCTTCCTTGACTTTGCGTAAAACCGTATATGGTTGTGTGCATATCCTTATTATCAATCCCACCTTCACACTATGTAGAGCCTGTCCAACATGTTCTTACAACGGCTGAAAAACTGATGCTCGAACTGCCTTCCAACGAGAATACGCGCGATTTCTTAAAGATCTACACCTCGGAAGCCCATTTGGCCGGTTCTGAAGCCGATAAGCGCCAGGCTGAATGGACTCGCGACAAGTTTATTGAATTTGGCATCGAAGACACCAAGATCGAAACTTACTACACTTTGGTCAACTATCCTTTGGAAAGACGCCTTGCACTGGTGTCTGGTCCAGAAGAATTCCGTTACGAAGCTGAGCTTCGCGAAGATCCTGTCGATGAAGATGAGACGAGTCAAGATCCTGATGTGGTTCCCACGTTTCATGGTAAATAACAACAGCAGACAATAATATAGAGAGAGTGAGAGAGACAGAGAAAAGCAAGCTGAGTGGGTAGAAAAAACAATAATGAGGGAGAGACGACAACAAAAGAAACCTTAAATCAATTCTTATGTTGCTATGGATATGTTACTCAGGCTACTCCAAAAATGGAAGTGTCACAGGCCCTGTGGTGTATGCCAATTATGGCCGTCTGGAGGATTTCCAATATCTGGTCGACCATGGTGTCAACCTGACTGGCACAATTGCTTTGGTGCGTTACGGTGGCGCATTCCGTGGTCTCAAAGTGCGTGCCGCCGAAGTATTTGGCTGCGTTGGTGCGCTCGTTTATTCCGATCCTATCGATGATGGACCTCTGAACAAGGAAGGATACCCGTACGTGAACCCAGCCAAGCCTTATCCCGAAGGCCCCTGGCGCTCGGAAAGTTCTGTCCAGCGCGGATCGGTCGAGTACCTGTCCTTGATTACTGGTGATCCGACCACACCTGGCTATGCTTCTACCAAGGATGCTCCCCGCATCAAGATGGAAGATTCGCCTGGCTTGCCCAAAATCCCCTCGTTACCCTTGTCGTACCGTGATGCTTTGCCCTTGCTGAAGGCAACCCAAGGTCGTGGCGTTCGTGGTGAGCATGATTGGGCTGGAGGATTAGAAGACGTCGACTACTACAGTGGTCCCACAGAAGGGGATGCCATTTTGGAAAACATCCTTGATTACAAGATCACTCCTATCTGGGATACTATTGGCGTTATCAAAGGTTCTCAAGAGCCTGACAAAGCGATTATCTTGGGTGTGTATATTATTCTGTCATCTTTCAAAACAATATGTAAACACGTGACAGGAACAGGTTTTGCTGATCGTCCGGATGTTTTGTATCTAGGTAACCATCGCGACGCTTGGGTATACGGTGCCGTCGACCCTTCATCCGGCTCCGCTTCTATGGTAATGAACAAACTCACATTGCAACAACTGCTATTCGCAACGACCTAACCGTGCTTTATCATTTAGCTTGAATTGGCCCGTGTCTTTGGTGAGCTCCTCAAGACTGGCTGGCAGCCCGCACGTACTATCATCTTGGCTTCGTGGGATCAGGAAGAATATGGCTTGGTAAATTTTTAGCAAGAAAAGTGGGTGCAACGAAAACGCCAGTATCAGTGTTGATTGAACAAGATGATGTTAATGATGCGTAGGTTGGCTCTACGGAATGGGTTGAAGACAACAGCGACTGGCTTAGCAAGGAAGGCACTGTGTACATTAACGTTGATGTGGCCGTCTCGGGTCCACACTTTCAAGCCCAAGCATCGCCTTCCTTACAGCGATTGCTGTACGAAGTAACTAGCTATATCCCTGACCCACGTACCAACAAGACTGTGTATGAAGCTTGGGGCGACTTCACCAACCGTACTGGCACGCCTGCTGCCCAACCCTTTGTTGGCCAATTGGGCTCGGGCTCCGACTTTGTCCCCTTTTTGGATCACTTGGGTATTGCCAGTATCAGTCTTGAATTCGATGGCGACTACGGTGTTTACCACAGCAACTACGACAGCTTCCACTGGATGGATACTTACGGCGATCCAGGTTTCTACTACCATCAGACCATGGTCAAAGTCTGGGGCATGCTTGCGCTCCGCTTGGCAGACAGCCCAATCTTGCCTTTGCATCCAGGCGACTATGCTGATGCACTGACAGAATATGCTTCGCGTCTTTCAGTGTATGCTGAAAGCAAAAAGGATAAGGGCCCATTCCCGATCTTGAGCAAGGCTATTCACAAGTTGTCCAAAGCTGCTAATAAGTTTGAAAAGAACTTGGCTCGTTTGGAATATCAAGTACAGGGCTACAACAATGTGGCTAGTCTTCCCTCAAAACTTGCCCATCGTGTCGCCAAAGCGAACGATCGTTTAACATACTTTGAGCGTGGATTGTTGGACCCTGAAGGTATCAAGGATCGTACTTGGTTCAAGCACGTTGTGGTACGTTTTTTTAATTATCTTGTGGCTAAATGCTCGAAGAGCGAGCAGGCGATTGATTTTCTTTTTGGATCATGATAGTACGCTCCTGGACTGTGGACCGGCTACGCTTCCCAAGTATTCCCAGCCATTGCCGATGCATTGGACGAGGGCGATGCTGATCTGGTTAAGCACACTGAGAAAAGGGCCGCCCTCAGCATCAACCAGGCCAGAAAGTCGCTCAAAAACTAAGAATGATTCCATTTCTATTAAATATTCAAGTTTTTCCATGTATAATAAAGGTTGTTTATATTTATTGTGTGCCCGAGCACTCATTACAGTTTACAATTTGTACACGGAAATGATATGTTTGGAAGAAGCGCGGGTATTAAGTGATTTTGTAGCTTTGTTTGTAACTTCATCGTTATTATACATTACAGTTGTACCCCGGTTTTTGCAACCGAGGGTTTTCCGAATTTTTTTTTGCAAAAAGTGAGGATTTGCAAGTAACGGGGTAAACAATTCTGCTTCAAATAGACACTGGATAAGTCATCCTATTAACACTAGCCCATTGTTTATCTGTCAGAGATTATGTACGATACGTTCTATTGGGAATATTCATACAGCTCTAAATGTTACTATCATACTTGCATATATAAGGCCGTTCTTTTATTAAGCTGTCTAGTGGTTTGATAATTATTAGCGCTTTTAAGCATGACAAAATCGTTCCACAAGTTCACATTTAAGCAAGAGGAACCTACGACGAGCACTTGAGCGGGCGGTGGACGATAACGCTGATTCGCCTATTCCAGGGCCAACGTCGAAGGGAAAACAGGTTGCAATTGCAGGAGTTTTGAGCTTTTTGGATAATATCGATGACTGAGACTTAAAGAAGTCTTTGCGTAGGATTCAAGAGAGTCTCAGGCAGCAATCATTCTCCCGACAATCATCCCTTGATGACTTCTTCGATGTATGTAGTTGAAAGCTCATTTGAGCAAACATTCTGTTTCTATATCTATATGTAGTGTGTTCACTTTTTCTTATATCTTCATCATTTCTTTTATGGATTCAACCCAATCAGTGCTATATATGTGTCCCGATTCTACTGGCTCAACTACCAAGTAATAATTTTTATTTCGACAAAAAATACA
Source organism: Zychaea mexicana (assembly GCF_025766255.1). NCBI lineage: Eukaryota > Fungi > Mucoromycota > Mucoromycetes > Mucorales > Lichtheimiaceae > Zychaea > Zychaea mexicana. The sequence continues at coordinate 168,711 of NW_026516687.1, read as the reverse complement.
TCTTCATATTTACATATTTATCTTGCAGTAACCGTATCATTTTATTCCTCATAATGCGCAACAGATGCTTCTTTCAGTTGATATTGCAAAAATTGAAGCTGTTTTTACCCCGATAACGTGCAAATCGTATAAACTCATTTGCAAGTTGCAAATTTGCGAAACTACTAAGTTTTCTTTTGGATTTCTCAAAAAAAGTTGCAGATATACGAGGAATTGCAAACCCGGGGGTTGCAAAAACCGGGGTACAACTGTATGACAAACAATATATGGCGCTGTAATAGATAGAGGAGTTACCATTATGTATCAACATTAGAAAATAATTTCTTTCTACAGATATCTCATAAGATTTTGTAGTAAATCATCAATATCCCATGATTCTTCTCGCACAACCAGACGATCCGTGCCAATCTGGTCCCAGCCACGTATATAAATGACCCGGGCCGAGCCTGCAGTAAACCCTTCAGTGGTCATCAATGCGCATCTTATGACCTCTTGACTCTTTTCGCTCAGTTGGGTGCTCTCTAAGCCAGGTTCGACCCAATGTTTTATACCAAAGTCGTCTAACATCAACTCCTTTGCCATCGAAGATTGCAATTGTGTCGGTGGTACGTTCAAGGAGTAACTACGCCGTTTGGCTGTACGGTGCTTCTGTGGTCTTGCATCCAAGGGACATGCATAAATCTGGCTATGGATACTCTCTGGACTTGCTGAGGAAACGGGAATAGAGCGTGGTGGTGACAAGCTGTCTAACAGATCATCCGACACTGGCGATGTGCTATGTCGATTTATTGACTTGACAAGCGAGGTATCGCCAACCCGTCCGGCAAATTGTTTGGCAATTTTTATGCTTTTTGATGGCGACGCACCTCGGCTCCAAACGTGCTGAAATATGGATTTGTCTTTTGACCATGGCTGTGATGACAAGTCCGATACGCGGCGAAAGAGACGTGGCCGAGATCCACTCAAGTGCTGCTGCTGTGGGTCATGGTCTCCTGGTTTCGTTTCAGCAGGATGAATTGGATAAATCTCCTTGTGTTCGGCACCACCGCCTGTATCCGTAACTGTCAAAACAAACTTTTCTGCGCTACCGCTGCTACTATTAGGAGATTTGGTGCTTTTGCGTGAACTTGCATCCTTTCCCGGTCGTAAGCTGCTGAACGGTGGTTCTCGTTCGAATGACCGTAGCCGTTGCAGGATTGGTCTTTTGCCCTTTGGATCGAGATTATCTTCGCTGTCGCCTACTTTAAGTCGATCTTCTTGGCTACTTACAGTGCACCAGGAGCGCGCATAAGCTCCGGAGGTCTTGGGTTTGTCTAAGCTTGTTGCCGAAGGATTAAAATTAACCGCGCGAATACTGCTTCGTCTAAAGAATTGGTCTGAGCTGTCGCTTTCGTCAGCTGTGTCTTCTGCTGCTGCTTCCTCTTGCTCTTCTTGCTTTTGCATCTGATCGGCAGTTGCAGGTTCTGATGATGATCCACCCTTTGGTACTGGCTGAAGTGGGGCCGCTCTTCCTGTCGTAACGTCAACTAATTCGACCGGTCGTTCGTGGTTATCCGCGTTTGGTTTCACACCGAACACTTTTGTTAACAGCCAATGCATAAACATGGCAATATATGGGTGCCGATATGGCTCTACTATCTGGACTGGCTCGTTCCTGGGTTGTACCGATGTTGTATTGTTGTTCGAACTGAACGTGCTTGCACCACTGTTCCTCAAAGTTGACCCATTGGGCAATGTATGCTGCCGCTGCAACATGTCTAGCGCCCATATCTCATTCATACTCAAGGTTTCCATATGAGCTCTTCGTCTCGAATTTCGGTTACCACTAATGCGGTGCATTGGCATCATGACGATCCGATCATCTTGCTCCACCAAACAAGGAAATAATGTTTCATAGACGCTCGTGATCAACACGAGAGCACGATGTCGTTCTTCTTTTTGTAATGATGGAGATCCTGGTATCGATGTTATTTCGGCAGTAGTGTTGACACGATCCACCATTTCAGCAATACGACCATGTGGATCACGGGTATCGATATGTGGGTATGTATATCGTCGTCCTGTTGCTATCTGTGCAAGAGTTTCTTGTTCTTCTCCCCTTTCCTTTCTTGCTCGAGTATTGGCTAATATGCCATTGGCCACAGACGAACGCCCAGCAACCATATCTTGTACCGTAAGTCCATTCAAATGTTGTACGTTGTTTGCTGACACGGCATCATCACTGTTATCGCTAGTAACAGGTGAAGATGTTGTATATAAGGATAAATCTGACCGGGAAGACTGTTTGGAAATAATGGACGCGTCGTCAGCACTGAAAAGCCGGCGGGAGCCTCGACTCGGTGTTCTGTCATGGGAGGGACGCGCAGGTGGTACGCTAGATGGCGGCGGCTGTGATGGTTTTCTAAGTAATGGCTGCGCGGGACAGTACTCATATACATAGCGGCGTTTAATGCGCTTGCCAAGTTCGCGAGCCACTGCAATCACAGACGGGTCTGTAAAATAGATACAGCTAACAAGAACACCTACGGTAATTTCTCTTTATAAATAAGGCTCAAAACAGAAATAGAATGTATTTGATAGTGTGAAGGGTACGGAAGCTGTGCTTTTAATTCATAAACACTTTTTTTTGTATACTTACCGATTAGGTTGCCAAGAAATGCATCAATAACCAGTGCAGCAACAGGTATATACTTTTTTGCAATGCTTGCAGACTCTATACCTACTCCCGCTCCTTTACATATTACAGGTACTAAAAGAACAGTAAAATCCGAATGATTAAGAAATTATAGGAGGGTGCTACCCTTCATATCATTTTGTTTGTTTATCATCGCACTTACTAAGAGGGTAGCAAATGCACCGCAAAATTACTTTACGGAAGATAACAGTAGATTTTTGGCCAGTGCGCATCGGTCGTCTTCTCGGCATCACTTCCGTATGGGCCGAAGCATCTCCCCGTGAAGCCATATCCAATGTGCCTGCAAACATATCTTGTCGCCGCAGAAACTTGGCAATGGTCAGGGTGCTGCATATAGTCGCCAGGATAATGGCAAGCAAAAGACAACAATAGTACCACAACTACTTTTTTGATGACATTCTATTTTCGTGTTAAAATATCTGGACTGAAAGCATCTGAGCTCTATGTATTATGACCTTAAATATTGGCAACTTGCCCATTTACGGTAACGCGAAACTCGACCGACAAAGTAGTAATGATACCTATACAAAGCATAATCAAGAAAGTAAGGTTTTTAGTGGGCAGGATGTAATCGCTTATATCATATCTATGCCATCCTTTACGCCATATGTACCAGCAAGATTTCCCCGACATTTCCGCCCTTTCGAGAGTAAATGCCATTGGTACCAATATGCCTACTAGCATGAAGAAGATGGTGAATGCGTAGTAGTATTTTTCCATTTTTGCTGGATGGTTGACTCGAACTATCAATATCATAACGAGATTGACGCCAATCATTGCAAGGCACCAGCATAATCCAATGTCTGCAGATAGGATAAAGTATATCATCACAGTACATGCGGTTGACGTATCGATGATGCCAGTGATAACCACTGTCATTGTTGTGTAGATGATATTGTAGAAACATGCACATACAATCAGGCGTAGCGAGATACGGTTGACCGTGGATGCTTGATACCAGAGATTATGTAGGTAGCTCAGGATAACGGATACGCTCATTAAGAGCGAGACACCCCCCGTACCTTGAACGAATCCGAGAATTAGTGTTCGTCCTGCTTCTTCTGCGAAATCTGGATCCTGTCCATTGTTGTCCATATTTGCGCGTGCAAAGGTTGGTAAGAAGAGGAAGATGAAAAAGACGTAATGGCGGAGAGAAAAAAAGTGGGAAGAAAGGGGAAGATTATGAGGATGCGATTTTCCGAGGAATGGATTAGTGTTTGGACCAATGTATTACATACTGAGTTCAGTATCAATTCTGACGTTCTTTGACGTTACGAGCCACATCACTATCATTTGTCACCTTCGCACCACGTTAGTTCATAGCAATCATTTAGTGTACGCCATTAATTAACTTATCATTTTCAACCCACATCCGACCTTTGCTACAGCACTATATCGCATGCAATGATTTTGAAGTACAAAATGAACAGTTTTGGATTTTATGGTATTTTATGCAATCAATAAGACAATAAACGATAATAATAGAGAGAGAAAAAAAAACAATGTATGCGTCGTTGGTACATATTTACAAAGTGCCGGGGAAAGAGGAAACAAATTAAACTTATTCACTAGTAGCGTCCTCTACTTCTTCATCAACGTCCTGTTCGTCGTTGTCGTCGTCATCCTCTTCTTCTTCTTTTTGCTGCTTCTGCTGCAATCGTCGTTGCTCGAACTGTTCCTTTTTCTTTTGCTTTCTCTTTGCAGCTTGACGAGCAGTCTTTTGCTTTTGCTTTTCCTCTGCAACCTAGGTTCGTAATAATTGGCAAAGAATTGGCACAAAATCTAAATATGAATGGCCGCTCGAATCAAGTAAAAAGAACACATACTGCTTGACGCTCTTGTTCAATTTGGTTCAAAAGCTCTTCTTTGAAAGGCCAAGAGTTGGGAATGCCAGGATCCTTCTTTGATTCTAAAGTTTAAAGAAGCAAACGTTAAACTACTTTTCTTTCATTGAATGATCGAGAGCAAGAGAAAAGATCCTTACTCTTTGAAGGAGGGTTCTTTTTGGCTAATCGGTTCTGCTTTCGTTTATACTCCTTGATATTATTTTTGATTCTGTACTTGAGACCCAAGCTCTGGCGCTTGCTTTTGACCTCTATTATTTGAATTAGATAGTGTTAGCTACAGTAATGTCTTGGGTATGAAATATCAAAAGGGGCTTTGAATCGTTACGATCATGTTACTTTTCTTAACCATGGTGAATGAAAAAGCAGACAAGAGAAAAATGCGCACAAAAAATCTTTTTCTCTAATGATTTCCTGCGTTGAGTTTAAATTTTAGAGCATTTCGCTTAGCGTGCTGGTTCCTGTGTCGTCCACACACAGAGAAGCTACTACTTCTTTACATCGTCAATGAATCAGGCAAAAATAAGCAACAGTATCAAGTGTGAGCTACACTCATTAAATAATCAAATACCAATTATCCATAGCGCTATGTTTATTGTATGGCCTCTTAGGACAGTTACAAGGACCATGTAAATGCTAAACAAGAAGAGCTTGTCACTCGGAGACAGGCGTAGTGCTGCATATCAGCTTGTTTTGGAAGTTCGTAGTATATACATCGACCGAAGTTATGTGTGGATTGTGGGGAAGAGGAGGGCATTATATATAAGCAAATAGGTTGATGACAATGTGTGTAAGATAGTAAAACGAGATAGAGAGGCGAGCGTATGCGTGTTAATAAAGTGTTTTACGTATGACAAGAGAGAGGAAGAAGAATATGTGTTGTGTTGTGTTGTTGCTATTGTAATTGTTGCTTGTTATATATACCCGTGCATGTTTGTGGTAGTAGTGGTAGTGATGTGTTTGTGTGTGTTATGTGTTTTGATGGAAGGTAGGGAAGATAGTATAATAAAACAAGAGGAGAGTAATTTACATCAAAGGCACTGGTTTTGATCTGCCCTGCTGCTGCTGCTGTTGTTGCTGCTGCTGCTGCTGCTGTGGCCGTCCATTGTACTGTCTACCTCCTCCACGTCCACCGCGTCCTCTATTACCACGAAATGCGCCACGGTAACCACCCCGTCCATTATTATCATACCGCCTCTGTTGCTGCTGCTGGTCAGATTCCTGCTGTTGTCTTTGTCGCTGTTGGGTAGCAATTGCAAGGTCACGGTTTGGCTGCTGTACCTGGGCGTCATCCAATGCATTCGGTGCAACATACAACTTCTTGTCAATCACGGCTGGAATAGGCCTGATCTCGGTGCCCAATTCGCGCTCAATCTTGTACAGATTAAACCGGTCTTCATACGTAATCAAGTTGATAGCCAAACCAAAGTGGCCGTAACGACCAGAACGACCAATACGATGCAAATATGTCTCTGCATTCTTGGGAAAGTCAAAGTTGATCACCACATTCACCGCTTGGATGTCAATACCACGGGTCAAGAGATCTATAGCAGCAGATTTCGTGCGTTAGACATACTTTTTAATATAAAAGAGTTACGGCAGAGAAACATACCAGAGCAGACCAAGTTGCGGCATACACCGTTTCTAAAGTCATGGAAAACGCGGTTTCGATGGCTTTGAAGCATACGGGCATGAGAGTAGAAGCAAGAGTAACCCAGTTCGGTGATCTTTTTGGCAAGCAATTCGACTCGGTTCGTGGAATTACAGAAGATGATGGATTGGTTGATTTGCAACTGTAAGCAGTAGAGCATTCTTAAGTAAAATATACCCAACCAAAACTTCTGTACAAGACTAGCCAATTCCTTACCTTGGAAAACAAAGTGTTCAAGCAGTGCACCTTTTGCTTTTCTTCGACATAGGCATAGTACTGCGTCACACCGCGCAGAGTAAGCTCCTCCATTAGATTGATCTCGTAAGGCTTGGTCAAGTACTTTTCCTTGAACGTCTTGACCATCATTGGGAACGTGGCACTGAACAGCATGATCTGGCGCTCCTTGGGGAAGTACGACAACAGCTGATCAATAAGCGGGGTAAACTCGGGCGACAGCAGCTTGTCGGCCTCATCCATGACAAACGTATGCGCCTCGCTAAAGTCCGCAATGTTCTTGCCCGCCAAGTCGAGGATTCTTCCTGGTGTGCCCACAACAATGTGGACGGCCTCCTCCAAACGCATAATGTCGTCCTTGAGCGTCGTGCCGCCCGTCGTTACCATGACGTTCAATCCCAAATGCTTACCTAGGGTCTTGCACACCTGGGATGTCTGCAGTGCAAGCTCACGCGTAGGCACCAACAGCAAGGCTTGGATCTTGTTCTTTTTGTTGTTGATCTTTTCGAGCGTCGGGATCACAAATGCGGCAGTTTTGCCCGTACCATTCTTTGCGCGTGCGAGAATGTCGCGACCCGTCAGTGCAATGGGAATCGCTTCTTCTTGGATGGGCGACGGTCGTTCAAACCCGGCTTCAAAGATTCCCATTAGCAGCTCTCGTTTCAAAAAATAGTCTTCGAATTCATTGCCTTTGGTTGCAGTGACATCCTTTTTTTTGTTGTTGTTCATTATATATTTAAAAAATCGCTTCATGTGTAATTACGATTAAAAAAACAAAATCACGGCTTACCTCAGTTTGAGGACGAAGGTCCTTGGCAGGAATATCAATGTTTTGTTTCCAGGTGTCGTTTTCGTGACTAATATAACATTCGTTCACGCACACAATACCCACGAATTTTTAATTAACAATCTTATGAGGTTCTTCTTTCGTTTCTTTTGTACTTATACATCAAAAGCAGAGCATTTACCTCATTGGTTAAAATCTCGTCAAATTATAAGTTGTAAATATGCCAATTGTGGCTCGAATAAATTGTATCGTATACTTCTACTAAAATTCGTGTTTCTTTGCGAGGAGAAGGAAAAAAAACGAGTTGGAAAGCGTTGTGCAAACAGTCCGCTCTATGGCAAAAAAAAGCCCGTCAGTCGCCGTCTCTGGTGACGTATAAGAAGCAGCAGGCAGGACGACCAGCAGAATGAATTAAGCGGAGCTTATCTCTTTTTGAACTCTTTTCTTTTTGACGATCCAAGTATACCATGGGTGGAGGAGGTAAGAAGAAGGCCATAAGTCTTTTTATTTAACCATTGATCTTGCTAATCGATAGCTAATTAACAATGCTTTACAGATCTAAATTTAAAGAAAAGCTGGCATCCAGCCACACTTAAGAACCAGGAACGAGTATGGAAAGAAGAACGCAAACATTCTGACGAACAGAAAAAGATTGAGCAAATGAAAAAAGAGTTGATGGAGGAACGGCAATTGCAAGAACTTCAACAACTTCAAGAACAAGCTGGATCAAAGTAAGCTTCTACTCTTACTGATTTGATTGTAGAAGCAAGAGATATAGATCACTCTTCATCTAACACAATCTTCCTTTTAGACAACGATCCGATCGACTCGATTGGATGTATGCTGCGCCCAATTCAAGCTCTGCTGGTGGCAATCAAGATGACATGGAAGCCTTTTTGCTCGGTAAAAAGAGCGTAGATCAGCTTATACGAGACAAAAACAGCAAAGAAACTGTAAGTATGCTTGTTTTATATGTTATGCACGTATGAATCGTGTGACCAAAAAGAACAGCGGCTTAACAGATTAATTATATAGGTTGCCAGCAGCGCAACAGAACGATTCGCTATTTCTAACGCAAATGCCAACAACGAACGAGATATCCAAGCTAAAATCCGAGAAGACCCACTCCTCATGATTAAAAAACGAGAACAACAATCATTACGAGCTATTCTGGATAACCCATTACGGATGAAGGAGCTGAAAAAGGATAAAAAGGATAAGAAAGAGAAAAAGAAAAAGAAGAGCAAAAAGGAAAGCAGCGATTCAAAACCAGTATTATCATCATCATCATCATCAAAGCGCCACCGCCATCACAGCAGCCATCGTCATGAAGAATACAGCACTAGTCGCGAAGCACGGCATCGACATCGATCACGGTCTCCAGTGGCTGACAGCAGCAGTAGACGATCACCAACCAGAAGAAGTCGCCATCGTTCACGGACACCTGAGAGACCCAGTCGGCGCTATTCACCGGATGAACGTCGTCGTTATCGTGATTAAAATAAAAGCAGTTTATACTGTTTGCTAAAAAAAAAGTGGTATTTTTCTTTTGGTTGGAATTGTATGTGAGAGAGAGAAGATTTCTAGTTAGTGTGGGCTATTGTCAATTTGACATTTTTTTATGGATACAAAATGCATAAGGGTATCCACACCATGGAAAACTATTATTGTAAGATCATTCATGTCCAAACAGCAGCAGCGGGCTGTCATGCTTAACCGGCTGAGCGGACTTACGTGACGTAAGCTCACGGACGCGTTGGTGGAAGCACAGAGAAAGAGAGAGCTACGAACCCTCTTCCTGAACTTTACCGCTTTCCTTTTTATTTTACTTTATCACTTTGCTTTAAACAACTTCTCGTATACGTAACGCCATGTCTGACGGAAAACTCGAAAAAATGGAAAAGGACTATAGTCCTCAGGTCGATGCACTTTTGCCTGAGACTGATGCACTTGTCAAGGTACCGTAATCTTGTACAGCTTCCTTTTTTTTGTGTTCACGATCTACTTTATACACACATGGATTCAATCTTCGCTGGTTACAAGTATTAAAAACAACTTTGCTTCTCAATATAGCAAGGAAAATTACAAGAAGCTATTGATAAATTGATGGCATTGGAAAAGCAAGCTCGTAATGTAAGCGAACGTATTCTTAAGACTGGGATGAGAGGGATAAGACGCGCGATGAGACCGACGAAAGCCAGCGACTTTTTTCTTTTCTCTTTGGATTCCAACAAACGATTAATTGGTTTATGGCATGAAATTCTTGTTCGATCTAGGCTGCCGATCCTAACTCGACTTCTCGCATCCTCGTTCAAGTTGTCAAACTCTGCCGTGAGGCTCAAGATTGGAAATTGCTCAACGAAGAGATTGTTCTTTTGTCAAAGAAGCACGGTCAATTGAAAGCGGTGAGCTTACGTTTATATCTCAACTTATTAGTTGAAGGGAGAGGGTGTCTTACGTAAAATATCGCGCGTGAATATATATAGGCTACCACCAAAATGATCCAAGAAGCATTCTCATATCTCGATAACACACCCAGCATGGACATCAAACTCGAACTGATCGATACATTGCGAACAGTGACTGAGGGCAAGGTACAGAATAATGGCATATTCTAAAGATGCATTTATACTTGAAACGAAAGACATGATTTGAGGAGATACTGATATTAATTCTTATTTACTAGATCTATGTTGAAGTAGAGCGTGCACGCGTCACTCGTTTGTTGGCTCAAATTCGTGAGGAGGAAGGCAAAATCAATGACGCTGCAGATATTCTTCAAGAGCTTCAGGTATTGTTTCAAGAGAAACAGTAAAAGAATGTGTTAATGGATGCAAGAAAGGGACTGATCATAAGTGTTGTATATGTTGCTTCAGGTCGAGACATTTGGCTCGATGGAGAAGCGAGAAAAGACAGATTTCATCTTAGAACAGATGCGATTATCCTTGGCCAAGCACGACTACGTACGAACGCAAATTATTTCGAAAAAGATCAATAACAAATTCTTCCAAGAAAAAGAAAACGAGGCAAGTATTCTTAAATGAGGATTTTAATTGATGATGATACGTAATAGAATATTGACGCTTCTCTTTGTTGTCGCTTCTTAGGATTTGAAACTTCGTTTCTATGATCTGATGATTAAGCATGCTCTTCACGAGGGTCAGTACTTGAACGTTCACAAATTCTACAAGCAAATCTATGACTCTGAGTCTATCCAGCAGGATGAACCCAAGTGGAAGGAGGTAAAGAAAAGAAAAATAGCGACTAGGTAATGCGGCAGTGTGATTAACATGGTTGCTTACTATATGACAGGCTCTTCAAAACGCCGTTCTTTTCATCGTTTTATCACCCTACGACAACGAACAATCGGATCTGTTGCATCGCATCTTTGAAGACACCAAACTCGCTCAAATTCCCCTCTACTAGTAAGTTTTTTTTTCATTGCGACGACGGCAGCTATCAATACACCTAATCTTACACAACAATTATACCAATATAGCGAATTGACAAAATGCTTTGTAACGACTGAACTGATGCGCTGGCCCAAGATTGAAGAGGTCTATGGCCAAACTTTGGGAGAAACCTTTGTGTTTTCTAAATCGGCCGAAGAAGGACAAAAGCGATGGAAGGAGCTTCACAATCGAGTGATTGAGCACAACATTCGTGTTGTAGCCAAGTATTATACACGTGTCACAACCAAGCGATTGATGCAGCTGCTTGATCTGAATGAGCGGGACACTGAAGAGTTCTTGTCGAAATTGGTTGTGTCCAAGACGATCTATGCCCGTGTTGACCGACCAGCAGGCATCGTTTCATTCCAAGTCAAGAAGGATGCAAACCAGGTCTTGAATGACTGGTCAAGCGACATCAACTCATTGTTAAACTTGGTGGAAAAGACTTGTCACTTGATTTCCAAAGAGGTAAGGATGACACTAGCAACAACCATAACTGGAGCATTTATGACTCATATCTGCTGGTATCTTGTTTGTATACAGGAAATGGTGCACAGCATAGCTAAAGTCAAGTAGTGTCATAATTTCAACACTGTTTTCTTTTTGGTCATCACACATTATCCTTTCAATTCCATATACAGAATAAACCCAAAATAAACATTTGCAATCGTTGACTCACAAATTGATGACAGAGGGAGCGAGCGTAGCGTGACTGAAGAACATTTTCGAAACGCGTATAAAACTCAAATTTCTGCGGGAAAAAAGGCTTGTTTATTAATACCATAATGTCAGAACCCGTCAAGGAAGACCAAGTCGACGAAATCATTCAGAAGACTGAAGAAGTCGTTCTCGAGTAAGAACAACAAACTTTGTTTTATCTCTCTTTTTTACCCACATTACACGTTTACTTGTCGCTTTTCTATTTAAACTTGACCACTTTCGACTCTGTTAATTCATGAATTCTTTTCTAGTGACGAAGGCAAGCCCTTGTCCAAGAAGGCTCTGAAGAAGCTTCAAAAGGAGCGTGAAAAGGCTGAGCGCAAGGCTGCCACTGCTGCCAAACTCGCTGAAGAAAAGGCAGCTCGCGATGCTTCCAATGTGGTAAATGTCCTTCTTTTTTTTTATGTTGCAACCTCGAAAATAACCCTGGTGCATACACTAAAGTACTCACCCTTACAACGTATAGGACTATTCCACGGATCGCTATGGAAAGCTTCCCATGAACCAGTCGCAAACTCGCACAGGTAATGAATAGCTGGCGGGAGCAGTAACCTTGTCAGATCAGTATTGATAGACACTCACAAATACTTAGGCACCAAGTACGAGGACATCAAGACTGTCAACGGCAGCCGTGAAGGCGAAAACGTTGTGATCCGTGCTCGCGTCCACACCTCGCGTGCCACTGGCAACAAGATGTGCTTCTTCGTCTTCCGCCAAGGCGTCTCCACTATGCAGGGTATCATCACTGCCGACGAAGACACCATCAGCAAGCCCATGGTCAAGTTCTGCGTCGGTATTCCTGCTGAATCGATCGTGATTGTTGAAGGCAAAATCACCAAGCCTGTCGACGAAGTCAAGAGCTGCACCATCTCGGATGCTGAACTTGCCATTTCCAAGATCCACGTTGTGTCTGAAGCCCAGGGCCGTCTTGCCTTCTCGCTTGAAGATGCCTCGCGTCGCGAAACCGACTACGAGCAGGAAGACACGCAGCTCGTGCGTGTCAACTTGGACACCCGTCTCAACAACCGTGTCTTGGATTTGCGCACGACCACCAACAACGCCATCTTCCGCTTGCAGTCGGCTGTCTGCTTGTTGTTCCGTGAGTTCTTGATCCAAAAGAACTTTATGGAAATCCACACGCCCAAGATGATTTCCACTGCTTCTGAGGGTGGTTCAAACGTGTTCAAGGTCTCGTACTTCAAGTCGAGCGCATTCTTGGCCCAGTCGCCTCAGTTGTACAAGCAAATGTGCATTGCTGCCGACTTTGACCGTGTGTTTGAAATTGCACCCGTTTTCCGTGCCGAGGATTCCAATACCCATCGCCACATGACCGAGTTTGTTGGTTTGGATATGGAAATGGCCTTCAAGGAGCATTACCATGAGGTCGTTGAAGTCTTGGATGAAATGTTCGTCTACATTTTCTCCAACCTCCAGAAGCGCTTCCGCACCGAAATCGATGCCGTCAAGAAGCAGTATCCTCACGAAGACTTCCAGTTCTTGGACAAGACTTTGCGCTTAAAGTATGCTGAGGGTATCCAGATGCTCCGTGATGCTGGTGTTGAGCTTGGCGACTATGACGACTTGAGGTAAGCCAGCAAATGTTTGAGGGATTTTGAAGGCGACACTTTTGGTAGTAGAGAAATACTAACGCGATAAACTGTTTCGCTCAATGATAGCACCACCAACGAAAAGTTGCTCGGCAAGTTGGTTAAGGAAAAGTACAACACCGACTTTTACATCTTGGACAAGTTCCCTCTTGCGGTTCGACCTTTCTACACCATGCCCGATCCCGAAAACCCCAAGTACTCCAACTCTTACGATATCTTCATGCGCGGTGAAGAAGTTCTTTCTGGTGCCCAGCGTATCCACGATCCCGACTTTTTGATTGAGCGTGCCAATTTCCATGGCGTTGATATCTCGACCATCCAGCCCTATATCGATGCCTTCAAGATTGGTGCTCCTCCACATGCTGGTGGTGGTGTCGGTCTCGAGCGTGTTGTCATGTTGTTCTTGCAACTGGGCAACATCCGTCGTACCAGTCTCTTCCCCCGTGACCCCAAGCGTTTGGAACCATAAATAATCTTCTTCTCTGTTAATAGATACACACACACACACACACACACATACTCTTTCGTCCCGTTTCCTTCTTTTTTTTTTCTTAAAAAAATACAAAATGTTTTGTTTATATATAAAAAAAAGTGGTAACAACAACAGAATGAAAAAAAAAGCATGATTAAAGTGTTTGAAATGTACATCTATCGTGATCGCTTCTTGCTTCGACCGGCGCCAGACTATCAAAAAAAAGCAGCGCATATTAGAAATCTATACAAACATTCAAACACACACAGAGGAGATTGTACAAGCATAGCCTACCTCTGACCGTTGTCGCTTGCGGTTCAGAACGTTCTTGAATCGTTCATTCTCTTCTTCTTCCACATCTTGGATACCCACCAAGTTGTTAAAGTCGTTCAAATTCTAGATATCACATGCAAGATGAAACCAATTTAACACCCTTTCCTTTTTGGATCATTACTTTATGAGATAAAGAAACTTACATCAAATTCGGTCTCAAAGCGCATACGGTTCTTTGCCTTTAATCGCTGCTTCTCCTTTCGTGTTACTGCCAGACGGACATAGTTGTTTTCTTCGTAATCATCCTTCTCCTTGAGCTGTTCATCGAAACGTTCACCGTAGCCCATGCCTTCATTGACACCACCCATTGCATCCACTTCTTCTGGCGCATCGTTCATATCCGCCATCAAATCACGAATGACACGAGATCGCGAAGAGCGTTCGCGCAAACGTTCTTGATCTTTTTCGTATTTGGATTTTCTGCCCTTGCTTTCGTCGTATACAACAGGTGCAAGTTTGGGCGGTCTGTACACGCCAGATTTGCCTTCTATATTATCAGATCCAATGAGACTTCTCATAAAATAACCTTCCCACAGTAGAACCCTACTCCTTTTTTTTTCCTTTTCTGTCTTACCTTCTTCACCTTCTTCTTCTTCTTCCTCTTCTTCTTCATCCCGAGCCAACAAGTTCATAGGGTTAGGTTTGAATGCCAAAGGATCCTGGTTGCCCACCTCAGGCTGCTTCTGTGTGCCCATGACAGCCGTTCGCACCAATTTGTCGATTTGATATTTAAGCTTATTCTCGATTGGCTTCATTTTATCCAAAATGACACGCAGTTCGATCAGTGAATTAACAACAGGGTGGTTTTCAATCGATTTTCCCGAGAGTTTCAAATGAACATAATATGCGAGTTCTGTAATGTATTGGACCATGAGCTGGTACTTTACTTCGAGGAACGAAACACCTTTAGATGTCTTGATCTCACCATCGTGGTATCTAATGTAACATATGTATTATGAGTAAGCGTACAAGTTTATCTAAAATCGTCTCATGAGATCTATACCTTTGAATAATGGGTTTGAGTTGCGTTTTCAACTCGGTAACTTTGCTTTTGAGATCTTTAAGTATTACGCTCAATTCAGAGGCTACGCAGTAATAATAAAAAAGAGAGAAAATGTTAGCTTCTTCATAGCAATGTGTAGAAGGATTCAAAGTGAAGTTTACGTTTATTTTCTGTTGATGTAGAGGTTGCGATCGGTGAATCGGCCATGGCGATCTATCGAGAAACTGGAGCTTGTCAAAGAAAGAAGCCGCAGAGTCAGAAAAATTTTGTTTCTCTGCATTATGTGCAACCTCACCCCGCTCTTGCTATAAACTTGTAGGAAAAGGAGCTGGTGCAGCACCGAAAGCCATGACACCACCTTCCAAAACGTATGGTGGAAACATGCTCTCGTTTAGTTTCAGAAATCTGGAATTCTGTTCAATTATTAGCATGAAAACGAATGGCAAAGCAGCAAACAAAGCACGATCTAGTTGAGGAAAACAATATCACTGAGCAAGTAAAAGAAAAACAAAACAAAGAATAATTTTGGCAGGCGCTGTCAATGACAGCTTTTCTTTCCCCTTCCCCTTCCCCTTCCCCTTCCTGGTTTCGCTGATATCCGTACACGCACCAGCGTATGCCCTCAAAGCCATGACCTTTCATAAAACCATCAACAACTTAGGTCGTGTCGATCAATACCGCCGTTGCTCCAGCCCTCGGACCTCTGATATTCTCTACTTTTGCTTTGAAGACATGACTTGGACCGACGAGAGCGTGAAAAGCGTCATCAAAGCATTCGAACACCAATTCAAGGACACGGCTCTTGAAGCATTCCGTGCTTTGGAGCCGACCTATGCTGACGTCCAGCGGCGACTCGTTATCGAAGCTCTGTTCAGCGACGAAAAAGAGCGTCGTCAGATTCTGCATAAGCAAAACGATGGCAGCTACGGTGACCCCGTGCCAGGATGGATTACATTCACCAAAACGGACAGCGACAAAGGCAGCAGCACGGCTACTTTTGTTTGCAGTGAAGGAGATGATGCTTCCAGCAGACCAATCATGCGAGCCCAGGTACTCCCAGCTCTTCCACAGGACACTCAGTACACGCGTTATGTGTTTCGTTCTCTTCCACTGGATACGCCGTGCCATGCGCGCAGCGTCATCAGACAAGCCATCATCGAACGCCAGAAAGCTACTGTTCACAGCGAAACGAATGTTAATCTCATCACATTTTCACAAAGTGTCAAAGAGACCTCCATGCTTATCGATGCAGATGAAAAAAACGTCGATAAGTGCATCATGGATATCACAGCGAGCCAAGGCAGTGGTTGTGGCAGATACTACTATACAGGAAACGTGTGCATCGTCTTGAAGAATCCGGTGACCCTCTATGACGCACGCAAGTGTCAGTCCTTCCTGGTTATGTACGGTAACAGAACGTTTTATGCCTCGAATTATTCGGCTCACTACCTCTATTGTCAGCGCTGCCACTTTATCGATATGCACTGCACAGACGACTGTCCCGTATAAACAGAACAAAAATTCAACCGCCTTTTACATACTTATGAAATACTGCTAATAAAAAGACAAAGTTGTGTGTACGTATTACTGTATGGAAATCGTTTTTTTACCCTCCCATGTACATTCTGCCTGTACCGCTGCTTGATGCTGAGTACTGTAAATGGCTTTAATATAAAAAAGGTTTTAAGGAAGATCAAGCAATTGATTGGTTTAGCCCGCTATCCAATTGTTTTCACTGGAATCGGCGTCAACGACAAAAATCATGGGATCCAACAATCGCAATAGCAGACGAAGTGCGTCTTCAACAACGGGACGTTCAAACTCTTCATTGTCACGTCGACCTTCAGGTACAGGCGTGTCACGATCCATGATGATGACGAGTATCGCTTCTCCCAGCAGTACAAGCACCAATAACACCACGGGTGGTGGAAGTTTAACATCATCGACCGCAAGCTCAGGAAGCTCACGGAAATACAAACATTCGCCGTCCTCAGACGCTTTACATGATGAAGTATTTGGCATGATTTGCGACGACGACTACGACAGTGATGCCAGAGGAGACGCTGGTGGCACTGGCAGCAGTAATAATAACGCTGTAGAGATCGATACATCCAGCATGTCCTCTTGCTCGCTGGATAACTTTAGCCACAATGACGATGAAAACAGTACGGACAAAGGATTAAGCGGATGTGGAGACGAAGAGATTCTGAAGGGACGCTACAATGCATATATTGCAAAGGAGTTGGAACGATTATCTAATATTTATCTAGCATATATTGTAAATCTTTGTTTGGCCACATATACACACATATATATATAGCCACGAAGTGATAGCGAAGATAATAACACTATGTACTTCCTACGCACACACCAGCACACACATAATAAGGTTTTCTTTTGCTGTATCCTTTTACCTCGGTTAGAAAAGAGGGACAAATTTAGCCGTGAAAACAGCTTTTTTACCGAGGATTTATCAACAAGTTATATTATGATGCATCCGAACATTACTGGCTCTGACATGTATGATTGTATCAAACCCGCCATAAGGTTAAAGAAAAA
This sequence comes from Zychaea mexicana, assembly GCF_025766255.1. Classification (NCBI taxonomy): domain Eukaryota; kingdom Fungi; phylum Mucoromycota; class Mucoromycetes; order Mucorales; family Lichtheimiaceae; genus Zychaea; species Zychaea mexicana. The sequence goes on along the minus strand of NW_026516687.1, from coordinate 151,354 downwards.
GTATCCAACAGATCATCTACATTGACATTGTCCATCCGCCTCGTAACAGTATTGATAATTGGCAAGTTTGTAAATATCATACATACAGTATAGTAAACATTTGATATATGTATTTAGCGAAACATTAAGAGCCAAAACAGGTCCGTATATGTATGTACTTGACTACGTCTGGTCTATTCAGTGCCTTGACAAACTAAAGTACATTAGAATGCTTTCACATCCATGAGATAACGATTCTCGCTGCCAAAAAACACTGAGCTATTTAGATGGAATTTGACGCCGACGACAGTTATGATAAGCTCTCGCTGATTATGTGCTAGAGTAGCCTTCTATTGGGTAGAAGACTCTTTGTCGTTCCATTCCAGGACAATATGAATTTAAATTGTAAAAAGCCAATATAATAATGTATACACTCCTTTTATTATATGTTCGTATCTACAGCATCCCTGCCTCCGAGACTTCGGAATGGTTGCTTTTTTTTCGTAAGTCAGACTTCTTTATTATGATGTTATAACAGCATCATTTGCCTACCGCGCCAAGCCCTTGAACGGTACAGGAATGAATGATCTGCGAACACGTCTTAATTCTGTGCTGTACTGTACTTGGTGCGTTTTTGTTGGTATGGTAAGGAAAATCATCGATATAGTTGACCTTCAAGGTCATCAGAAGACTGTATATCAGTCCTCGTCGATTTTTGCTCCAACGTATTGGCTTAAAAAATGCGAGCACATAACTGACGCGATCATAGGGATTTGGTCGAAGTAAGCAATTTGGGGTCGCTTTTGCCACATAGGCCAAACTGGGAGAAAGGAACTAGTCAGGAGCGTTAGTTTCTAAAGGGAGGAATATGACCAAAACAATTAATTATCAGCTTGAAGATCAATCAGCTTATATGGATAGGACCCGACGGTCTAGACTATAACGAGCATAAATGACGGATTGCCTTGTTCCTACGAAACTTATAATTCACCAAGAAGTAAGGACGCAAAAATAGATGACCGTGCAGTACAAGTGCGCCAAAGCAAAGTGTACTAAAAAAAACGACAAGGACAAAGTGGTGAAGCTCGGTAACGGTAGGAGAAGGAGGATCTGGTTTACAGCCCTTCTATTTGATAATAGCCTTTAACAAACAGACCTGGGCCGGTGTTGGCTGCCTCATTCTGAATGTCGACTCCTTTATTCCCGAATCACAGCATTGTTCATGACAAAATCAATGTCACTTTAGCAACTAACTCGAATGGCAACTATGTTGCTCAATGCAAATGTCTTTATTGTGCAATTAGGAACGAGAATGACGAGTCTCGCTCGCATATATGAAGAAGTCTTACAACAATACTGTATAAAACACGCACAAATAAGTTCTTTGATACATGATACTACTAATCAATAATAGGGTGTCGATGTCTTAGCTTCCCTGCTCTTGAGCAGGTACTGACAGGAGCAACCACTGGAAGGTGCATCGACATCTGCTCCCGTAACCCTCTCACCACAAAGCTAGGGTCTTGTCTTGGTCGCTTTGTGGATCACGGAAGGTCGATTGGTATTGAGATGCCCAGTCCGGTCTCACCAATCGCGAGTGCCTACAAAACAAGCACCACCTGCCCACCCACCCACCCACCCACACACCAACCCACCCACTTACCTTCAACCACCAACCTTACGCCTTCGTCGCCTGTGCCTACAAAACAAGCACCACCACCCACCCACACACCCACTTACCTTCAACCACTTACCTTACGCCTCCGTCGCCTGTGCCTACAAAACAAGCACCACCACCCACCCACACACCCACTTACCTTCACCCACTTACCTTACGCCTCCGTCGCCTGTGCCTACAAAACAAGCACCACCACCCACCCACACACCCACTTACCTTCACCCACTTACCTTACGCCTCCGTCGCCTGTGCCTACAAAACAAGCACCACCACCCACCCACACACCCACTTACCTTCACCCACTTACCTTACGCCTCCGTCGCCTGTGCCTACAAAACAAGCACCACCACCCACACACACACCCACTTACCTTCACCCACTTACCTTACGCCTCCGTCACCCGTGCCTACAAAACAAGCACCACCACCCACCCACACACCCACTTACCTTCAACCACTTACCTTACGCCTCCGTCGCCCATGCCTACAAAACAAGCACCACCACCCACCCACCCACCCACTTACCTTCAACCACTTACCTTACGCCTCCGTCGCCCATGCCTACAAAACAAGCACCACCACCCACCCACCCACCCACACACCCACCCACCCATGACCCACAAAAACTGCGTTAGCCCCCCCTCCCTCCCCACACATCCACAGAAAAAAGTGAGAAAAAAAGAGAGGAACTTACCATATGTGATCGTGAAAAAGTGAAAAGTGAAAAGTGAAAGAAAAAGCGAGGAAGCAACACGCTGCGGAAAATGGGTGTCTTTTTATGGGCAAAGTTCATTTCCAAAAAGAACGCTGGTCTGGGCCCAATGAGATTCTGAAGGGACGCTTGCTTTTTTTTCCTTTCCTGTATCTTTTTTTTTGCGTACAAAAAAGTAAAATAGGCAAAGATAAGCTCCGTGCTCAACAAAGCGCACAACAATGACAGACGACAGTAACACGATCACAACGCGCATTATCACACTTTGGCACTGTTTTTTATCTTTTTTTTTTTTTACTTTCTGTGTTCGCGTAGTTCAGTTCGCGAAAATAATGGAAAGGAAAAAAGTTTTATTATTCCAATGCACATCACGTAGTTCAGTTCGCGAGAAAAATGGAAAGGAAAAAAAGTTAGTTCGGAGGATACGTTCCGAGCCAATCTGGTTTGCTTTTTTCGCATGTATCATACTTCACGCGCACCCTGGGAAAAGCAGACAGATAGGATATACGATCGACGCTGTTTTTCTTGAAAAGAATCCCTTTCTCTGCATCCACCACGCTTGCCAGCTTACGATTATCGTTCGTTAAGCTGACTACCGAGCGAGCTCAATGCGAGACTAAAGACGACAAGCAGTCTGAAACCACACCTCCATAAACGTATACAGTGTAGTGTTTTCGCCTGGACGAGTGACGTCCCCCAACTTTGGTTCCATCCCCCCATCCAACCCCCCACCCCCAACTTTATTCACGGCCAGCACGGAAGGTCTGCGCATGAAGAAGCCGAGCATGACAGCAAAGTACAATGGAGACCCTGCGCAAAAAACATCGTAACTTGGCCTCAGAGCCTCGAAAAAACAAGGGTTGAGTATGTGCGTGTTGTTACGAGTCTGCACATTGCGCTGGTTGCGGTTGTGTGAAAAAAGCGCTGCGAATCGCTTCGCAAGAGCAGCCGCCATTTCGCTCGGAATTGGTCAAAATGGGTGACGCGAATAAAATTAAATGTGTTTTGACATGCTTGTCCTGGCAACAAGCGGCGTTCAGGAACATGGATTGTCATGACTACTGAATGCCATGGCAATAAGAAGCTTTCTTATGCAGCGTGGTCAAGCAAGCCTCATAAAGAAGAATGTTCACTGTGAGCGGTAAAGAAATCATGGGTGGAGTGAACCGGAAAAGGAAAATTTCGTTGACATGCTTTGTGCAGATTAGAGCAACTACGAAAAGGAAGCAGGATACAGAAAACGCGTTGTTCTTCTTCTCTTCTTTTCTTACGATGAACCATCATACGATAAACACCAAAGAGTATAGGCTATTACAACTTCGACAATCATATTCACTGCTCCTTATGAGAGCAATTTGATGCACGTAGACTGGGTTCCGCCCTCATACCCGTGGTAGCATTAACAAAATCCCAAAAAGTAAGCTATTTTACATTGACACGTACGCTCACTGACCTGACACGTCTACTCTGTCTGCTGTGATAGACTTTTGTGGGGATAAACTAATAGACGGATCGCAGACATGCCGGATATTAATTATTTCCAAGATGAAGAAGGATGAGGAAGGTCGAGTTTGGATGCCATGATGATGGATGTTGTCTTCCGAGTGAAAGGAGTTATTTTCGCTTTGATCAGTGTGTCCCTTGATGCAGTGCCACCTTCGTGTGTTATTCATGCTTTTCGACAGGTGACAATTTGCTCAACCCAGGTATTCGAATAGAAAGGAAGTGTCGACTAATTACGAGAATAGAACAACGGTTAGTCCTGATTTATTCTCATTTTTGATCGATGTTTGAGGGATTATTGATATTGTCTATATCAGCTCATCAGTGTGCGTTGTTTTCTCTAATCGCATTATAGTAATTAATAAGACGGTAAAGTGGGATGAGTTGTCCGTATCGCTTTAAAAAGTCGTGTGGTTTACTACACACAGCTATCGTTTCTGTGTTATGTACTGTATATCTAATAAGAGAAGCCTTGTTACATGCTGCATCATGTGCTATAATGTATATCTATATCTTTTTTCATGGCATTCTACGGACGATCGTATGCATGCATAGTTAATGTCTTGCTGCTGGTTGATGAGCAAACCTGTTTTAGTGTGCGCGCCAACACTCTCGACAATCCATTGGGCCTGTACCATGACCGAATACATTGACACAATGCTATATGAAGGAGCGCGCCAGACCAGGGTCGACATGATTTTTTGCAGCTTTTTTTTACGAATAATCAATTTTCTTATATGAACAGCAGTGAAGAGCAGATGCATGAGTTCATATACAGAAAACGAAGTCCTCTTTTTTCGACAACTGATTGAAAGCGCCGTCGAACATGGCGGTACTGAGTGTTTCGTAAAAGAGATATATGCGCTCAAGAATGAAAACCAATTTGAAGATGATGCTGTTCTCGTATTCTTCAGTGTGTATTAATCTTACACTTACAATCCATCATTATGTTGATAGAACCAAGACACTAGTCTTAACGAAAAGTTAATCAAATGTTGTGGTTCACAATTATAGCTGACCTGATGAGCGCGCTGGAACCGATTCTACTGTGATTATGCCTCTTGGGGAATGTATGCTGCTCTGTAACCAATGACGCGCAAAAGCAGATTCGACGAGAAATTGATGTCTTTAAGTGGAAAAACATGGCTCTTTGCATAACTGGAATGAACTCGATACGTACATAATTTCCCATTTATGCTATCTATGATACACAAAAAGAATGCATGCGTTATCGACATGTAGCAATATGCTGCTTGTATTCCACACGAGTCAAGAAAAAATTGTGAGCATGTGATGTACAAGGATCTTTACAGACCACTATCCAGTTGCTCTCTATTTAGATGTATTACTGTAACAAACATATTTGTACAATCAATCAAGTCGATTATAATGGATATCTTTTGCCAAAAGGCACTGTCTTTGTGTACAATACATATACCATGAGCTTCTGCGATAAAATAAATCACCATTCTGAGCTAATCATACCCAAGCGATATGTGGATGACCCAAGGAATGTTTTAAAGCACCGTGAACGCGAGTGGCAATGACCATGACCCATTTGTGTTTGGTTAGGGGACTAACAAAAGCCATGTAGACGGATCTGTCCAGGAGAACATATGGTAAGATCATACAGTCAATTACTAGTGAATCTTTGAAGTAGCGTGATATGTGTAACTCATGTAGTCTTTTTACAACAGTACCAGTTCTAAAAGGAAGTACAGATGGCTAATTTTTGGGCTCGAATCCTTGCAACAACAACAACAACAACAACAGCAGTGAGCCTGCTCTAAATAGTCATGGACACCCACAGTAACCGAACCTGAATGCTTACAATGATGTTAGGTTAGCTGTCACTCCTCTTGAGCCCTACCTTCGTTTTGTGGAAAGACCGAATCGGGTTACATACTCGATTGAATGTTCAAAAAAACTGAAAAACTAACGACTATATTAGTAAGGTCTCCCAAACCATTCGGTGTGAACAGTCGATGTAGTGGGTGAGGAAGGGTTCCGTGGCAAAAAAAAAATGAAAATATATGTTGCATTACTATAGTACCCAGATATATAGTTGCGTCGCTTGTTACGCGTGCATTGATCACCAGAAGAACCAAATTCTCTGAACCAAGCCATTGCTCTATCGTTTTCAAAGTTAAAAACAGGGGGGGAGGGGTGAATATGTGTTTATATATAATGTATACAATTGTGGATGAAGTGACTTTGTACAGATATGCAGGACTAGGGAAAGGAGTGCAGCAATGTTATATTGTTTGTTCCGAAATAAAAGACGAGGTGGATGAAAAGAAAAAAATAAAAAAGGTATACGTAGATTCTTTCGGATTATATGCCCAACAATGAATCCAATTCTGTGCTGAAAGGATCGCAATTCTTGCTCCACGCATCGCCCAATATATCATCCAGCCCTTTGAACAGACCCGATTGATCATTCAAGGGCGTAGTGACATCGGGCTGTTGCTGATATTTTGGAGTGGATGCACCATCTTCGCTGCCTAAAATAATGATATTGTTGAGCAATGTAGATCCGTCAAGCTTTTTCCTCTGCAAATATTCATGCGGCATACCCTCGGGTGTCTCACTGTCATGACTTGTAGTAAAGAAGTGCTCCAGGTCATCTTGTACACTTGTAGAATCCATATCTTGTTGTAATAAATTTTCGATTTCTTGTAGCGAATAATTGGTTTCCTTTGCTGGAGTAGGACAAGTAGAGGTTATGACAGGTGCTATAGGTTTTCTTTAGTAACCACGGAAAGAAAAGAGAATCTTGATTTTTTGTCCATCCGATATGAAGAGGGGCTTACCTTTATCTTTATCCGTTGAGGCAATAGCATTGCCATGAGGATGAACGTCAACTTGAGATGGCTCGGTAGAAAGGTTTCCAAGATGTCCCTGCATACGCGCGTTCAACAATAAGTTCTCAATGGTATCTTCCAAAGGAAACGCACCTGGCGCAGTATTGGGCGCCAAGGTTGGCGATCGTCCATCTTTTTCTTTGCTGTACTTTTTGATCCGGGGTATAGAGACATCCTTCTCTAGGAGACTTTCTGCTGAAGGCTGATCAAACGGGTATGGACACTAGATCGATAAAAAATAAAGATTAGTCCGTGTACTGCGCGATCTTGTGCTAATCAATCTAGATTCCAAAATGTCTTGGGGTGGGGATGAATCATTCATACCTTTACATTCTGGCACATTATTACTTTACAGTTAAAGTTGATGGAAAAAGTTTGTAGTGCTGACGAGCACTTTGGGCACGTCCGATCGTTCATGTCGGTTTGCATAAAGTGTGTAGAAAAAAAAAGGTTAAGAGTGGCTTTTGAAACATGCAAGCGCTACGCTATAAGCGAGAAAGGTAAATTAGCAAATGTGATTGGCTGATCCTATTCCCTAGAAGTACGTGCATGCATACGTTACGACGACAGATTATGATACCACACAACCTGAAATCAATACACACCTTTCCGAATGATGTTGGCAGCATCTATGTTTTATATATATGTTTATATATATATATATATAAGTACGTAAAAGTATAATGGCAGTATGATGGAAGGAAAGACGAATGAAGGGGCTGAAGGAAATAAAAGGAATATAATACAAAAAATGGCATCACTACGGGTGTTGTGTATACTCAAGTCTTTAAGTGGGGATCTTTTTGATAAATAGGTTCTCTTTTTGCGCTCGTTCCAGCTTGCTCGCTCGTAGATGGTATACTTTTCTAAGCTCGCGGAATTGCTTTACAAAGCCATCGTGGTCTAGATTCCCATCCAAGAAGCTCTGTGCCACGGATTCTGATAGTTCGTCAGATTCGTATACACTTGCTTTTAACCTGGTAAGCACCGTCGAAGATGAAAAACGCTATACAGACATTGTGCGTATGCCACTTACTTAGTTTACCTCTACTACTCTAACCATATAGCCATAAGTGTCTTTTTGCATACGACTTACATTAAAAGCTCCATGTTGTTGTCGTTCCTTATCATCAAATTCAGATCGCAGCTTCCGATACTCTTCATCTAACTCCTTTGCCTGGGAACGTAGCTTAAGTACAGCATCTTCTTTACTTAAACTCTTTTCTATACAAGCATAGCCCGGCAATGTTAGTTATAGCCCATGCCTTTCCTTTTAATATATCCCTTCCAATTTGACTCGTTAGATACAACAGGGGTTCCACATACGTGCTAGATTCTCATTGCCGTTCCGTAGTTCTTCCTGGACAGTTTTCATGCTTCTTATACGCTCAAACGAGTTGAAAAACAGCTCGAATGCCACATCATCTGTCAAAAGTTCCTCTAACTCTTCGGTAGTCTTGTTTGCAATCGATCCGTATTCTGCGGTCGTCAAAGCTGAAGAAGGCTGAGCTGCAGGTACTGGTGGCGGTGGTCGGTGACCGTAGCTATTTATATCCCGTGCAATATTCCCTGACTGATCAGTTTTTGCCATCCATAACTGTTACAGAATCGGAAGACCTTTTTTCTCTTTATGATTGAAAGATGTTAGGTGACAATACCTTTCCTCCAAAGTTGCTGCAGTATCATTATTACTGTTGTTGTTGTTGTTGCTGCCATTCGTGTTTTTTCTTGCTGGTGGTCGTTGCATAAATTCTTCCATAATATCACTGACAATTTTGCCAAGCTGAACCTGGTTTGAAGCCCAACCTGACGGCGTTAAAACGTCTTGCACCACAACGTCTGATTCAATCCAGGGATGCCGCATCCCATTGGGCGACACTGTTATTATGGGTGGTGCTTCGGGAAACTCGGGAGGTAAATTGACGAGCAATGACGCGGTCAGTTCGGGTGTACTGCACGGAAGTTCGTACATTTGCCCGTCAATGATGACTGTAACGCTGGCATTATGCGAATAGAGAGAGGCAATATGCTGCTTTTTGCTATACAGTGTAAGAATGAGTGTATGAGTAACTGAGATGGCCTTTCTTTCTCTTGTTGTTGTTTAAAGGCAGTAAAAAAAACGCTACATTTCTTGCAAGTTCGACATTGAGTAAAGAATAAGGGCGTCCTGTAGTACGCAAAGGTGAATCGCAGCTTGAATCTTTGTGGGCCTGTTACACAAAAAACAAGCGTTTTTTTTTGTACTTGAAATAAAAAAACCCTTTCTCCCCTTCATTACCTATCTCTTTTACTCTACTCTTCTTTCACTTTTTCTTTAACTTTTACATATATTAAACTATGGGTTTTTTCAGCGCGCTAGAAGCTATCGCCCATGGAGGAATCCAGCAACCAGAATCCTACGCGAAAAAGAAGAACTACCACTTTGAACATGAACTCGGTAATAAAGCAACACAAGCTTTTGCCTAAGTCCACATGCGATTTGCGACACCAAACAACTGCTTACACATATAAAAAAAAACCGATGTGCTTTATCTTGAAAGGACGTGGGTCCTTTGGTTCCGTCAGAAAAGCAACTCGTGTCGCGGATAAAAAGGAAGTCGCCGTCAAAATCATTGCCAAGAAGACAGTGAAGGGTCACTTTGATATGGTGCAAACTGAAACCGCCGTTATGAAGGACCTTGATCACCCTAATGTCATTCACTTGTATGACTTTTTCGAATCGCGGTAAGAGCAATGCAAGGACGCAAACCTTTTTGACATTCTTCATCTTGTCTATGTACATTGTGTTTTGGAATAGTTTTGAGACCTTACTTCTCTTGTTATATTATAGTGACAAGTTCTATATGGTGTTTGAACTGTAAGCCTCTTTTAGCTCGGATCGAGCCGTTTTATTTGTATTTGTGAAAGAAAGCTAAACTCATTTTAGGGCTACGGGTGGTGAATTATTCGAACGCTTATTTGAACGCGGCAAGTTCACTGAGAAGGACGCTGTAAGCAATAGCCGGAAACACGTGTTTTAGTGTTTTTTTGTGGGAGGAGAGGGAAACATGCGACTCACCATGGATTGTTTTTCTTTGTTCAATGCAATACTAGGTGGTCGTTGTTCGATCGATACTGAACGGCGTTGAGTATCTTCATTCGCACAATATTGTTCACCGCGGTAATATATCCAATTAAGATCGGCATGTAGACCGCATACGCACAAGCCTGCCTATTACCTCTGCGAAAAGAGGATGCAGTGTAACTAACTCTTATATTTTATAACGAAAAAGATATGAAACCCGAGAATCTGCTGTTCAAAAGCCCCGACTCGGATGCTGATCTAGCAATTTGCGATTTTGGGTAAGTTGACATGGGCGGCTTAATTGTCGCGCACACACACACCTCCCTTCTTTGTGATGTTAACGGTTGATTTACAGTATCGCCAAGGAGAACGATGAGGCTGGGTCCGCTCTGGATACCGTGTGCGGCTCTCCTCTCTATGTTGGTAAGCACACGAGTCGGCTTTCACATTATTTTGTTCCTCTTTATTGATTTGTTTGTGGCGCATCTGTGTAGCACCAGAAGTATTGCTCCGGAAAGGCTATGGATCACCCGTCGATATGTGGGCTATAGGGTAAGAAGCACACACTGTTGTTTGTATCTTTTTGATGAGAAAAAAAACTAAACAATGCCTCTTTTTTCTACCTAGTGTGATCACATATATGCTGTAAGTGTCCCGGATCTCTAAAAATGACTACGAACTTCGTGAATGAAATGGCTCATCCACGTGTTAATCTGTAATATATGCTCCTACTTAGCCTGTGCGGATACCAACCTTTCACCTCGGAAGATCAGATTGAACTCATTGACGAAATCACCAATGCTCGTTATGAGTTTCATGAACGTTACTGGCGTAATATCTCTCAGGATGGTAAGTACCAGTCTCTTTCTATTGTGACAACAAAAGAGCCTTATTTTGGAAGTGTCAAGTCCGATCGAATCACTGAATGCACTTTATTCTATTAGCCAAAGATTTTATCCGCAGATTGTTGACGTTGGATCCAAAGGCTCGGCCTACGGCTTCCGAAGCGTTGAATGATAAATGGATGACGGGCGCCGATGCTACAGACATTGATATTCTTGGCACCGTCCGTGAGAACTTCAACCCGCGTCGAACGCTCAAGAATGCTGTACGAGCAGTCAGTGCCATGAACCGCCTCCGATCAGGATCGCTGAACAAAGACGGAGAAAAGAATGGTGAGGGTAATAAACCTCCAGTGCCTGCACTGGCCAAGGTCCTTAAAGCGGCAGCGGCTGCTAAAGCCAACCAGCAGAAAGCAAATAACGGTGGTATCCCTGCAGCAGCTGCACAGTAGTTTCCATTTTTCCGTTCTGTACTCTTCCTCACACAATTTGTGTCAAAAAGAAACCCGCCACAGCCACAAACAAACCAGCGAAACAACTCATCTGCCCTTTCTAAATTTCTTCCTTTCCTCCGCCACACATGCAGCACAACGCATACCATGCACCTACCGCCTCTTTAGTTACTCTTATATATTACTTATATTATACCTTTATATGCTATTCGTCATCTACATCTTTTTCTTTTCTTTTTCCCTTTTCTTTTTCCTATCTATTAATTGATTACAAATCCTTTTTTATTTATTTGATATGTCTCCGTTCAAAATCGCGTAATTAGATGTGTCGGCTGAAAGGCGCAGTGGAGAATAATTGGAACCCTGATATATATACAAATACCGGTGCCACGGGTAGCACAACGCAATATGCAGCACAGACTGAATGCTGTCACTACTATAGCTTCAAGTTAGAGAGACATTGCTGGATAAACATGTGTAGCGGATAGGGGTATTGGTAGCCATAAAGTGTATAGTAAACAACAGCAGTATATAATGCGAACTTGACAATGTGGCTATCATAAATGAAACATTTGAGTATTATTCATGGATCATCTGTGCTAAAACGGTTGCTATACAATACTTACTTTGAGAGACTGCGACTGTCCATGGTGACCAGAATTAAAACAATAAATAGCATCGGAATATCATCCATGACGGATGCCAAGGACGGTATCGGCGTTTGCCATCCTACAGCGATTAAATCCCGGGCATACACTACGACTTCAGGCACATTGTACGGAAGAAGCGCCGAAAGAAAAAGCAGAATCGTCTTTCTTTTTTGCTATTGCAGGTGAGTCAGTAAATGCGCGCCGTGCTTCATTCAGAAGCAAAGGCTGTTGTGAAAGCACATGTAGTTACCTTGGAATCGATGTCCGTGCTAGCATTGGCTGATTCTACAGCTGCCACAACAAGTAGCCAGTAAAGATAAATAGCGGTAACAGTCACAGGAACCGGAACGGCACGTATAGAAGCTAATGACACAGCAATCACGAGTCTTTGTGCAGTTGTCCTGGTCAATGACAACGCTGCTTGTCGAGGAACGACAAACCGTAATAGACAGACCAGGGAATACACAAGAATCCATATCAGGCATAATGCACCAGCACCAAGGCAAAGGGATACCCCGGGTAGCCACCAGAATGCAAAGTCTTGTGGCACATCAAAAACCAGACCACCCACACTGGTAAATGCCACAAGATTGATGAGTGCACGTGCAAAATGCAGGTCGTCTGAAAAAAAATATTTAACAATACAAGTACTCAGTATCCGCATATTGGGAGAAAAAGCGACGGAACGAGATGGGAGTTTTACCATTGATTAGAACAACAAGCGCCACAATAAACATGGATGTAGGGATGGACGGTCCATAACGAAGCACACTTTTACCCAGGCTGCCATACCAGTCGATCTGCAAGTGTGCATTATGTACCTCGCGCAATTTCCAAAAGCGTAGCTGTAGAGAGTCAGCTTCTCCAGATGCATAAAAGTTGATCTCGACCGAAACGTTCTTCTGTTTCAACCCAACGTGAAATTTGCTTTCGCCGCCCATGTTCTGTTGAATTATTGGCGCGAATCCCACGTCATCACTGTTATCCTCTTGACCTTGAGTCCAAAATGTGAGCTTGTAAGCAAGCAGCGGATTGTAAATGGCCGGAAATTGAACCGTTGAAAAAAAAGGTTGTGGTTGTTGAGGGGGAGAAAGTTCAAATGAAATGCCACCATGGATAGCCATGTCCCAGATCGACTCGGTGATGACCTGAGTTGCTTCTGTATTCATTTCAGCCACAACGAACGTTTGATCGTCGTCGCCCTGCTCCCACACGCCCACACTGTCGTAGCCTTGCATTTGATGATTTTTCAGCTCCAAAAACCAGAACGCATTTCCGCGATAGGCAGAATGATGATCTGCCGGTGTTGAGGATGGTACTAGCACAGACTTGTGAGTTACATCCGTCGTACATTTCGAATCTTTGCATAAAACGGCACGGACGCGTCCATGGAAATCGTTGGACATCAAGTTGAACACTGCGTCGCCACCTTCTAGGATCGGCAATACTGTCAACTGAGATGAGGCCGGCGCATTCAAACTTCTTAGCCGAATTCTGTCAACAGCTTCCACTATCAGTGGATTTCCAACTAGTAGTCATGGTGATATATCAGATTAGCACTTGTCGCAGCATTCCTTAGTTAATACATATACTGCAAGCTAAATTTTACCTGTAAGACCAGGTAAAATCAGGGGCGATTTGATGAAATAGTTTTCAAACACTTTGAGTGGTGCGACATCTTTCGATTGCTGCTGGACACTGTCGATTAATGCCGCCGAGACGACACGTACAAGTTGATTACACCATAGTATCGCCATATGATCACACGTCGTCCATACTTTCGGGATAGCAGTCGAGAAAGCTGTCATGCCTGCGTCTTTGGGTAATATTGCCGCATCTGAATTGACAATGCTATCTGACGTCCCTCCTGCAAGCGATACCAGCGTAATGTTTTCACTAGACGGAAAGCGGATCTGCTCATAAACTCGGGCCATTTTAGGTCCCAACATAATAGGCGGCATGGTATGCGGTGTGGCAAGCGTGAGGATGGTTTTGATGGTGTTGGCTCGATAGTTTGGAAGTGTCTGCATCAGTCGCGCCACGACACCGCCCATAGAATGGCCGACAATAAGCACAGATGAGGCTTTTGATGGGTCATACAGCGATAAGATTCTTCTGACAGCATCGTTAAGATATTCAGCTTGATCATATAGAAGTTGTCCGCTCATTGCCGAGAATCCTTCGTTTAAGTCGACTAAATTATCATATGTGGATAGAAGTAAGTTTTTTCTGCGGATACCAGAGTATGGGAGAGGAGCTCGCGCTTAAATAAAGCTGTTGTAGTTTATACCAGTGAAAAAATCAATTCGCTCTCCATTTGGCTTATTTTGCTTGTGGTAGTACGTCGAAGTGGCCGCAATGGATCGGACCTGCTTGTAACTGCCTGCATGGCCAGGAATAAATAGTGCTGGTACACCGTTTGGCTTATTGTTTGTTTATTCAATTGTTTTTTCTTAGTTGTCGAATTATATACAACATGTTTCCATGTCTCTGTAAATATCGTATATCCATGATAACTAACTCAAAGTCTCTTTTATTTATTGATTCAAACAGTAGATTTTACCTCGTTTGGTTTATCCATCGCGGTCTCGCGAAATAGATAAAGTGCGTATTTGTGAGCAAGACGCGATTCCGGTCCGGGATTGACAGGTACATAGGATGGACGCGAATACGACATTGTACAAGATTGGACATCGCGTTGGTGATGAAGAAAGGAATCGACCATGGACCCCAAAACGGCCAGCGTAAGCACTGCAGTGATTGCAAGTGCACGTCTTGACAGTTTATTGCAACTCTTACTGTCCGGCATCGGCGATGTCGTCGTTATTGTTTCCGTCGACGTCGTTTTTACTGTTATTTTCCGTCTCTTTTAGCAAGCAGCTGGTTGAGGTGGTGGAGCGGAAAAAGCGCATATGTTGAAATTTCAGGCACTCGTTGCCCCAGCTTGTCCAACCTGGTGTCAAACACCGGGCAAACAGCTCCAAACTTTTCGGATTGTCGGGCAAGTAGGCTTTCAATACTGTATCGAGTGGTGGTTTCCTCGAGTGCCGGCGACACGGAACGCTGACAATGGCATGCTGGCGAGGAGGCAATGGTATCGATGGTTGAGCGGGAGCAGTGGTGCTAGTCGTAGAGTCGGTTTGCCGAATACCCAAGATCAATTGTTCGTAGGGTTTCCTATGCGGCGAGTCAAGCGGAATGACTGGTTCTCCTTGTACGGTCACTTTGAGCCAATACCAAATCCCAACTTCTTGCAATCCCCAGGATTTAAACAGCTTTTCGATAACAAAGCGCCGAAACTTGGGCTTGTTGGTTACCCAAACGGCAACCATGCCGTGAGGGGCGAGCAGTTCAGGAACAGGTATTTGGAACAGGTCATAGATGTCTTGCGTTTCGTATTTGGACGATCGTCGCACTAAAAAAAGATAAGAGTATATGGTATCAATATCGATAGTATCGTAAGGCTGCTGTCACATACAACTTACCACTTTTGTTTGGCCATGGTGGATCCATAACAATTAAATCACGTTTTCCAGCCTGCTGCACTGAATCATCAATTTCATGTTAGCAGGAATATCATATATATATATATATATATGTGCCCGTAACGACCTGGGGAAGGGAGACGTTACCATAGGATACAAGATCTTCCATGCCCGTTGTCAGGTCGCTCATGAGAAATGCGGATTGAGGCGGCACCAAATAGCTGTTGTTATCCAGCGTAAGGACCCTGCAGCATGTATCAGCAGGGTTATGCACGATTCGATGAAACACATCCAATATTTCCATCGTTGTCGTCTCTGTGTCTGCCAAATCAACTTGATCGTGCTCTTCTTGCTGAAAAAACCGTTGCGAAGCTTGTGCTAGTTCAGTCAGGCTGGCAAAATTGATCGGATCTCCTGGATCACTGTCGTCATTAGTTTCTGATGATGGTGATGATACTTTAGTGTAATTGCGATCTCCAAAAGCTGCTTCTTTAACGATTGGCAAGATGGGTGAGAGGAATGGTCGCGCGTTGGTTTCGTGCCAATCAGCTGTCAGTGTTTCGCTGTCATGCCCGCGTTTTCGTTTCTGACCAGCGATCGAGGAGGTGGTATAGTAAGGTTGCTGCACGTCGAATTCGCCGTCTCGTAAATGATACTGAGTGGATTCAGTTGTTAATCCTTGAGAGAAGGCATTCTCACAATCGATCACAGTAAAACGATCTGTATCCTGTTGAACAACACTCATGCAAGAGATTTTTTCTTTCCGCGAATGCGCCTTAAAATAAATAATCAGAAAAGCGGCCCTGTATGTTGCTTCTCTGAATCATCGATGGTTCTACTATGTATGCATACAAATATGTTAAAGGCTAACTCACTTGGTTTTCATACGCGAAAGTGATGGTAGCGGTGTCCCTTTTAAATATGCTCGCTCGTATTAGTGCAAGATGCTGACTTAATTGTCGCACATCATATCATGTAGATAACTGCATTTTCAATTCGGTTTATGTTATAAGAAGAAAATAAAAGATAGTGCAGCAAGCTTCCAACATTGACTTTACTGATTTCACTGAACATTGATCCAGAGAATATACATTTAAAGTGGTTTGGCACAGCATTTATCTTTATTGATTGATAACTTTGCTATTTTGGCACTGATACTACTCATAACAGCTACTAATTATATGGAGGAATATTAATTATATCTCATGCTATCAGAGAGAGAGAGAGAAATGTTGATTCAGATAGATCAGATAAACAAGGTAGTGATGATTTGGTTCATTGGAATCGGCTGTTGTTTTGTGCGTAATGTTGAGGCGTGTACCTGTGCTGCATTGTCTGGCACACCTTAAATTTTGGGTTGTATAATCATTGGTCTTTTTCACACAGCTCTTTCGCCCACAGACACATTGTCTTGTTCATATTGTTGTTGCTGATGGTTGTCCAACTGGTGCTCAACATCGTTGCTAATAATGCTCATACGCCTACTATTATTCCCCTGCACCTTGCTGTCTTACCGTCCACCAAGCTACGCGCAAAGGTGTTGCAATTCAAATTCATCAGCCGAGCGGACCACTTGCGCCCTCAACGTTACTGGCAGGCATCATTACCAGCTACCTCCGCCACAATCCTCCTTTAGACATCTGGACCAAGCTTAAAACGAACCCATTGTGCGCCGATTACAAAGTGTTAACTAAAGCAAGCGCCGCTACAACGTCACCCTATTCAACATATCATCAACGCGCATCTTGTCAAAGAAGTTCAACAGCGTCGTACAAAGTTCTCATCCGTGGCCTGTGCACTTGCGACGCCATGCTGGGATCCAGTGCTGCTTCTCCCAGCACATAACACTGCTCGCCATCGACCAGTGAAGTGGAGGATGCACTGCTTGCCCTCCTATCCTCTCAGGGACTGCCGCTGTGGTGCTGCCACTTTCTTAACTGCCCGCTGGTCGGACCCACACTTCAACAACTGCATGAGGTCTTTCCTTCGCCAGTGCCAGCCGACCAACATCCTGTCAACACTATCTCAAATGTACTACCACGCCACTCGAGAAAGGTTAAGTGTGGCCATGGGCGGTCTACCTGGCCCTTGCACCTCCACACACTCTGGGACTATGACAGAGGTTTTTGGGGTTTCGACAAAATCGATTTGTCGAACCTGTATAAAGAAATACCGGTCACTTGAATTCCCGAAGCTCCAAAAGCGGAGGAATTATTCTTGTACCGATCGATTTGTTTAATTGGCCAACCTGTCTTTTTTTTGTTATTAAGTCCTTGTTCTTTCGCACTTTCTTAATCATGTTCACCACCCTCGTATTCCACGACGAAACAGAAAGTTTTACCCGTCCTGATCGACCTGTATGCTTCAAATTCATAAAAAATTCTATAATAGAGAATGAGAGATATAGGACCATGCGTTTTAAGAAAGAGACAACGAGGAGAGACAACGAGAAAGAGAGAAAGAGAATTTCCGATTCTGTAGGCTTAGAATAGTACTAACTCAGATACAATCACTTAGCGACAAGTGAAAGACACCCAAAACTCCGTGCCGGTCGAAGATGAGGCTGTGGACGATCATGCGGCGCCGACTGGTGATGTGGTGGTTGAAGAACCCTCTGCAATTGAAGGCGTTGCGAGCACGGACGATGACAGCACTCGCCGCAAGGTGGTACCCAGTGACCAACAGGATATCTATATCCTCGAGGCGGTCATGGATGCTGACCCCTTTGGCAAGAAAAAAGGCCAAAAAGGAGAAGCTTGGGAAGCTGCTGCTCTCGATGTCAACACACGACAGCAAGCCAAGATCGCTAGAGGTGAAGCAGTCCCTTTGACAAAAAGTACATAAACGATCGAGTGCGTTTTTTGGTGGATAAGGAAGAGAGACGCATAAAGCGTGTCGATCTCGACTCTGGCTTTGCTGCTGATATCCCACTCATGTTGCAAGAAAAGTGTGCCGATCTTGTTTCCTTGGTAAACTCATATGAGATCTCAAAACATCCTCACACACACCGTTACCTCTAATGGCGACACCGACATCTTAAATACCGCCTTTAAAAAGAACAAGTAACTCACTGAACTTTGATTATCTTCAACACATTTTGTTTCTATTTGAACTTGGCAGCTCAACAGCAATGGAAGGAGAAGAGCAGACGAGAAAAGAGAGAAAGAAAAGAAGCCTCAACTGAAAACCAAGAACGAACAGACGTTGGAGGCTGCTGCTCTGTCGAGTCGTTGCGGCTCGAGAAAACGAGACAAAGGCAAAGATGCAGCAGGAAGTGACGACGTCGTGAATGTTGACGGCTGCAATGATGATATGTCGTTCGACAAGGATGACTTTATCGAAGCCGAGATGAGCCGAATTGCAGACAAAGAAGAAAGAGATCTAGAAAAACTCAGGAGCCAGCGTGCACAGTTTGTAAAAGCGGCTAAAGATGTGGATGCACGTCTCAAACATCTTGAAGATGTTGTGCAGAAACAAGAGCACTTGATTAAGTACTTGTGTAGCTTTTTCCCCTCTCCTCCCCCACCGTCATCCCTATAAAACGTCTTGTACTTTTGTAGTAAATCAAATTATTGTTCTATTCAATGGTGGTGGTAGTAGTGGTAGTGGTAGTGGTGGTGGTGCGTAAAGCAGCATTTGCAGGTTCAAGATATTGTCTTAGAGTTGGTGCTTCGATACTGAAGTATCGTGTTGCTTGTCATCCCCCAGACAAATCTTGATGGTTTTGAGAAGGGTACCGACAATAAAGTACGTGCCTACTGGATTCACCGGAAACTTTTGACATTTCTGGTATGTAGTCCAGAAAAGCAAAGAAATTGACGGTACGTCCAAACTCCCATTCTACATCGTTCCGGACCTTCGAGATCTTTTTGTTGTGATGAATTTCCGGACTTGTTTCATCACCTTATAATCAGTTGACGCGTTTAGTATATATTATATATTGCGCAGTAATCACCATGTGGGAAGCTGAATGATGCTACCAAGTTCTGGTGACGTTGGTATGGCGGGTCACTGTAAAGAATGAATTTGGTGCCATCAGCGAAGTTTGAGCCTTCTCTCCGGCTCTGGAAGAAGCTGGGACTCGGTCAACAAGTACCCATCATGATGGCACCACAGATTGGGTCAAAAAGACATGTTGTGATGCCATCAGGGGTTGTAGCGGCTGATGCTTCACAGCATGCTTATGCTAGTATGCATTGTATACATTAGTTATCGTGTTTATTGGAGTACAGTAGTGTATGTTCAATACCTGAAGAAGATAAATAACGCATACAATAAACTAAACACACAACGTACCTTGTGACCACTGTATACCAGATTCTGCTTTGTTGTGGGCTACAAATACCCCTCACGGTACCATCGATGAACCCGACGCATTTGCTCAAGGGAGCACCTATGTATTAGGTATACTCGCTTAACATTAAATTCATTCGTTTGATCTGGTAAGTCGTTTATACATAGCAGTACGTACCTTTCTGCTGGAGCGATCAGCAAAGAAATAGTTGGTGATACTTGTTGGGCGACACCATTGAAAATGATGCTTAGTTTATTTTCAGGACGATAGAATACTTCCGCCCAAGTCCTCCAAACGACGCAGATAATTCGCCAAAGCCTCGATAGTTCGGACGGGGAAAATGATGTCGGTGACTACCTCTAAGATGTGGTATACGTTGGATTATACATACGCAATGAAGCAAAGGGGCTCATTCCAGCCGAAGCGAAGCGAGGCAGGAACAGCAAGTGGTACATGGAATCGACAAGCAACGCATCATGGCTTGGCGTGAGGATGATATACAGTCAACCGTACGGGTCGGTCAACTGGAGAATTAGGACATAGAGATGTCTAGACAAAAGTACGTTTGCTGCAGATCATGGAGCGCTCTATTATACTTCCGCTGTAGAGCCTGCCTGCCTGCCTGCTGCTGCTGCTGTGTGGTACCTGAGTAACTGCTTTCTGATTTTTGCGGCCGCCGGTGTGATCGTGAAGGTGATTGTATTGCTTGTTGCTCTTGTACGTATACCAAAAACACGTTCTCGTTTCTATCGAGATAGCTGTTACCTTGGTTACTAATTTAGGCCGTGTCTTAAAATGCAACCGTTGCGGTTGCTGGCGATGGTCATCATCATAATCATAGTGTAATCAGAATTTGATATTTGTTGTATAGGTGCACTTAGGATACTGTAGCAGTGATATCATACTGTTTTGATGTGATTGTAGCTCTGTTTACTACCGTTTGATTGCTGACGCTAATTAACATTGCTCGTAATAACTTAATTATTGAAACAACCTTTTATAAAAAAAGAGAAGCAGTATATAAAGCGAAAGTACGTGTATGATACCAAACATACTGTGCGACCAAATGGAGAGATGCTTGTGGACTATCACACTGCCCGCTATCATAACAGCTGCTGTTAATGCCATGCAGCAAGATCATTATCATATAGGTAATATACTCATTTTGGTTTTAGCATTTGCTGCTATTGCCAATGTAAATTATCCCCTAACGCCAATGATTAAAGAGTTAAAGTATTCCAGATCAATCAAAATTTTGTTGTAGTTGACATTCAACCTACATACAAAGAGAAACATATGCACTTTCTAAAGGGAAGTGCCGCTTAATGAGTCAGTAGTGTTGTGGTTTTTAGAGAGTGGTTGTTTGTAGATCGGCGAAAAAAAAGTAACATCACAAGTAAAAAGGTGGTATGAGAAGATGCCGTAGCGCAAATCACAGGCCAACTCGAAAGCTCATGGATTTCATATTCCCCTTGGCTTGGCCTGGGGGAACAAGGACGTAATACTTCTTTATTTTTTAGTTTGTATGGCGTTGTGTCAGTAGTACAACATAGTCTGTCGTTACAGTACGCAGTACCTGGCGGAAAAACGCCATTTCTGCTGGAAGTTCTGTATAGGAGGTGTACTTTTCTACTTTGTCCATGGGTGCCAGTTGCAAGGTATCATAATTATTCTCGATTACCGCTAAAGAATATTATAATACCATCAGTTTACAAGGGTCAAGTATAAGATTTGGTAGTTCTCTATCGAGAAGACTATACGCGATCGGCCCTTCTACTTACACATCACTTTCTCAGGTGTGAGAAAAGTCCTTCCGGTACTTTCTTGCCATTCTTCAAGGACAGGATTAAAGTGATTGCATATTAATTTGACATTGTCAAAGTCGGTGTAAGCCAAAGTAGGTGATCGATCAGGCGGTGACCTGCGGGTCGTTGTGTGGCTTACTATTATATGCATATTTAACATGACCAATGATATGGGTTATCACTATGCATGTATAACTGTCTGAAAAAATAACCATCAATAACGCGTCCCTTACCGTGCTGTGCTAATGCCGTAAAGTCATCGCTTGCACGTATAATTTCATAGTACAAAGTATCGTAGCTTAGCACGTCCGGTAGAAACTTTTCACCATGATTTATGCTCAGATTGAACACATTCATCATCTAAATTATGGCTTGGTTAATATTTCGTTAAAGCCGCTGTGCTGTGTCTTCTTAAGTGTGATTTATGCAAGAAATACCGAAGATATATAGGTTTCAAAGTCCTCGTTTGTCTTCAGATCATCCAAATGGGTTACTGTAAAGTGAAGTGTCGCTGTCAAAGTAGACCAAAGTTCTGCCCAGTGATAGTCTACAAAGATATATTCATAATTGTTGCTATAATTTAACGTAGGATGGGAAGAAGCTATTATTGCAACCTACTTTATATTTTGACTTCTTACCTAAACTTATCTCGGAATAATTTTTCAGGTAAAGCAGGATGCGATGTATGATTGAGAACGCAATTCTATTGTGAATCTTGATTAGCTATCGCTCAATCGTGGTGCCTCAAACATTTACATTTTTCTCTTACTTGTATGTTACAAGGCTCAGTTTTTTTCGCATATTGTACTTGAGGAAAATTACAAGCACGTCCAGGATGACACAAAAGAGTGATCGTGGTTTCTTTACGAGAGGTAAGGGTGTAGGTCGCTTATATATCGATGGCGACAGCGGTAATGCCGTTGTTTTTTTTTTGTTTGAGCAATCATTCGACAAAAAAAAGCATGTTGGTTTGGAAATTGAGAAAAGGAAAAGCTTTATTGTTTACCTGGCGACATAATCGTGCAGTCATCTGAGAATCTTCCTTTGCAATATATTTTAATACGGAGTAGTTTTCAGACAGACATAAAAGCATTAAGAGCGTCAATCGCGTATAAATGAATGATCGAGGGTTACGGTTATGCTGAAAGAGATATGAGCAATATGAAAGGAGCTCGGCGAGAGGGTTGAGATCTTGTTTTTGCTCAGAATGTTGTGTGCATATTTGCAGATATACAATGATAAAGTGTGGGTTTGAGCTTATCAAATCGTATAAGACTAGAAATAGGGCCGATTCATAAGGCGGCCTAGATTTTTTTTCGAGATCGTAATTAGTATATAAGTGTAGTATTAGTGATAAAGAAATACCTACAAATCAGCAGCTGTTTCTATATTATCAATGTCGGTCGAAGAAGGTGAATTCGCTGATGCAGCAGCAGGACCCGAGAACCAGCTCGTCATGTATGACACAATTGACTTGGTCACCGTTTGTTCATCATCCTTAAGGTCCATATACGGTCTACACATGGGAACAAAACCCACATTCTTTACGAATAAGCAAGTCGTAATAACCTTTTTCTTTACTCATCGTCATCGTTGAATTTACCTTGTCATTGACGGCAGTATTTGTGTATACAGCATAACAAGCACCTGTTACTAAGTTTAGGCACAATG
This sequence comes from Zychaea mexicana, assembly GCF_025766255.1. Taxonomy (NCBI): domain Eukaryota; kingdom Fungi; phylum Mucoromycota; class Mucoromycetes; order Mucorales; family Lichtheimiaceae; genus Zychaea; species Zychaea mexicana. The sequence goes on along the minus strand of NW_026516687.1, from coordinate 128,356 downwards.
GTTGCTATTGCAGGTATTTTTCTTCGGTTTTTTTTTTCATGCTAACCTCCAATACGCGACTATCTTTGCAACGAGACAATCGTGTGGAATATGGATTTCGAATTTCGGTTTTGTTATAATTTGCTAGCATGCCCCAAAGTACCACAGTATCCAATAGCTCGTCTCGGGCAGTTCCCTCGCTGCCTAGAATCTAAGCAACAGGTTTAATATAACAGATCTGATGCAATAAAGTTTTTTTCTAAATTAGTCTACCTTAATAAGCGTATTAGATAGGTCACATTGCATAAAGTAACTACATGAGGTTTAAACAAAGAAAAAGACCAATTAGTGGAACTCTTACTATCCGCCGCTCCTTTTTCTACCATCAGAATATTACCCATTCAGATTATTTTGATTGACATTATCGTTTCCCGCCGATAATATGATGGCTAACTTGAGCACCCGGGGACGAGCTCCTGGATCCAACAAACGCTCACCCATTGCCTTGACCAAACTGCTAAACATGGCGTCTGCTTGATCCAATCCGGTCAATAACTGAATGATATTAAAATGGCTCAGTCTTTTTTTCAGGAACAGTTGGCGCACCAGGCACGTCAAAATATCCACCGCGTGCAGCTGCCGAGTTTTATCGTGTCCGTTGCTGCTACTGGTGTCCTGCTTGACATGGTCGAGACAAGCACTGAATAATTGGTTGAGATTGGACTTGACATTTAATAGCGATTCCTCAGAAGTCGATTGGATGAGTGTGTTCAAAAACTCGACATTGACGGGCAGCATAAAGTAGGTATCCCAATACCGGATGGGGTCGTCTGCATGCCATTTCGTGTTCTTGAGAACAAAAGTCAAATTCGTTTCGGTAGGATGTTGTCAGAATTGTATAAAAGGGTTCCAGTTTTATTTATCCTTACCTTGAAAAGGTCCTCGGTTAGCTCAACAGATTTTTCTTTCCACTTTGGTTGTGTTCCTTGTTTTTGCATAGTTTTTCTTTTACTTGTGGTGTGGTGGAAGGAACGGTGAAATAAAAATTTAAAGCTCACGGAGCACAATAGAAGATAAAGTGCTTACAGAAAAGACTTTATACTGTTGGCTTTTGCTTCTCAGTCTGTGTCACCAGAAATTAAAAATAATGCACGAGTCGCATGTTCCCTTGTTTTGGCGTGTCCTTGCCAAGGAGTGGCAACAAGAAAAACGTTTTAATACGATTGTGGTATCAAGATGCTCTAAGTCGTTATGAGAGCCATGATAGGCTCCCGATATACTAATATGATATATTTATTTCCATTCTTTATAGGGGGGATTTACAAGTGAGTATGTGCTAAATGAAAAATGCATTAATATATGGATCTACTCTCTTATCGTCATTTCACTTTTTCTAACTTACTTTTGTGCATTAGGTCCGATATCCAGCTCCGTTAGTAAGGCGTTTATATCCGTTTTTCGCATTGGATTTATGGATGATTTTCTGCTTGGTGTGATCTGTATAGAAGTACTAGTACTATCCGACGCACTGCTGCTTTCGGCTTTTTGTTGTGGTTGGGCTGTAAAGAACTGTTGATGAGCTTCCTATTCCTTCTAATCACTTGATTATACTTACCAAGCGCCTCCTTTAAATTTTCAACCTTGATCGAGTCTTTCTTCTTTAGACTTCCTCTCTATATCAGAAAACACGTATATAGCATCAGTAAACAATGGCGATATATCTCCAACGATGAATAACCTGTACTTTTTCTCATTACCTTGCTAGGTTCATGACTTGACCATGGGTTAGACAATCTTGGCTTCTGACCATTAATATCGTTCGATGCACGGATACGCATTGATTGTTCATGACTTACTAATAACAATAACAATCATAAGGACGGGATATAAACGAGTTAGCAAAACCAACAGCATCACCCATTAAAAAGTCGCAACAAACTTACATAATGCTTCCGAGCCCCATTCTGCATAAAGTTTGCTTTCCAGCTCCAATCCATGCGTATCCTGTTCATCTCGTAATTTCGACGAAAGTGACGCGACAATAACATGTCGATCCAAAAATGCATTGACAGGCGTCGGATGGCTATGCTCGACAAATTGTCGATTTTCAGGCAAAACAGTGACTTCGTACCACTGGCTAGATCGTTCTCGTTCCTGCTGAATTCGTTCCGTGTACTCGACCAAATCATCCACACGATAAAACTTGCCCACCATGGTAAGCCATGCAACAGCCACTGCTGCGATTGCACTTTGTCGTGCCGGACCTTTGAATGTACCATCTTGAACCATGCTTTGAAGTTTAAAAACAAGCGGTACAGTTTTGAGTGTGGCATCGATACCGAACCGACGCGTCAAGGCACACAGAATTGTATAGAGTGCATATGCATCTGCTGCATCAAAGCCGGATTGCTGTACCCACTCGACGATTGTGTGGCTGACAGTATTGACAAACACGATATCGCTGTGGTTTAATAAAAGATGCTAAAGGGATACAAAATGTTATTATGAGTATGTTTGGTCGACAAGCTCTTTCCTTATCGATACATACCAATGGATATCCACTAAAGAAAGACGAGCAAGGAAATTACACAATTAGCTTGCCTATAGCTCTTATTTCATCGTAGATTATACGTGTATACTGTACCCTATGATTGGATCTTGTATAGGTGTAGTAGTCTCAAGACATTGAACTAGTGAGCGAGCAAAATCGGATCGCGTTTCTGTTGTACATGAAAAATAAACCATCAGCGTGTCTTTATGCAGAGAATACATGCTACGAACGAACCTGGATTTTTATCCGTAAGTAATCCTACACCAGCTGTCCAAGAACCAGCCGAAACACGGTCCTCCAGCGGTATTTCCGAGGGTGGCCGCCTTCCACTGTGGATCGACTTGTCGGATGTGGGCGTAAGTGCCTTGTGCGCAAGTGTAATGTTGTCCAAACATACAAGGACAACGTGTCGATATAAGGAAATCGGTATACCGTCCACCGTTTCCAGGGTCGTGCTGGCTCGGAGCTTGGCAATAAGGTAGCCCGTCATATCATCCAATTGGTTCTGATAATATTGTTGTGATGCCAAGCCGCCAAAACTATGCAGAATGCCTCGATGGATTGCGTATTCGTAAAGGACCTGTTGATTAACACGTTCTTCTTCGGGTAATGCTTCGCGGAGTACCGTTGTGACATGTAGTGTTTTGATCAGGAGCGTAAACAAAGAGTTGAGGACCTCAAGAACTGAAACGCCAAGAAGCGGTGCATTGACTGCATTCAATACTGTATCCAAGATCGACACCAGGGATGCGTGCTTGCTGTTCAGGTATGCTGGTTCGCTTGCGTTACTACTTTCAAGCTGTTGGAGCGTTTCGGATATTAATAAGTAACGATACTGTGCCTGCACGGAATCGAGAATCAGCTCCATGATCGATACAATTCGATCGGGTGGCCACCACTGCTCCTTGTCTTCCGCAAACCTAAAGCGTGCGTGAGCGTGCATGCAGCATCAGTAGCAGGCTTGGGAAAACAAGTACTTACTGGAACACAAGGACCAATGCTGAACGCACAGCGGAACCATTTGACTTTGAAAATAATATACCGGTTGTCTGGGCAGCCAATGCCTCGATGGCAGTCGATTCCACGGGTTCGCCTTTGCTAATAATAGATTGTTTGATATCTATTGAACCTTGGCCTTTCTCGAGCCGATTGTCGGCGTTTCCGGATGTGATCAAGCTCTTTAAAAGTGCAGGTAATACAATGTCGAGTTGGGCCTTGAAGTCTGGTCCATGAAATGCGTTGGATGTCACGGCTGCTTGCATGGCTCGGTGACCGATATATTGCATTCTACCCAGATTTTAAACCATCCATTAGGTCAGAGAGAATTCTACACGGCGCATACATTAAAAGTCCTTTATCCCGTCTCATCCCACCCCCCCTTTTTGTCTCAAAGGCTCACTTTAATGTCAAATCTTCGTCTGCGTTGGTGTAGTTGCAAAATTCAGCAAACTTGCGTAAAAGTCCCTCAAAGTCCCCTGTTAACCCAGGATCAATGCCCAGCGTAGATCCATCGTGATAGTTACAGAAGATGACGAACTGCAGGAGCATAGTTTAAAGAAAGTTTTAGTATAAACCATCGCCCAATTACTAATTGTCATATAGCCATAATCAACCCGCCTCCACCTCTCTCTCTCTCTCTCTTTCTCCCCAAAGTAGGTGTGCTTGGAACAATCTATCATCTTCAGCATGAACCCCGTTCCTCCTTTTTCCATTTATTCTGAAATGCCCTTCTTCATCACACAGAGTGCCTCTTGTCGCCCTAACCCCCCCTTTTTATAACCAATGTAATTGATGGATGCATACCGTCTCACAGGCCAAGTCTTCCAATTCAATCTCCCGGGTATCTAATATTTTGTTGAGGATGCGGACGACCCACTTTGAAAATAAGTTCAAATCACGATGACATGATTGAATAAGCGCCTTGACAATATCCAAAGACACCTGATTGTTTCTATATTGGAAAACACCAACCCCATGTATTTAGTTTCAATAACCTCATGGGCAAAAAATCCACATACGGACCACCCAAAGTCATTATAACGCATGCGTATTGTATGTATTGTGCTTACTGTTTTCGACCCTTGGCAATGTCACGCTCAACCTTCTTTTCGAGGTAACTGCCAACTTTGGTGAGCTTGGCAGGCCGAGAACTGGCATAAAAGGTAAGGTAGCTTAGCTCCGAAGAACGAGGGCCCTTTTCGCCCTCTTTTGTCGGATAACAGTTTTTGATGAGTTGGGCGTGCTTGACATAGTGCATGCACAATGGGCTGAAGCAAGAAGACACCATTGAATGTGTTTTATAGGAAAGAGTTGTAACGCGTCGTTGTTAATGAGGTGTTGTAGTTTGTTTGTTTGAAAGTGATGCGTTTCCCATTAGCAGGATGGGGCTGGGTTTTCGAGGTCGTCTTTTCGTAAGGAAAAAGGGAGTGTCGTCTCGCTTGGTGATAGAAAAACAGCCCTCTGGCGTATTATGGCGGAGGAGGAGAACGAGGAGCGCTGTTAAACAAGTTTCAAGAAAAAGAAAAGAAAGAAGCGTTTGCGAGTGGAGGGGGTGGGGGCGAGGAGGAGGAGAGAAAGAAGAAGGGTTTTACCGATGCAACAAACAATCAGTGCTTTTAACGCAATGAAGCCATGCAACTGGAGTGGAGTGGAGTAGTAATAGTATGAACCCGAGGTTTATCAAAAAGAAAAAGAGAAATTCAAGCGCGTGCCACTTGCCTGGTGGATCGCCTGTGTAACACTCGTCATGGAGACAGACAGACCATGTGCTCATAATAAAGTAATAGCACTCAGCCCTTTAATTACTCTGTGTATGTACCAACTTGGGGCATATTGAAACCCAACACGTCCGATTCCATCACACACATGTCTTGTCGATTGATAGTGCTATATACTGACCGCACTACAAATAGGTAGGCTATCAAACTAGAACAGCCAAGTCGACGGGTTGTAAATAGTGATAATAGGGCAGGAGCGAGCGGGTGACGACGAATGCCTCGCCAGCATCGAATTGCCTCAAAGCGTTCCACCGGCTTACCGGGTAAGGACAGCCGAGAAAATAAAAGAAACCAGCTGGATGACAGAGTTCCAGTGATTTAAGAAGGAAGCTCCCCATTAAAACGCGTTGTATTCCATTCACCGTCAGCAGTACTGGAGCTTAATGAGATTATGCAAGCTGCTGAATTGGGTCTGTCGTCAGATGAAATGAGAAACTCACAGTGGCTGTGTAACCTTCGACTGACTTGGTGAAAAAAGAAAAGTTGTGCCGGAAAACCTGGGCTTTTATATAAAAAGAGTAAGCTTTTCTACACCTCTTTTTCTTCTTTCTTCTCATACGTCTTTCAAGAATACAAGGCAAAAAAAAAACGATGCTCACGTTGACAACCGCAAAGTACATAATAGCCTACACCATTGCCGGTTTGGTCGTTGCCCTTTGGTTCAGAACAGATTCCAAGGCCAGAAAGCCATTGCCATCGCTACGCGTGAATCCCTCGGACAGCTACATTGCTGATTTCTATCCTAATGGCAACTACTTGGAATTGCCCATGGGCACCATGCGCTATTGGCTGTTTGGCAACCCCAGTGGTAAACGCGTTGTCATGATTCACGGTATTAGTACCGGGTCCCCTAGTTACGACAAGCTGGCGCGCTACATGGTAAATAAGATAACTTTTTTTGCGGTCGGGTTGGAAAACTGACACACATAGTGTTTGTTCTTTGTCATTCATAGGCGGATGCAGGTCATCATGTCCTTGTCTTTGACCTTTGGGGTCGTGGCTACTCGGATGCTCCTGCTACTTATTATGATGAAGGCCTGTATACCAGCCAGTTGGCATTGTTGCTCCAGAAAGTTGGATGGCACTCGGATGTCGATGTGGTCGGCGTCTCTCTCGGAGGTAAGATGTCTGTCTGCAAAGCTTTCAAACTGTAGCTCTGACTTTTTTTCTGGTGATATCAATTATAAGGTGCCATTGCAACATCATTTACTGCATTCTATCCCGAGGTTGTCAACAGACTTATTCTCATTGCACCTGCAGGTCTGATGCAGGCAGACTCGGATGTCCCGCTCTATGGCAAGATCTTTAGACTTCCTGTCATTAGCAAACTTGTGTTGAACCCAATCCTCAAGCCCGTTGCGACATGGGGTATCACTCAATTCTACAACACAGCACGTCCTGTTGGTAAGAAAAAGAACGAAGATTCGACCCGCATTGCCGAGGCTGCTTTCTCGCAGTTTCAGAAGCACTCTGGTTTCTTTACTGCTTTCTTGAGCACCGTCATGGACTATCCCTTGTTCGATCTTCACAACCGTTACAAGACCGTCGGCCAACGCGATACCAATCGTAAGGTATTGCTAATTTGGGGTACAGCTGATCGTGTAAGTGCTGCTCTCTTTTGATCTTTCTATACCTTTGTCACACCCTTCACCATCCCAAAAAAGTCGATTTGGGATTTATGTTATCTTATTTTCCACCAAATTTTTTCTAGACCGTTCCTTTCCGTCATGCCAAACTCCTCACATCGTTGATCCCGCAGACCAAACTCAGTGTTTATGACGATGAGGCCCACGATGTTCTCATGTCGCGCCATCCTGAAGTCAATGCCGAGATCAAAGAGTTCCTAGCATAGATAGAACAACGATGGTTATAGTAATTGAAGCATATCCATACATTTGCTACCTTTGTATATGTAATTAATAAACCACAACACGTTATTATAAGTATCTTTATCAGCAAGTTAGTCAATCATACAAGATTTTTTCCTTTCAGACTTCATTTTTTGAACCTTAATGGGCTACTTTATTTACCACGTCGCACAAGGCCATTCATGCTTCCCAAAATGGACAAAAAATACTTACAAAATCTGTGCACGGGCAGCATCATTATCCAAATACGGCCAAGTCTTTGAGCTGGACAAAAACTGGCGGCGACCCATGGGTTTTATCTCCGGAGCTCATTTTTCTTTTTTTTACTAATCTCATACCAACGTATTATTAGGCTGCTGATCCAGCTATTGGTTCTTTTGTAAATGTACACATTTACACACATGTGATTATGATTAGTGGCTATATGCAAGTTGTACGGGAGAGAAGATTATCCGCTTTGTTTTGCGTTAACGAATATGTCTCCGCGGCTCTTTTGTTTAAACGATGAATCGTAATAAGGAGCCCAGACTGTTTTTCAAACTAAAGCGGAGGTGAACTACAATCGTACTGTATCATCAATACGCTATAATTATCATTGGTGTTATAAACATGCTCTAGCTGCCAGCATCAGATATATTTGTAGTACAACAGTCAAAAAGTTTGATCACCAAGAAGAGTGTCAGAAAGAATACATCTATGTTGTAAACGTTGGTCAGAAGACTATGATAACCCTTTGTAATATCTGCCTTCTAGAGTCCTCCTGACTTGCATTTGCTGAAGATGAGAAAACAGAAAAGGTGGCTTGATTCCCTGATCAGAAAAAGAATCTCTTTATCATACTATTTACTCTATTCAGTGCTATGTACAGTACTGCCATTGCTTGGTGTTGTATTTCATACAAGCTTGCTAATAACGCTCTGTAATAATATGATACATAAAATATATCAATGGCAATGGTGATAAGGAAGGGGATCATTAGTTTTGGGTGTTGTTTGTTTGTGTGATACATTGATGATTCGGCATGGTTCAGGTACAAGTTGATTTCAAACGTCATCCGAAAGACACAAATTGCCCGTTTGTAGCTGTTTGCAGCCTTTCGGACGCTTAAACGACCCTTCAAAGACCCAGTAAAATTATAAAAGGCCCAAACGGTAATCTAAGAAAAAATTTATAAAGCTGATTCCTGTTGATGGAAGCAACGGATCGGTATTCTCCTACAACATTGCGAAACCGGACGGGAAACGACTACGAGGCCGCTGGTTCTTGTATTGATCTTGTTTGTCCTGTTCTACCCTCTATGTCGTACGCATCTTGGTCCAGAAGTTGGATGAGTATATCTGCTGTGAAGGAAGCCTCGTCTTTAGGATCCAATTGTAGCAGACGCGCTTCGCTTTGGACCATACCGGCATGCAGGCAGGTGCTTGTGGCTTGCTCAAACCAGATGCGTTTTGTGAACGATCGAATAGCACGCCAGTGGGGGGGGGGACTAGGAGGTCTTCATACATTTACTGACATCCTGCCATTGGGCCTCTTTGTAGTCGTTGCACCACCTATTTGCACAGGTCCAGCTCTCGACCGTACTTTTGCCGTCGACACGTGCAATGGAGTGGCTTGGAAATCTTCTGCATGGACATACCAGTTTCATGTAAATCATGAGCGCCACAGTTTCGTACATGTTGCCCTCACCAGTGTTAAAATGTACTGCCCAGCAAAGTCGCGAGTTGCCACGCAATCGTAGCTCGTGAGCACCCAGCAGGTCCACAAGCTGAGTACGCATCCGAGAAATACAATTGTCGTTTGTTGCCATTAGCTGTCGTCAGTTTGTCGTTTGTAGTCTTTCGGACATGTTAAACGACCTTCCAAGGCCCTGTAACGTTGCAAAAGGCCCTAACGGTAATCTGAGAAATTGGAAAGTCGGTTGTTTTCCAAGATACAACTCAAGAGTGCCTTAGTGTTTTGGCATGTTTTCATTGCGGCTAGCAGTACAAGTGGGCTCACCATGTTGTTTGTCACTGCTAGCGGGGCGCTTCTTTTCTGTCGTGTTCGCAGAGCTGTCAGCCGAAGCTTTTATTCGGATCACTCGCTTCAGCTCGATTTATTGATTTTGACCGTAAATATAAGAGGAAATAATGAGGGGAAATTAAGAAAAGAAAAGGAAAGTAATGTAGTACCAAGTCACTTTAATTTTACAGCATTTAATTGTTTTGATCCAGACTTCCTCTTTTCGCACTTCTAAATTCGTCGTCCCTCTCCTCCCGACTAAAGTTGAGTAGCTGTATGCTCATCCTGCACCTACCTCAATCTACTTGTTTCCCAAGATATCATCAATGAGATAAAGGAAGATTGCTCATAGAGTAGCAACTGTCAAAGGAAGCTATTGAGTGCTCAAAGATACTCATCGAAAAGCTCAGGTTAATTTGTGTACAAGTGATGAACGTCGCCTATATCTCTGTAGCGACGTAGCTATCTCGACCCGAAGCTAATAGACCATATTATAACCATCAGCTCGCAACACATAATTAATGAGCTTTGCATGGTGTTTGATACTGCCCATCTATTTCAGGCTAATGACTAAGCGTTGTATTCTTAACAAACAACACATTGCACCGCAAGCTATACACCAACACTCATAAATAAACATATCGAGCTACTATTATGGAAAGCGATATAAATGAAGCAAATCATCATCCCATGAGCTACTTTGCTATAAATACTTATAGTAAGAATGTAGTAGTTTCAATCTATAATACGCATCCTCTTAAAGTTATAACAAAGGACAGTCGTATGCGTATTACAAGATGTCTCGAATGAGAGCGGGCTTCTTTCTCGATTTGACAGCTCAGCATTTTGAGCGGGTCAATTTTCATTCTCTTTTTTTTTCTCGCAGCAAATACACACACACACACACAATGATCATTGAGAATGCACGAGCAGGAATGCTGAGCAACTTTGAAGTGCTCCGATTACTAGAAGAACAACAAGAAAAACAAAAGGCAGCACAAGACAATCCTAATGGCATTGGCGTACCCGAAAACTTACGCACAGTGCAATTCGAGGTATATATATACATAATAGAAGTCTGATTTATAAAGCATTGTCAAAGAAAAAGTGTCGTCCTTGATCTTTCAATGTACGTGTAACTCATTGTATATCTTTTTTTTTTTTTTGATAAAAAAAAAAGTTGACAGACTATTTAAAAGGAACGCCAAGCAGTACGCAAGACGAACAACAGGTCAAGGATTTCGTGGAGGCAATGAATTCGTACGAGCTAACGTTGGCGGAAAAATTACAGCTGTTAAACTTGAGACCGAAAAGTGCAGTAGAAATATACCTTGTAAGTGTGGTAGTTTATTAGAGTGGGGGTTGGGGGGGGGTCGATGGTAGGTGTGGCTGATTATCGGTCGTAACGCGTATAGCACGGGGAAAGTGGCTGATCTCAAATGCTTGGCAAACGTACTCAATGCTAATAATAATACTAATAATAATAATCCTGCTGCCACAGTTGATCGAGGAGTGCGAAGAGCGGTTTTCTGAAGATCAGTTGGAAGAGATGTTGCAGACGGTATTGAGCGTATTACCGCGCGACGACGACTACGAGATGGAAGAGGGATACGAGGAGGAAGAAGGAGGAGAAGAGGATCAAGCGTAATGCATGCAAGAGTGTGCGTGTAGAATACATGATAGGCTTGCGGGCCGATGGTGTGTATGTGCTTAGCAGCAGGCCAGCGACTACTATCATCATCATCAATGTGTGTGTGTGTGTGTGCAACGTAACACATCTCAACATATCAGATTTTTTATCCCCCTTCCACCACGACATTTGCATCCGTTTCTCTTTTCCACTGCTTTCCACCCTTTTTCTCTTGGCCTTTTTCTGTCTTTTGTTTCCCTTCTCTTTCTCCCCCCGTAAATAACAATAACAATAATCATAATAATGGAAAGACCACAGCAACAACGAACGATGACGTTGGGTCCGTCTGCCCCGATACATGATTGGGAAGTCGAGAAAGTGACGGTATTCTTCTTTAATCCTTTCTTGTTTGTTATTGTTGTTGTTGCTTTTGCACTCGTAATAATCTCCTGTTTCGTTTTTCCCTTTTGTAACAGCTTTTGAATGACCTTGAAGAGTATCGGGACCGGGCCGAAAGCCTTGAACGGAAGATCCAAGCGGATAGAGCAACCTATGAACGCAACACTGCAAGTGTACGTATTTTACACACACACACACACACACACACACACACACATACAGAGAAAGAAAGAGAAAACATGAAACACCAAACCTTGTTTCCTGCGCTGATACACTTTTTCTCTCTCTTGATAGCTCCTACGTGAAGTAAAAATGAAAGAAAGTCTTTTGGAAAAACGGGCGCAAGATATTGAGCGCCAGCTGATGGGTCAAGTAAGCTCCCGGTGACACCGTGTACTTGCTATGAACAGCCCGCATATAGCCTAACTCACTTTTGCTCAACCTTACCTGTTGTATGTGTACAGATACAAGACATGCAGCGACAAAACGAAAACCAGCGCACCGAACATGAGGATGAGATCCAGGAACTACGAGCACGGCACGACCATGCGCTTGCCACTGAGCAGAAAAAACACGAGCGCCGTCTAGCGAGTATGCAGGAACGAATTGAAAATGTTTCCGAGCAACGCGGGTACAGAGACCAAATCGAAACGCTACGCTCGGAACTGACACGGGAACGGTCGCAACGTGCACAAGACAAATTGGAATGGCAAACGCGACAGCAACAAATGGCCAGTCAGACGGCATCGCAACGCGACCTGTCCGAGAAACACAATGTGGAAATGCAGCGGATGCGTGAGCTGTTCATGAACGAATGTTACCAACAGTCGATGCAGCATGAAGCAAGGATACAGAACTTGCGATCCGAGTACGAAGAAGCGTTGCGGGAAGCCAGAGACCAGCTCGAGACAGAACAGGACGTGTGGGCCATTGAACGACAGGCACAGGTGGATCAGGCGACGCGCGTCGCACAGCAGGAGAAGGAGGAAGCTATCAAGAAGCTCAGTGAGGAGTGGCGCGACAAGATGTTGGATGTGCAGACCAGCATGTCCAAGGATGCCTCAGCAATCCAGCAGTATTGGCAGGGCAAGCTGGATGAAGCGGAGGCAACGAAAAAGGCAGAAATTGAGCGGCTCAAGGGCGAAATGGAAGTCGTCAAACATCGACTCGGCAAGGAAATTGATCGAAGGAAGCAGATGCAGGCCAAATGGGCTACGGCGGTGGAAAATGAACGACATAGCAAGGTGTATCAGCAACAACTCGAGCAGCAACTTGACACACTTGGAAAGGAATTGAACGAGGTAAACAAGTCTTTTTGATGCACGGCGTACTTTTTGTATTTGAACGCACACTCAAACGTAAAAAAAAAAAAAAAAATGCAGATCCAGCAGGACTATCAACATTCATATCGGCTGGGCCAGCATCTCCTGTCACTCTCCACCGTGACAGATTCAGGAAACAAGACGCGTGAACGAAAAGAAGAGCTGGCAGACATTCTCCAGGAGTCATTGCGCAATGTCACCGCATGGCACTATTCACATCATCACGAGCAGGTGAGATGGCAACAGAGATTGCTACAATTTGCATTCACAAGCCAAGTCTAACATAGTGTCTCTTTTTAGTTTTATTACTACCAGGAATCACCGTTTTATGCATAGTTTATAGCTTTTATGCCCGAGACACATCATCATCCATCATCCATCATCTATATCCTTTTCTGTCATGTGGCACATTATATCATCATACCCCCCCCCCACTTCCTCCCATCTACCCATCTCCGTTGTACAGAATTTTTTAAGTGTGATTTCTACTGTAGTTTTATTATGTTGTTCCTATACGTGTTCAAGAATGCGGCCTATCATGTTCCACATTCCCAGCTGCCTGGTTGCATTGCCAAGTAAATTAAAAAAAGACCAGCGTTCGAAATGTGGCCCACCCATGGAATAACAGCCGCGGAACAATCTGTGGTACCGAACTTGATCATTGTAGCAGTTGGATGATTCAGGGGATGGGTTGTAAAGGATTAGTCCAACAGCACAATTCATGCACATCAATAAAAGTAAAAACACGTGTTTGAGCTAATTAACAACACAGACTATGTAACCGAGGAGCATCAGTGCATGTATATATAAAAACACACACACACACAGCATGTCACATGAACATAACCCGCGGAACTCGCTTTCCACCTCCCTGGAACCCTATTTAACTTGTATCTTCCCACATAATTCCATCGAATGCCGCAAAAAGACAGTTGTGTTTGTGAAAATGCAAAGAAATGTATTTGGGTTCAGTGTGTGTGTGTGTGTAAAGATAAGAAAACAAAAGAGGATATACTTTCAAAAAAGAAGACTGCTGTGACGATATGTATAAAAATGATTCATGCGTTTTTGGGGGGAAAAAAGGAGAGATAGACATGGTGAGGCATTTAAAAATGACGGTGGATGCTGCTGACAAGGGGAAGGGAGAGATATATGAGGCAATTGTATGATGATGATGCTGATTGTTTGTTATAAGTAAAAGGAAACAAGACGATCCAAGTTGGTGATACTTGATTTGGACGTCGCCGTCGTTGAAGTGGTTGACGATGAGGACAATGAATCCGTTGATCGTGCCATGGAGCTCGATCCCCACGTTCGTTTTACTGCTGGGGTAGCTTGTGACTCGGCAACAACAAGACGTAGTTTCGACTTTTCATTACTGCTGCTGTTGCTGCCAGAGAGATACGAGGAGCGACCTTCGGTTTCCATTATGCTGTCACTCGCTGACGACGAAAGACTGCTATTACTTTTACTTTTGCTGAGCTGTAAATGTCGTTCGCGCAGGAAAAGAGGGTCGATATCGGATTGAATAAAGGTCATGGTTCTTTGCAGGTGCTTTTGGAGAATACAGACGAGAGAGGGAGAGAGAGAGAGTCGGGCAGGCACGAGTAAGAGGAGAAGAAAGAAGCCGTCTCTTTTATATTAGCGTTGTTAACGGATAAACAAGTAGAAAAGAATTGAGGGCGGGGTAACTTGAAAAGACTTTCTATTTATATATTCTTTATTTCTCAATTTGGATGTGTGTGTGTGTGTGCTCTCTGACTCAATGAGACGGGCCGGGCAATGTTGGCTTGGATCGTGGCCAATCACGTTCAAACGAGTTGAAACCGGTAACGTCATGGAAATTTTATTGGGACAAGCGGTGTGTGTGCGCAGACATCATCATTTCGGCCCTAAATGGAGGCAGCGTGGGGGGGGGGAGGGGGACGTCAGTATTATTTTACCGTTTAGCAAAAACCCTAAAACACAACAAACACTATTTCATTCTTTACTTGTTAAGTTTTGTCACCGTGTCTGCTGGCATCTTGAATTGGATCAGGCCCACAAAGGCCAGCACAGCTCGAATGTTCTCCTCGATTCTTGCAACCGTCTTTTTCCGGCCCATAAATTATTTAGTTTGCTTATGTTTACTCCGCTCCAAACCCCCCCCCCCTTCACCCTCTTAAGCCCCAAACCAGACTTCCATACCTCTTTGGCCGCTGGCTGCGAAACAAGCTGGGGCCCCGTGAATGTGGTCCACAGTTTGAAAAGCATATCCGTCACCATCAGCAACATGTCCGGCACATTTTTGCTGATCCCTTCGTCCAGACGTTCAAACTGCTCGGCTGTCCGTTGCACCAGTCCCAAGTCATCCTGCAGAGGAATCACACCACTTTGATGGATCACGTGGAGTGCCTGTTCAAACGATCCTTCTTCATACAGACTACGGCTCCGTAAAAAGTCGATAAGCACTCTGACCGTGTGTTTCTTGGATTCCTTGATAAGCACGCCGATATGTTGCTGCTTTTCATAGTCGCCTAGCGTCTTGAGTGAAAGGTTGATGATTTCTTCGTCCGATGCACGTCTGCGTAACATTTGGTCTGGGTCGGTTGCCCGTGGTTGCTGTAATGCATCACCCAGTTGCTTGTTTAGGATGTCAACAACTTCATTGTAGTCCTGCAACAATTATATTAGTACTTGATTAAAATAGAATGGGGCCCCCGGCATCCTCTTCTCCCTGTTGTGCTTCAGCTTTAGTTTACTTACTCCTGTCAGTTCATACACAAAGACGGCCTCCGAGTAGCGTCCTTCCTGCGCATACTTTTCAGCGAGTGGTTGCAAAATGGCTTGAACAAACGCTCGTTCGCTCGTGATACCGATCAGCTCCTTGTGGGCATCCAACCATCCCCGCTTATAGAAAGAAGAAAGATAAGGTTTTCTATCCAGCCAAAAGTGGCAACACAGTGATGATATGATGCATTCTACTGTACCTGACGACCCTGTTCCGGTGATCGTACCCCCAATATCGCCTTGGGATCCTTACTTCCCAGGACTAACTCTTGGATATATGTATGGGATAAAGTGATCATATCGTCAGAGTCATGTCGTTGCCAATCAGAGTAGAGTGTGAGGAGGTAGATGTAGTTGAGTGCGTTCTGTTCGTTGCTGGCTGCAAAGATGCGTATGTACTGGTATATCAGCCGGGAAAAGTTAAAGCTGACTCGTTCGTCATCCTCGACAATCACTAGTTTTTGTTGCCATGACAGAAAATTTGCAAGTTAATAATAACCTTAAATTTCCCTTTCTCTTCCTCTCTTATCACAACATCCTTCCTCCGTTTCCCACACAATATTCGTTAAATCAGAAACTTTACGTAGGTCAATGCTGCTTGTTAATAGGTTCACTGGGATCCGTAATAAGCCATGATAGGCAAGAGCAATCGCAAAGTGTACCGCTTCTACCCGGGTCTTTTCATTCTTGTAGAGATAGTTTACAGCCTTTTCATGCAAATTAGTTTCGAGTTAAACAAAGTCCACGTTTTCCAAAGACTCCTTCTTTCTGCTATCTCTTTCAACCTCCCCTTCAAAAAAAACTTACCCGTTCAAATTGCAAAGTCAATAACAGCACCATGAAATAATTTCGAGGATTGGTTCCGTTTTGGTCAAACTCATTTGGATTGAAGCTCAAAATGAGTTTTTGTATGTCATTCAGGTTATATCGTTCATAGTCGTATGCTTCTCCATCCACTGATTCGCGCACCAGTGAAAGCTGTGAGGAAAAGAGAGATCATTGGACGCCTATTAGTATCAATGACACTTTTTTGAACCACCCCCACCAAACATCTCTTTGCTTGGGGGTTGGCTACTGTTTATGATGCCGCCGTATAGTATTTACCTGTAACCACATGTAGTCTTCAGTTGTGCCAATCTCGGGCAAACGCTTCTTATTGAGCCCACAACGACCAATGATCTTGTACAAGATAAGCTTGTATGGATCAGCGTTCTGTTGTCCGTATTCTAGACGCTGATAGTCAGCCACAACTGCATCGTGTGTTGCTTTTCGCAGTCGTCGATCAGGCGATTCCATGTATTCGGTAAAGTATCGAACAAACTGTGGTTCAGCACTAAATAGCTGCTCGTTTTCCTTTACGTATGCTAGTGCTTGCTTAGCATAGCCGCTGCGGATAAGTAGGTACAGATAGGTCCAGATGGCCGTGCCGTTGACAATCTAAATTCAGTGTCGTGGTAAGTCCCTTTTTTCCTCTCCAATACCTCATATCTAGTTTTATTGCAAACTCAAATATGCAAGAACTGGGTCTACATTATTATATTTTACCTCAAATCGAGAATCTGTCCACTTTTCAGAACCCTTTCGGAATTTCAGATCCATGAATACCCGAAGACGGTGAGCTGGTGATGGTACACCGCCCACTTTGGCTTGAGTTGCATGGCGTACTAATTCATCGTCGATATATTCGGTGAACCTAGAAATATGTATAATGATTCGGGTTAAATATCCACTCACTATGCTACTCGCTCATCTTTTTTGAGATAAATCCTTCACCATCAACTTACTGTTTTTCGAGCCAGCTCTTTGCTGAATCAATGAGCTTTCGAGTCATGCTCACTGCTACCGGCTCGCCGGGTTGCAGTTGTGCATATCTCTTTTTTGAATATTCGGCACCGTTGTCATATGCGGCTTCTCCAGCCAAGCTATATAATAGTTTCCAAATATCCAAATTGCGATCATGCACCTAAGTAAAATAATGTCAGTCTACCCCTTCTTTCTCCATTTTCCTGACCGTTACACAGATACAACAGTAAACCCCTCTACGTGTCATTATCCCTTCTCATCAACCCACAAACCTGATCAGAGTCCACCGATTTGGATAACTTTGCAAACTCTTCGACAACTGGGAAACTTTTACGGGCCACTCTGGCATCATTCATTTTAGAGATAACAGCTGCATAATCCAGCACACGTTGACGGGAAGCTGGCGATGTAGCAGCAGGCTAAGATGAACAAGAAAAAAAGCATGCGTGTAAGTTCTTTTTTTTTTGTTGTCTGACAGCATGTCTAACATTTCTCGTTAAGTGTATTTCCGTTTACCATCAAAAATCTATCGTCATCGATTACATTCGAACCTTGATGATGATGATGATGATGATGTTGATGGTGATCCCATCCCTCCAAAACACGACGTTGAGTTTTCCGCAGGTTGGCTTCCATCACGCGTTCAGCCTCTTCCTCGAAATCAAACTGCGTCTATAAAATATGACAGATAACCATACCGTCAGTCCCTTTTCCTTGGCTATTTTTCTTTCTTTTTCATTTTTAATCCATATATTTTACGTTTTGGCCGTATTCCGTGATAACATCAATGATACTGCGTTCGTGTGCCTTTTCCAAATATTTCTAGTGTTGACGTTGTTTTATGTGAGCAACCGGATCGCGTGTGAGAGTACGTTTGCACGCGTCTACTCTAACTGGTACTTGTATATACCTCCACGTCCGTGTCGTTAATCTTGCCTGAAGGTTCAAAGATCCGACCCGTGTCCATGGCATTTAACTTTTGCGCCAGATCCTGCGTATTGATTCCATTCTGTGCCAAAAAGAAATGACTACCCATGGTTTTTTTTATAGAAATGACCACCCATTAAAAAGGATATTATTTCTTCTCTAAACTGTGAAAGATTAGATTAACGAGAGTTACTCACGCTTGAGCAGTTTGTTCCTGATCGGCCTTGTTCTTTCCAAATAATCGTCGCGTTTCTGTATCGATCTGGTCTAATCCACGTTCCAACACGGGTAGCTGGTCTCGAGTTGTGGGAGATGCAAGTAATTTCGAGCTCTCGTATAACTTTTTAAACGTTTCAGTCGCCATTGTTTTAATATTCTGCAGCAGAAAAGAGGATAGCACCCAAAGGTGCCTTTCCAAAAAAAAAAAATATAAAATGAGCGCTCGTACCCTCCAAAATTATTAAAGTCCGACGTACCTTGAGTAGGATGAACAAAAATCATGCGAGGCGCATATACACTTGTTCGAAGTGAGGACGTATATAGCAGCTACCACTTTTGAGCCCTGTGGGCATGGAAAAGCTAGTGTGTGCACATGATAGCAGTAATAAGTCGAGATAGTTAGGGCTAGCAGCTGCTCCACACAGAGTAGGAAATATGACCCCACCCTCAACAACACCATGAAATGACAGGACAGAACATGCAGTGCCCACTTGGCTTGGAGCAAATTGTTGATAAAATATATATGTATTAAGAAGCAGGCTCGCGTAATTTATGAATTTCTGATATTTTGAAAAATCACACGAGCCGTTACAAAACGATGGATAACCATGTGCTGGCAGTAATCTGCTATCTCAGAAAATTTCCTAATGAAACTGTTAAAAACGATAAAATGACCAAAAAAAGGTGGGCGCCCTGGATGCAGCATCACCATCAAACAGGTAAAAATCACATCACATATGTCGTTGCCACGAATCACGATTGTGTACGTCTGGCCACAGCGTTAGACGAACAATGTGGGTGCACAACGCAATCGCACCCACCGTGATGGAAAGATCAAAAAAGTATGTGCTGGTCTGTGTGTGGCATTATGCCGAGAACTTTTTTCCCCCTTTTTGTGCACAAGCTGATGAAGCAGAAATTGTTTACTTGAGCGTTTTCTCTACTTGAAGGGAAAAGAAAAAAGGTACAGTACTTATCCAGGAACCAGGGTCTCGGTAACCGGAGAATTACCTGAGCTAGTGTTGGCGACAAGCAAGCATGAGGATGTGCCTTGACTCTCTTCTCCACAGAAGGTTTCAACGCGAGAATGAGTTTACCTGAATGGGACGCCTGTTATCACTGCTGATGAGCAAGAGATAGCAAGCCAATCTTAAGTACACAAAGAGAAAGAGAGAGAGAGAGAGAGTCTGATCGATATGACTCTTAAAGGAAAAAAGAAGGATCCTTTCTAACAAATCAACAATATACCAAATCAAGTAACCCGTAATCGCCGACTTTCTTTTTAAGAGAGCGCCCATGACTTCACTATCCATCATCGTTCAACAGCAGCAGGGACGACAGCCCAAACGTTAAAACAGAGAGAGTTTCCGTTTCAAAGTACTACTGATATACACCGCGCTGATTCAAAACAACAAAGATGCGGGGTAAATTTTTCATGTGAATGGCTACGGATGTGTCCGATCAAGAGCAAGACGTTCTTCTCGTCTTATTATGCGGTATTTGCTATCCTGTGGACGCATGTATGTCAAGCAGAGGAGAAGGGGCAGAGTGAGAGGGTATAGAAAAGGATATTAGGGCTCATTTTAATTTCCTAGGAATCCTCCTCGGACCCCCTGATCTTACGTGTTCTGTTGGGCCCTGGAATCGAGGAGTTGTGATCACTTGAGCCGATCCTGTCCTGGAAGGTGTCACCATGTGACAACCGAAACAACAACAACAACAACAACAACAAGCAACCCATCTCAAATGGCAGCAGCAGCCACACAACGAAGCCCATAGGATGAAAATTTCCCGTACCAACCCATCCGGAGCCCCAAAAACACAGCTTTCCACAAAAAAAAACCTTGTGAAATATATAAAACCTATAGAAAACAAAAAGGACAATGCGTCTTTACCAGAATTGGCGCTGCACATCAGGAAAAGAAAAATCTTTTTTTTTTCACACACTTGTAACAATAGTACACTCACGAAAGATATCTTGAAGATGCATCCTTTGGAAAAGCATCATCCAGAGTACCTCAATCACATCATGATGCGGTTCGGACACCATCTGTCTGTCCACCAACGACAAACGGTCAGCTCTCAGTATAGTGGCGTCATGTCTAGCTCGCCCCAAGGTTCAAGGATACAGAAAAAGCTCTGTTCCGTCACAGCGCAGCATCATCATCATCGAATACTACCCGGCAGCATCCTATGCAATAAAGCAGTTGTCCACATATCTAAACCATCATCATCATCAGCAGCAGCACCTGAACAAAGCACAGCAGAAGAAGAAGAACTAGAGAAAGTAGATGGAGGCTCAAATAAGCGGGATATTGTGATGGCAGACAGCACGCCCGCTACGGAAACAACTGCGGCTTCTATCTCCACAACGGCAACAACAAGAAAGGACGCTTCCACAGTAGCTGCCAGCGCAACCTCAAAGAAAAAACATGCATAGTAACTAGATACCCAATACTTTCTCCCCTCTCCTTCCTACACTCAACATTGTATTATTGTTATTGCTACAGCCATTAATTTGCATTTTACTGAACTCTACAAACATAATAAGATGTGTACTATATTACCCATTACTTGTGCATTTTATTCAGCCTCGTCCGTTTGGTCAGAGTAAACACAAAAAAAAAAAAAGAATCCGACTTCTTTGACCGCCCTGTACGACCTGGATGCCAACATGGAACAAAAAAAAAAAAAACCCTGCTGTGCGTGGCAAACACACATACTGGAAATAACCTAGATTTCTTGGTTCCACAAATGGGGATTCCTCTTTAAGCAGAATCGCCCGAGAATTATATCCTATCGTACGGTTCCGAGCTTAAAAAATGCCCGTAAATATGCCCGTGGACCTTATCCTTTTTCCAAACATGATGCAGATCTCTTCTCTTTTTCTTTGTTCTTTGCTTTTTATGCACTAGATTCGAAGCATAGAAGATTGGATACAACCTACTAAACTTGTGTTTGTGGGAGAAAAAAGACAGGATTTGTATATTGATACGACGTGAGAGTGTATCGATATGCGCATAAGATAGCTGCATAACTACTCGCTTCTCCAATCTTCCGTTCGTGGTTCGGTAGATGCCCTTAGTATGAATATACATTCCAAGAAGAGTAGAATAAGAAGCATTGATGCACCCTCGTGAGGGCCAGCTCGTCATATAGCGCTTATCCCAAATGATAGAAAATGATGAGCAAATTTCGGTATATTTGGGAAATTCCCTTATTCTATTTTTTCTGTTTTCTTTTCGACATTAAGGTTTTACGTTTAAGCAATCGTTCAATCATGCAGTGCCTGGACGCTCATAAAACCTAAGGCCAAATGGTGTAGAGGAAGAGTTTCAGAGTACAAAAGGAGGGAAGGAGCTGCGGGTAATTTTTGAATTGGTTGAAAGATGATGATTCAACTGCTATCATGGAGTCACTGGGCTTCAGCTGACAGAGAAGAGCTCATCATCCCACCATACTGGGTTATTGTTGTCAAGAATTTCCAGGTACATCAAAGCAATCAAGTTTTTGTTTCCCACACCGCGATCTGCTCTCTGACTGATGTTATCATTACAGACGTAACTCTCAAACTTCCGCCTTACACGTACTCACGAGGAGCTGTGAGGTCTTTTGTGTTATCTTTCATGATTATTTAAGCCTGTAACTGCTGCACACAGTACCCACTCGCTAAACCAATGTCCCAACTTGTTTCTGCGGGTCAGCTAGGTTAAGCAAGTTGAGGCCTTGCTAAGATATATATATTCTCCCAAATATGCGGTGGGCGTGAAATTGGCGCAATCTACATCACCGATCTGGTTGACTAGGCCCAGTAAAGTTTAGGACTCTCTATGATATTCCGATATATTACATCATACTATTGTAGCGATCAGTCGCGGTAGTTTGTTGGAAATATCAAAGCTACATTGTTTATCAATCCAGCTGGTTCTTAGATAGATTCAACAGATATCGGTTTATGTAGCGCGTACTATTTGGTAAATACACTGCATCCGCTGGAGCGGCACATACTTTTATCTTCAACGCCAGCGATTAAGTCTTCTACTAGCTCGAGTGGACCTAAGTTGGATGCTCTTAGCAGCCAATAGATAATTTGAGGCACTCTTTTGGACTCATTCAAAGGGAACTTTTTACTGTAACCACGATTATGTTTCTTGCCTTGCTTTATATAACTATTATTCCTTCTTCTAGGCCAAACCTATCGCTGATGAAACTATCAGTTGTCTCAGTGCACCTTTGTTCCGATGTGATGTCCAAAGCTGTTGATAACATCCACATATGCTGTACATGATACTTTTTGGCGTTACTATCAGTTTCACTACTTGGATTTCTTCACGGAACAACTGTTCTGCCGAACTTATGCACCTTTTTTTTAATTTCAGAGCAGTCTTATCATGCTTTGTTATAGTACCTTTCTCTTTCACTTTTTTAACAAAGAAAACGAAACAATGGAGCAAGATCTATTGGAGAACGGAAAAAAACGACGAATCCTAAGTAAGTTGACTCAGGCAATTGTGAAATCGTGTCAACACAGGGATCTGATCTCTGCTCCGCAGTAATTACCGTTGACAATGAGATTGATTGAAAGCTGATTCTTGCCATTTGCTTTTTTTAAAAGCTCCCAAACGTAATGTGACAAGATCAGCCCGTACTAAAACACACTTGATCTCCTTTGGGTATTATTGTGAATACTAACAATCGTTTCTACTATGATATCAATATAAGGGATGCAAAAGAAATTGAGGGATAGCAGCAACAACCGGACGTCACAATGCATGGAGGTATCGACGATCAACAGCCAGGAAAAGAGCACCCAGCATCCTCTCAGTAATGACGCGTTTCACTTTGCCAGAAGAAAGTTTAAACAGTCAGATGGCACGCTCTTCTATGGTGACGGTGACCGGATGAGCGAACATCATAAGAGAAACAGAAAGAATCATTTTCCGCAGCAGCAGCAGCAGCAGCAAAAGCGACATCGTGGAGCCAATGATACCTTGGCATGGAGCACCGCTGCTATACCAACTCACTTTAATACGATATCCAGCAATGTGACGATGGATCCTTATCAAAACCTGTACGTGCTTGATACATCCTCTTTAAATTTTTTATTGCGGTCAGTCCTGAAATAGACCTAATGCTGCTTGGATATATCGAATCTCTCTCTCTCTCTTTTGTATATACATAGCAACAGCTCACCAACAAAGCAAAACATTCCTGTTGACGTTGGTAGTACTTGCAACGATATTACTACTACGACCTCAACCACCACACAAGTATCCTTTAGCAACTCAAGCATGGTGAACAGTATTAAAAACCAAGCATTATACAGTGAGCTACCAGCAGAAGCAGAAGCACAATTAAACGAGATGCATCGCCTGATCACCGAGCAAGTGAGTTTATCTGATAGCATCGATGCGCAACGACAAAAGCAACGAGCACTGTACAACGACGAGATATTTGTACAGACAAACAAAGATATTGATTACTATGAGGCGCAATCGTATAAAAAGATGCTGCAAGCTCACATGAATAGCGAGCCAATGAATACTACGAAGCATCAATGAGCCGGAACGAAAAAACGCAATACTTATCATGGAGAGTTCTTTAAGATCAGTTCTGGCAACAATAGTTGACGTCGTTAATAGCACTTTTTATCAACCCATGCAACTGTCGTCTCTCAAAACCCTCGAGTAGTATTATTCATATGCCGAGATATATATTGTGCGTGAGCTTATATATGACCAAGGTGTCATCGGATATCAGCCTTGTTTGAAAAGAGTGTTTTTACTCAAAGTAATAAAAGACAGCGCATCTACCAGTCGGTACAGTAGCCCCTGTGGTATTCTGTGTGCTCTGAATATCTTTATGCGACTCGGTTCTCAGCAAACTATGAGTCAGTGGATACAACAACAGTGATGGTCCAGTCTCTTTTCCTTGCTTTACTACGTTTATTATGTCCTTTCCGGCACACTGAATCATCGACGGCCGTCGTCGACAATTGGATATCGCTGTTTTACCTTACAGTAACACAAAAGAGCGTATGTCTGACCTTTTACAATATCCTTATAATTTTGCGTACGTACAGAGCTCGCTAGAACCATTGTAAATTTACGAAAGTACTACTGCGATACTGATAGTGGAAAAACTAACAATAATGTGGACGGGGATGGCGACAATAAGCTACCAACATTTTCGCCGTCTCTCCTTTAATGATATATGGTGTTTGTAGTCATGATCGTTGAAAAAAAAAAGCTATGAAATAGCACTTTTCAAACCATTGTATTTCCTATCGCCAACTCCAACAATTAACGGTAGATCACGGGCTTGCGACGCGACGCCGTTTTTGTTTCAAAACAGACCCGTAGTATATGATAGGTCAATGTTTTACCCTAGAGCTCCAGGCGAGTCTTCCGCAGATTCACCCCCCCCCAAAGAGACTCGGTTAGTTTAATAATGAATATATAGAAATTTAAAAAGTGTGTTGTAACCTTACCATTCTTATCTCAAATTTGTTTGCCTAAGAATAGCTCATACGAGGGTTGGATCTCGCAAAGCTATCCATGTATTCATGGTACTACCCTACCTCCAAACTAAAACGAATACCTACATGTGAGTAGGATATCAATCAATGATGAGAGCCCACGAGCCTCAAATTATTTACTACATACATAATGCGTACAGACAGAGCACACAGATTCGTTTCGCTAGACGCTGTGCCTTCTATTCTGTAAGTGAGAAGGCAAGGGTACAGTGGACCAACATTTATGGAGACATATATACGTTATTCGAGCGATGATGTCCTGTGCATCGACATTTGGAGTGGGAGAAGAGTGTGATGGATAATGCTGTGAAGAGTTGCTTTACAAGATACTTTTTGACGGACAGCCCCAATATCACATAACTACGCACTAGGCTTCCAACCCCCCTTTACCCCAAATCAATGGGTGTGTGGTCGCAACATCCAAGTCAAGAATCATTTGTAGTGTGTTTAAGATATTCATTTTTTTTTTATATTCAAATCATGAATGTCACTTCAGGTACGCTATAATCAGAGAAAAAATAATCAGGATTCTCGATGTGGCACACAGCGATAGCCTTGTAATAATCTTGTTCCTTTTTAATCACGGGAGATAAATTCCAACCTGGACTTCCATGGTCAAACGCTATCCCAGAAAGTATCACGTACTGCTTCGAGACATCAATGTCTTCAGTGAGATCAAACTCAAAACGAGTGCACTGGGAGGAAGCATCGTCATTCCAAAACAGGGATTCCTTTTTTTCTACCGGGATAAACTGCAATAATGTCTCAGCCTGCTTAGTAAGTTCAAAATCCTCATACGGATCGTCGCCGTATATCTCGTCCAGTATCGCTGTTTTGCTACTCTTATGTCCAGGTAGCCGAACCGAGGTCGAGAGTATCCAACGGTCCATTTCATCTACACTATCCTCGGTAGTACTGTGACAAGTAGGCTTCTTCTTATTAGATGTGGGTGGAAGGTCCCTGGGAGTTAGTGTCGTCACCGTTGTTCTCGCCTGCTGTTGTTGTTGCCGCTGGCTGGCCATAATCAGGATTGATGGATCGGTGGAGATGCAAGCACAGGTAACTTGCAATAACCGTCCCATTATCTTGTAATTCTGAAAAGTGGTGCTTGGATAAAGGTGTCCATCAACGACATGCTCTAGATAATGTTTTCCATTGACACCCGTCCAGGATGGTATTTCGAACTTTTGGATGGGTCTGTCCTGGTCCAAAAGCGAAGCATCGCCAAAGCAAAGGATAGAGAGCTCCGCCTCGGCAAAAGGAACGATATATCTAAATGGTCACGAGCTGCATACCACCAAAGATGCACGTTACGTCCGACAAAGAGCAGTCTTTGTGATAGAAGCGCCTCCTCCAGGGTCCATAAGCAAGTGAGCCATTGAGAACTATTGATCTGATAATGACTGTCCATTGCACGGTTATCCACATTATTATCTCCTTTTGGCGATGAGCAGCTTTGAAATTCGGGCAAATAGTACAACGGCACAGTGGGCGCATCAAACGTATCTCGCGATGTTTTTCTCCCTTGCTACCTTGGTTGATGCACCATTGGTCGTACCAGATGTACTTTATGTTAAAATCCTTGCCTATTTGCTGAATAATGCCTTCAAAGACGACGTATTTTGTCTTTGACGGGATTCGTTTGCGGCCTCTTGATTTTCGTGGCAATTATCTTTCCGGCAAAGACAATCTTGTGTCTGCCTTCGTCAACTTGTTTGCTTTTTCCCGTGAACCTCGTCTACAATAGTTTCTCCGGATTGGTTCCAGGAATAAGAAAGAGCGCAATATCCTTCGTTGACAGTAGACCCTCGGACCATTTGCATATCGGATATTCGAACAAGCCAAGTCGGCATAAAATCAGGCTTTGGTAAATTGGAAAACTTTCGAGGCGGTTGAGTGTAGGGACCAGAGTGCTGGAAAGGAGTTGTCATACACCATTGCTTGGTTTCGTATGTGATACACATGGTGTTTCTTATAAAGAATGCTGTGTTACTTTTTTCCTTTGTTCTTGGTAGCTTTTACTTTTAAAGTAATAATTGCCTACCTGTAGGCCTGTTACAACTGTATGCTGAAAATAAGGAAAATGGTGGTGTTGATTCTCTGATAGCTTCACTTGTTAGGTAAGGCAGCTGGCCATCAGACAAATCTCTTGCTGCTATAAGATACGCAAGAAGGGGCGGGTAGGCTTTTTATATTTTTTTTTGAAGGTGTGTAACGTTTGAAGTATTTCTCTTTGGAAAACTGCTCTCCTTTGGGATATATAACGTAGTACAGTAGTATACGGCGGGACTCGATCCATGCGATGTGGCTTAACCTTGGAATCCATTGACTACCCTCTGCGTGATGACCAGTAGCTTATGTATAAATGTACATACTCTGTTCACAAGCAATTTAAAAGAGATATTCTACTGGATCAGGAGCGACATACCTATAAGAATGCAGCAAAATTGAACGCCTTCTCGTTTACTTATTACATACAACACACTGTGATTTACCTGCAGTCCGATCAATGGGTATGACAGAGAATTTCTTCGATTGATCGTCACCGAATTGTAAGGTGACACTAAGTGTTTGAAAAAGTAGGCGTACACACACTAATGGCTGTAAACAATGATGGTTCGATGAACGCTAAGCTTTTGTACTCGCCCCTATGAAACTCAGTTACAATGATGGATACATTTAGAGAGTGGACCCACGTGGTTCCATTAAGAAAGCCATTCTACTAATAAAAGCGAGATAGAAGTAGGATTTTTATTTAAAAACGATCAACTACATTTCTGTATAAGGGCCCACGATACGACTACTATATTGGTTGTCATTGCATTGCAAATTCAAAAAGTAAAACAACTGGATCGTTGATATCAAGCCTTGTTCGGCAATTGGGGTGTTGAGTACATATCCGAAATAAATTAAGCCCTGTTTGAAATATGCAGTTACAGGTGTTGCATTGTGGGAGCATGAAAGGCTCGAGACCCAAGGCAGTGGACATTGAAGGGACAAGAGAATTGAAGTGATTTAGGGAGGGGCAAAGAATCATAAGGTGAACGCAAAGCGAACGGATGAGTAGAGTGAAGAAGTAAACTAGTGTCATCTGCATAACAGTTGAGATTCCACACTCACCCACACCACCTGAATGCCATTGTTAAAGAAGTTGCTATCATAAGATAAGAAAGTTTATGCACATTCGGTTACACAGAACTTCCAACCGTCTGTCTCACTACTGGCCTGCTTTTGTTACATAGGTGTAGACGAATCATCCAACAGGTCTATGCCGCTGTAGTCATATGGTGAAAGAGAAACTCATTGTTCAACAAGCTTTACTTTTGACTCCTAGTATGTTTACTGTAATATGCACAAACTGTATACATTAAAGTTACTCCATGCGTATTCCTATACACCTGCCACCAACCATTTTAACCACGAACAACTTATTCTTTGGGAGATCTTTTCCCTCACGGTATTATATATTACTCTTAATATGCTTTATGTCTACAACGTTAGATCATGGCTAATTCAACAATCCACCCAGAATCTTGTGGCTTTCTCCAAATATTTACAATGGTATCGGTTCATGGACCTGACAAAAGAATAAAGGAATACGAGTCAGCAAAAACAAACAAAACAGCTTGATCAGTACCATGTTACAACTTACAGCATCCATGACAGTATGCCAGTCTTCAATCATCTTGAGCCGTGCATCTTGATCGTTTGGTGCAGTATCCTTTTTCCACAACACAAACCGAGATACAGGCTGTTCCGATTTTTTAATTAAACGTGGTTTTTGTTCTTCTTCTTCTTCTTCTTCATGTTCGTCACGGTTTTCGGGTGTTTGTACATGTTGCCAAATATGTCCTACTCACAGTAGTTTTAGTTTTTTAAATAAAATAAAGGACTAGATTTAGTTACCTTTACAAGATTCTGGTAAATCAACGCCATATCCAATCAGTCGCCGGCCCATGACAATGGTTTCATAAGTTGCGATTGAATTGTGTTGATGTGCGATCGATGTTGTCGGCGCGAACTGAAAAAAGTCTTTTGAGTTGACGGGTCCTTCTAGTGGACTTGTAAATGGAAACAAGTGTGCGGTAATGGGTACAGTAGTAGTGGACTGTTCCTGATTAGACATCTTTTAAAAAGCTTATGGCGATATACAACAACAAGTCAGATCAGAATTTATATTTTCGCGCCCGCCCCGTCACGCAGCAATGCCAGGACATCAAGCAACACAAATGTTGTCAGTTCTGTTTTTGTTCCCTTCCTCTAGTAGCCTTCACGATGGACGCTGTACGAACCTACTAATTGCCCTGAGATGAATCGCTGTGCTCAAATGGCACAGGAACAAATTCTGGGCAGTATCCTTCTAGCAGTAAAAATGTTCAAAAGCGCGTGACATATTTTTTTTTTCGCTAACTAGCACCCGTCATCTGTTGTTAGGACGCATGGCTCTTGCTGGGTGCATCACAATCTTTGGGCTAAGCTGATGATAATAATATTGATGATGATGAAGATGGCTTTGCTTTGTGTAGATAGAATCATCAGAACCTTGTTTGTTTTGATGATAATATTAGTTTTAATAAATCAAGGATCTAGGTGGCATGCATAAATATTTACGTTTGAACTTGCACTGCTTTTCCTTCTTTTTTGTCAAAGAACCCTCTATCTCTGGCTCCTTGTTTTCCCTGTTTGATATACTACCAAGCTGTATCCTGGGAGGAAGGGTGAGGAAGAAAGAGAGACAGAGCCTTACTGAAAGATGGCAAGTGATAGAGTCGTGGCAGCGTAAACGGGATATATAAACGCCCATCTGCTGCATAACTGTTCTTCTTATCGCGATTGTAAACACACTATCGCTACATGAACAGAACGAGACACCGCAAGAGTATGATGCGTACTTTGCATAATGCCAAGCTGTCACTACGACGTAAAACATGCGACACAATAGAAGATGAGCAAGAAGAAGAGCAGCTTTTCTGCGATAGCTCACGGCAGGAAAAAGAGACATTGCCTTTTTCCGAGCCAAATTCTGTATCATGTAGATCAGAAATAAACCTCCTGTTCTTTTGGTATGTTTGCGCGCTTTTCATTTACTGCTTGGCTCTTGCAACGCTGGCGACACTTGCAATCGCACCATTGATGATGACTTGCGTGTGCAATAACGATGAGAGCAGCACACCAACAGGGCAAAGTACATGATTGAACAAGATATATCATAGAAAGGGTGACCCGATGATGCTGCATTGTATGTATGTGTACAGATACAGTGCATAATAACGCACATAGAATAGCGCACACCCAAAAGGAACCCTTCCTTCCTGGGGGGGGGAGAGAGAACGAGGATTGGCAAGCGATGAGGTTCCGTTGTTGTTGTTGTTGTTGTTGGGTTCATATCGGCACCGTCTTCTGGTATCATTCATGCTGCGCTGTGTTAGAAAAGAAGCGAGAGTGGGGGGATGGGATTACCTATTTGCAAGAAAGGGTCTCGTGATGAATATAAACACGCACCACACGCAGAGAAAGCCAAAGAGAAGCGGCCTCAATGCGTCTATATTTGCAGTTCCCTTCTAAGCTTTTACTTTTCCCCTCTCTCTCTCTCTCTCTCTCCTGTTTTTTTTTCTCTCTTTTTGCTCCCTCTTTTTCTTTTTTTTTTACTTTTCCCTTGGACTCTGGACTCTGCTTTTCTAACAAAAAAAGAAAAACTTTAATAACGCGCCTCTGCTTTTAATGAACAATGACAATCTTTGATCCAGCACCCGACAATGTCTTTATGCCGCCACCACCTCATGTCAAGAGCGACAGTCCAGGAACTCAGACCGAAGAAGACATGGCATTGGAAACCAGTCAGCTCATGATTCGTTCACCCGACCCAGCAGCAACGGCAGCAGCAGCAGCAGCAGCAGTGGCACTCGACCACCCACTGCACCAACACCAGCAACAACAAGACCCTCACCGCCTCCACCAGCACCACCAACAACAACAACAACAACAA
Source organism: Zychaea mexicana (assembly GCF_025766255.1). Classification (NCBI taxonomy): domain Eukaryota; kingdom Fungi; phylum Mucoromycota; class Mucoromycetes; order Mucorales; family Lichtheimiaceae; genus Zychaea; species Zychaea mexicana. The sequence continues at coordinate 97,587 of NW_026516687.1, read as the reverse complement.
CTGCACAGTTTACATAGCCACCAGCAACACCACCACCATCCTACGCCTATGTCTATTGAGCAGCCCTACAAAAAGTTTAGATATGACCCTTGGTCCGTTGAATATCTATGCAGCGATCCTACAAGTCCGTTAGCCAACATACCACTTGAGGTACGATTATCTTGATAACAGAAAGAAGAGATACACACACACACACACACAGACAGAGGAAAAGGTGGAAGGTTTTAATGGCCATAAGAAAAGTAGCAGGCAGTGTTGAAGAAGAAGAACAAGTCAACCGGGTCACTCACTCACTAACCCACCCACACAAAAACGTCTTGAATAGTCCATTTTCGAATTTTCGGCCTTTCAACTATTATCTTCAAACGAACAAGATGAACTTGCACGGCTATTGCCCACTGTGGATGCCACCACCACCACCACCACCACCAACAACAACACCAACAGCGAGAGCAACAAAACCATCACTGAGGCATTTTTCTCCAAAGACCAGAACCCTATCTTTTGGAACGCATTGGATGATTGGCAAACCATGCTAGCCCACGGCGAACTTGGCAGTAACAGCAGCAGCAGTAACACCACCACCTACACAACAACCACATCGTCATCGACTACGGATGATAGTAGTACCAACATGCCTTGCGTGCCTCCAGAACAGCAAACTACCCTTACGACTACAAGCAGTGACAGCTTTAAGGTAAGGTGAACAAGGCTTATCAGTGTCTGTCAGTCAGTCAGTGCCATTGTTGACCCGCCTACATTGTTAGGATGAAGCCTTTGAGACATATTGGGGGGAATTGAATGATAGAGACAAGATGCATAATGTTGCAGGGTGAGTAAGCAAGAACAACTTTAAAAAAGATGGTTTCTCTCCCTCTCTCTCTCTCTTTGCTTGAGTCCTTTTTAAATTGGACGAGCAGAAATTGCTAAACCATCTTTCATATACATAATGTCAGGGACTCCAAAAACATCACACTTAAAGATATGTGCCGAAAGGGTTTGATACGGGAACGTGATGTAATCGTATACAAACGGAATTTCAGTGCTTGCAAAGTGGTCGTATCCAAGTCCATGACAGTAAGTTATTTTTCTATCGATATATGCAGGGGGGGGAGGGGGAGGGGGCGAATAATTAGGGCAGAATTGAGAGGATGTTACTTTTTGCCACGACGAAAAGGTTAGATACTCAGAATGAATGGATTGGTAATTGGGGGTTTTTTAACTAGGTGGTCAAGGCCGATGGGGCGACAGGGATCTCGATTGAATTGGACAATGAGATATTCGAAGACTTTGAAACGCCCACTGCATTGGAAACCAAGATACTGGATCAACATGGCAAGGTCAGCAAGGATAAGCGACCCAACGGCAATGCATTCAAGAGCATCAGGCTGCTGCGAGGAGGAAAGGATCTGGGCCGTTTATTTGACATTCGTAAAGATGGATTTGGCGAAAACTAAAAAGAAAAACAAAAACACCACTGATTTACATAGTGTTTGTACATCATCCTAACCTACCCTCTCTCCCTCTCTTAGTTCATATCACTCACGTACCTCCAACCAACATCATCATTATCTTCATCTTCTACATCATCACCACCATTACCATCATCAACACCACCTACATCGTCATCTATTTTTCTTTCCTTTCGTCCTTGTCTTACAAAATAACATCTCTGTCATCATCTTCCGAGGCATCATCAACCGCTCTATGTACTGTAGCAACAGGATCAGATGCATATGTATATTGTTGTTTTTTATTTTCTGCATAAGATAAAATAGCTACTATGTCCTAAAAGGAGAAGACCATCATCATTATCATCATCACTTGTCATCCTATTGTGTTATTGTAGGAACTGCCGTTCCATTCTTCACTCCTTTTAATTACTGCTATTAACAAGATTGCTGTCCATCATGATTAACGCTGACATGTACTTCAAGAGATGAGCACTTACAATGCTGCCATGTTCATGTGCACTCGTATAGTGCAAGTACAGTAGTACAATGATGATTACACAGTGGCCTATTTTCGTACGCATTGTATGTCTTACCCCCGTCAGCGACCCTTTTAACTGTAAACGACTCAACGTACGCATTATCATTTACTTTTTTTGTCATGACGTCCGAAAAAAAAAGTTTAAAACAACCGTACGACTGAGGATGACAATAACCCCTACATGAGTATGGCGAAAAAAAAAAGAGACATTAACTTTGAGGCTAATATGATATACACATGGAGTGCTTTTCGAAAAAGTATATTATTCTTTGTTGTGATTGTATGTTATGTAAACGCGAGAGTAGAGAGAGAGAGAGAGAGAGAGAGAGAGATCAGCAAGCAGAGAAAATAGAAATATGTAAGATGATGTCTTTTCAGCTATACTTCTAAAGTGTTGAGTCGGGTAAAAAGAAGTAAAAACCTGTTGGAGAGAGAGTGCACGTGTGTTGCCAAATTTTTTACACAACGGAATATCTTCCAGCGCCACCACCGCCTGTTCGAGCATCCACTTCCATCTGCGCAACCGTGGCCTCCATCAAGATACGCTTGATTTCGGCCTTTGCCTTTTCAACAACCAATTCAGAGTCGCCTTCAATGAACAGATACAGCTTGCGTTCGTTCTGCCCAGGCTGCTTGCCTGGTGGGAAAAAGGTGCCACGTGTCGTGATGGCTGCTCCAGAAACCTCGGTGATTTGTGAAATTTGTTCCTAAGCGACAGCCGTGTCGATGGTGATATATAACAATGGTTAGTAACCATGCTTCTCCTTGCTCTTTTAACATAGAACCCCTTCTTCTCCGCTGATCCTCATATATGTCATAATCAAGATTTCTAACCTTGTTGGTGACTCTCCAGCGAGCCTTTTGAGGGTAGTCGTTGATGATGATTTCTTCTGCATATACCGGTCGACCTTCCTCCTTTTTGTCTTCTTGCTGCACTTGCTGCAACCCCGTTGTACTTTGGTTGAACCGTGTGTTGATATCTGCCATTACGTCATGTGCGTTGCGTTTGTTGGTGCCCAGCATGCCGTTGATCCTAGCCGCCACCTCTGCAGCAGCCTTCTTTGCTGCTTCTGCAGCCGCACTGACTGGATCACTGGATGTGGCGCCGCTTTCGGGAGCACCTGTACTTGCTGCTTCTGCTGCTGTCGCGGTACCCGTTGTACCACCTGCCGCGGCAGGAGATCCAGCAGCGGGTGCCGCAGGAGATCCAGCAGCCGCAGGTGCAGTACCAGTAGATGGGCCTTGTGGTTCTTCTTTCTTTCCAGGTCCAGAAACAACTTTAGTTTCGAGCTCGAATTCTTCTTCATCCGATTCGTCCAGATCTTCACCACCGTAAGCCTGGTGTTGAAAAAAAGAGTGGGATTAATATCAACCATAATAGCTTTCTTCAACATGTCCTATTCCATCAGCAACCAAAACAACTTACTCGCTTTTGAATACGCTTGACCAAATCACGATCCTTGTCAAAGCGCTCCAGACCTTTGCCACCGAAGCCAGAGCTAGCCATACGTTCTTTACCAGCCTTGACCTTTTCTTGGAATTGATCCGCGAGGGCTTGCAAATCCGCAGGTATTTCTTGTCCGCTCGATCTCAGTGCCTTACAGACATCCATGGCATACCGGTCTTGATCTGGAGTGATAAAAGTATAGGCTGTTCCCTTGTTACCAGCACGACCTGTTCGGCCCACACGATGCACGTAGTCTTCCATGTGGTTGGGACATTCGTAGTTGACAACCAGCTTTAATTGCTTGACATCCAATCCACGGGCAGCCACTGAAGTGGCAATAAGAATGTTGCTGACGCCAGATTTGAAATCAGCAATCGTGCTATCACGATCCGCTTGATCCTGTAATAACAAAAAGGTGTCATTAGTATATGATTATAGCTGATAAACATAACGAGAATGCGTGGTTTACCTTTCCACCATGCAGAGATTGACACGGATATCCTCGTCGAATGAGATCACGCAACAGATTATCAGCAGCTTCATGTCGATCCACAAATATAAGAGCTCTGGCATCTTCTTCACCTTCATCATTGAAGAGTTTGCCGAGAATCTCCAATAAACGCAAGAATTTGGTGGAATCCTCTCTCACTTCAACGTGCTGTTCAACATCGCTACATACGACACTTCGACCACCAACTGTGATCTCCAAAGGTTTTCTCAAAACTTTACGAGCGAGTGCTTCCATCTTCAATCAAGGACAAAAAAAGTTTAGTTCAGTGTATAACTAGTCCATTTTGCCATATGTTTCTAACACGTACCTGACGGGGGAAAGTGGCCGAGAACAAGACAGATTGCTTGGCTGGTCGCACATTATTGACAATTTTCATGACCTAATGAAGACTTTCGATTTAGTTATTTCTGCCTTATAAAGCCAACATATTTACAATTTGAGAGGAAAAAGGGAAGGTTATCCCTGCCGTCACTCTACCTGTGGTTCGAAACCCATATCAAACATACGATCTGCTTCGTCAAGCACCAAATAAGTGACACGCTGTAAGTTTGTCACACGACCTGAGTTGGCACAAAGCAAATCAATCATGCGTCCTGGTGTACACACAATAATTTCACACCCTCTCTTCAAATCAGCAATTTGATCCTTGATAGGCGAACCGCCATATGCACATACAGCCTAATAAATACAGAAAAAAATTTACTAAGTACATAATGACGAGAACAAGATATTTTGCCCCACCTCCTACTTGTATACATATAGACTGCAATTTGAACTTTTACTTACTTTAAGACCAAGGACTTTCAAGAAGGGTTTACACTCGCGATGGATTTGCGTTGCCAATTCACGCGTTGGCGTCATAATCAAAGCAACAGGTCCTTCTCCTGCCTCCAACGGTCTTTGATCCTTGATGTGACGAAACATGGGCAACAGGAAAGCAATCGTTTTGCCAGAGCCCGTCTTGGCAACACCAATCACATCACGACCATTCATGATTGCGGGGACCGCTTGCGCTTGGATTGATGTAGGTTTGTCAAACTTGAGTTTACGGATCACCTCCAAGCATCCGGCAGGTAAACCGCAGTGCGTCCATTTTTGAATAGGCTTCGGGCAATGCACACCCCGAATCTTGATATTGTCTAATTCGATACGCAGTAAATCGACTTGTTCCGGTGTCATGTCTTTGAGCTCTGGAGGTTCGATATAAAAGTCTTTACGGAAGGGTTCATAGTCGATTTGCGAATGGTCCACAACGGCAAGATCTTTCTTTTTGGCCTTTTTAGCTGCAAATCTATATCCAATATGTTAGCATTATAAAGACAAAAACAAAATGATAATAATAATCACTTACGCCAAAATATCCTCTGGATCACTGCCATATTCATCGTCATCTTCTCCCTGCTCAGGTCCTCCAGCAGCAGCAGCAGCATCTTCCTCATCCAAACTGGGTCTGCCTTCGGCATTCGAGGTCTTTAATTCTTCCATACGTTTCTTGTCTTCCTCATTGATCTTGCGTGCTTCTGCAGTGACATCCATCATGTACGCTTCGAGTGGGTCCACATCGGCATCGTCAACATCCATGGCTGAGCTTTTTGTTGTAGCAGTAGATTTCGATGGTGGAGGCGTAGATGGTGTGGTATCCATGGCAACCGGTGTTGCGGGTTTTTTCTTTGCAGCAAGCGTCTTTCCAAATCCCATTCCAAAACGCATCATGCTCTTTGGTTTCGTCGTTGTCGTCGGTTTATTATTTCCATTACTGGTGACACCGTTCTTGTTGGTGTTGTTGAACAGATTGTTTCGTTGAGGTAACGGCTTACCCACCAATCCATCGTCTTCTTTCTCGACGTCCGACTTGGCAAGCGGCTTGAAACTTTTCTCTGCATCACTGCGTGCTTGTTCGCTTAGTTCGTAGTCCATTGTCTCTTCCTCTTCTTCTTCTTCCTCGTCGTCTTCGAGACTCCAATTCTTCCCATTTTCTTCTCCTCCTTCTGTCGCAGCCTTTTCTTCCATTTGCACATCGGATTGCTTTTCATGCGTCGTTTCTGTTGATTCTTGTTGCACTTCTGATGTTGCTGTTGCTTGTTCACCATCATCAGGAGTACTGATTGTATCCTTCTTGGTGGTGGTAGCCTTGTCTTGTTCTTCACCATCAGTACCAGTGGCAGCTTTGGCCGCTTCTTCCTCGGCAGCTTTCTTTAACGCTTGTTCTCGTTTCCACTTTTCAATCTTTTCTTTTCGTTTACGTGCTAATTCGTCTTTATCGACCGGTTTGTCCTATGTAGAAAAAAGAAAATTGTTGAGACTATTCATCTGTTTGTCTTTTTATAAATTCAACATGACATATTTGACACATTTGCAAAACCAAGAAACCTAATTAGAAAAATAAAAAGACACTTACCACTTGAGCAGTATCCGGAGAAGTTCCTGAACCACCGGCATCAGTTTTTTTGCTTGTAGTATCGCTTTGTTGTGTTTGCGCAGTAGTAGCAGTAGTGGACAATGAACGATGCGCTTGACTGCGCGAATCAGTCGTTTTACTACTACTACTAGTAGTATGATGACTACTTACATTGTCATTATGATGCCTGCTGCTTCTACCAGCCGCCGAATCACGGTGGTCACCACGGTCACGGTCACTACGGTCTCTTGTTGAACGATGGCGATCGTCGTATCGGTGTCTATCATCGTAGTATGAACTGTCATGATGGCGAGAAGATCTTTGTCTTGACGATGAAGACGAGGTCGCTGTTGTTGCAGACGATCGATGTCGATAAGCGGATCGGTCTCTGCTGCCACTGCGGTTTCTGGATTCTCTATAATGGCTGCCGCTGGTGCTGCTGGTATTATGTTTCCTTCTTTTACTGGAAGGTGAAGGGGATCGATGCCGACTAGGAGATGGTGAACGGTAGGATGGCATGCGTTTTGTTGTTCAAATGCGTGAGAAAGAAAAGCAAAATTATAAGTCAAAAGAGACGAGTGGTTAAAGTGTGGATATGCTTTGGGCTCCCTCCACGCACCAACGAAAAAGTTGAGCGGAGTTAATTGCCAGCAAACCACAGGGCTTGTTGCGCAGCGCTCTACATTGTTCTACAATGAGTCGAGGGACTGGAGTGATTTCATGGAGCAAAAGTAACAAAAGCCTTTATACGTCAATGGTGCATTAAGTGAAAGAATGTAGTAGCGTAGTTAAAGGCATTGAACTGGTTCGCTGCTGCTAGTATATGCACATGCATATGCTTTATGAGGATAACGATACTGTAAAAGATAAATGATTATGATATGAACAACAAGTACACTGATGTGTACTACTGACCACCATCATTGCTGCACAATGTTGCCTCGTCAGTCATAAGACTGGCGGTCGAAAAGGAGGGCTCTTATTCAGCAGCTGCATATACATTTGCGTACTTGAAAATTAGTAGAGACAGATCAATACAAGCTCAATTACGGTAGACTACGGCCATGTTGAGCTACTACCACCCATGGAGTGGGCAAATTAACGGCTACTCCATGATGGCGATGCCAAATAACAATAGTGACGGTCACTTATAAAATTTGCTACGATATTTTTTGCTCTTTAGGTATACGTATCTTACAATCTAGCAACAATAATGCCAATAGTCTAAAATGCGAGCAGCAGTAAACTACAGATCAAATGGGTCCTCAACAGTATGATGTATTGAAAATATCCCATAATCCTAGTTGTCTACCTAGCTCGAGAGTCTAGCAACCATAAAAACAGTTTCTTGAATTTGATATCGAGCTTTGACCGAATGCATAGTAGTAAAGACTTATCTTACGGCATGTACAGCGAGGAGTCTACTTCAATTATTAAAAAAGAATGGTCATAACGAAGCGAAGGATTTGTAAAATGCCGGCATTCACTAAAGCGGAAACAGTTCATAAAAAAGATCATCACTTCGTTTTCTGTCGTAGCTACCCCCATCTTCATTATGCTCTGGAACTATGAGACTGTGTTAAGCACGCTCTTCGTATTAGATTTGTTCGTGTAATTTCGAAACTTATGGTTCACACTCATTGCATCCACTAACTCATTTTCTTTCTAGAATGGGCGCGCGGCAATTATGTCGCAGAATTCAATGCATGTTCTTGACAATCGCTTGTAATAACAGCCTATATTCTATAACAGCACTTGTATGACTCACTTCTGTGAGGATTTATTAGCAACAAACTTTACAACGCCATCGATTGACAGAATATCTCTTAGAGACGTTACTGCCCCTACTACAATAGTATCGATTAACATGAAAGTGCTGTCGCAGCCACCACAGAAATTACAGTAGCTTCGCAGCACCGCCATGTATATATCACTATTTACCTGACCTCTTTCTCTCACTACTCGAACTTTAATTTTTCTTTGTATACATATCATAGTTAGCTTTCGAATCTACTCCTTATATTGATGCTTTTATTACAGCTTACCATCAATTACCATATATCAAATGTTTAGAATCAAGTAGCAGCTATATATTTTGATACGGTTATGTAAGTTTTCAGAATTGCATATGATATTGTTGTCTCTGTGATACGAGATTTCGATTTTACTGTTAAAGTGCCAAAAGCAAGTCTAATCGGAGAATCTACGAACAAAGGCATTGACAGATGAGGTGCTAAGCTTGCAATTACATATGATATGATATTTGTACCTTTCATACTTTACAGGCGCTCTACTATCAAGCATAACGGCCAAAGGTACGAAGAAACAGTCAAAAATAGTTGACTCAATTAGACATTTCTTACTGCGATGAAATTTCTACCCATTGCAGAGCACAAGTGAGGCAAGGTATACTACGCGCTTGACATGGATTGAAAAGGTACGACTTGGTAAGGCTCATAAGAAGAGAATTTTCTGGCTATCTTTTTAGTGTGCAGAGCTTTGAAGATGACTATTTAGTCAAGGATGTCACGGATCATCCATATATTTTCAGAACTCTAAATAATATTTTACAATTCTACGATACTCTTGACCATCAATACAGGTGGAGGCTCCGGCACATCGGCAGCATCCCATCCTCATTTTCCATTTCATTCATACAGCCATTATCAGTGTTGTATCATATATGCAGCATCTTCAGCTAATATTCTTTGATAATGACGATCGTCATCATGATGAGCTTCAGTGAATAGCTCATGAATCTCCTGTTTACTCCAAGCCCTTAGCCAGCCATTCGTCTACATTTTGAGGTCTTTGCCCATCATCTGGGGAGCCTATCGTTTCAAATGTGAAACGATTTTTCCCAGGCTTGTTGACCGATCGTAAACTAGTAAATAATCACAGCAGAAATCTTTTTATAACATCTTCTGTGACGATCATGAGTCTATACTTGCGCTTTCATGATAAGCTTCATGTTCAACTTTACCGAAGGGTGTAGCACAACATCTGTGGCTTATGTTCGAGGTTCTCTCAAAGAAATTAAATTTAGCCTTAACGCTATATATTTAAAAGAAGTGGTATCATACGCACAGCGATCTCTCTCTCTTTACGGAGAGCTGTGGGGAGGTTAGCTGTTTTTCCATGTAAGAGAGCGCGTGAGCATCAAAATGGTGCGTGTGATTGTGTGTGTTGCACATGCTAGCCCCTGGATAACACTACTTCGTATGCGATAATGTCGTTGCCATCTGTCAACTAAACAAAAAAGCATATTGGAAACACAAAATACGCACTACGAAACGAAGTTACTCATTAATGAGACACGCATAACAAAAAAAGGGAGGGCAATCATCCGCTCAAATGTCTTTCTTTACAAACAAGCAGCAACAGTAGCTTGCCAAGGCGAAGGTTTTATTCATCCTCATCCTCATCCTCCACACACCCCCCACCTCTCCTCCCCTCATAATTTTGTTACTCCTTTTGATTTTCTCTCTCATTCTTCTTTTCCACCTCTTTTTCTTTCGCCATTAATAGCAGTAGTAATACGATTATCGTTGCTATTACACGCTCACTCTCTTTTTCTCCATATGTCGACTATTGTACTACTTGCAATATATTTTAATTTGCATTAAACGACGACGAAGAAGAAGAAGAAGACGACGAAGATCATGATGACAACAGCGACTGCTAGTAGTATGACAACGACGAATAACGGATTGAATAACAGTAGCAGCTATTATTATCAGCACAGCCGCGATTTAAACGTGCGATCTGTTTTGTCTAAATTCAGATTAATTGATCCGTCAAGTCACTGGAATAGCAAAAGTGAGGTACGCAATATATTACACTAGAGGGGCACCAATATAACTGTAGAATAGATTTGTTGACGAACAACAAACAAAACAATAATAGACGCGTGCAAAACTGTGGACAACGTTGGAAGACACCGTAACGACCATTCTGATGGGCTGCCTCGCTGTCTTGCATCAAGGACTTTCCTATAATTCGCCTCGAGTCGCTTCGCACATGAAATCCATCACGCACGGCTCAGCGCTCTTGTCTCGTATCATACAATATTTAACAGATGCTTTACGAGAGCATGCACAAGAGATGACGAACTCGTTCGTCAGCAAAAATAAGTCAGCATCGTCAGCAGCAACAAAAGCATCAGATACAAAAAGGCGACAACAATTAAAGTCAACAGCATTTCGCTTATTGGAGGTGACAGCAGCTAACAGTAGTAGCAGCACTAAAAGTACCATGATGGCAACAGCACCAATTAATTTCAGGGATAAAGTGGCCAAGACGTATGCGATGGCTCAGAGAATTCACCAAGAATCAAGTTCTATTACTGAGCAAGTAGCGCTCGTTGAGAATCTGCTATCACAACCACGACAACAAGAAAATCACCACCAAAACAATAGTGAAAAAAGCAACAACAATGTGAACAAGAGCTTTGGAAAACGTCGCCAGGTATGGTTTGAAGATGCAAGGTCGGCGCTGTTGAAAAAAAAAGTTACATTACATTACATGCGGGCAGAAAAAAAGTTGGAATGTTTGTTGTCGTGAAAGGCAAAATCCATTAGTATTGACTAGCTATCTTCTCTATCTCTTTCTTTCCACCACCCCCTGGCTTGGTGCTGCGTGTGGCCCTGCATAAAATGCTGATGACGGATGATGCTGATATATACATGTCAAAACATAGGTAATTCGAAACTCGCTCATAGCTCACACGAACCAGCTCGTGGAAGCTTTACTGGAATTCTCTGCGTCATCATCCATTGTCATTATCGAGAAGAAATTCGCCCAATTCAATTACAACCATAACAGCGCCGTTCTTTGTACTAAGAATAAGACTGATAATCGGCAATCACTTGCCCCCCAACCACTTCCACCTTCTTCTTTACTCCCATCACACCAGCGACAAGAGCACTGTCGTCACAAAAAATCGGCTACCACTACCACCATAACCGCTGTTGCTGCTGCTGGAAAAGGTAAAGATTGTCGTCCATCGCATGGTTATAAATCAAGGGTCGATCAATGGCCTTTGTGTAATGTGACGCAGTTAATTGGCCCTTGCTTCTTTATCTACGCGTGGTCTATGTGCGGCGATGGTTGGGTCAACAACCTGCATTAGTACTACAGAGCTATCTAGTCTATTACACATTATAGCATGGTGTAGTACAGTCACTCACTCTACGTTCTGTAATTTAGATCGCATGGAGCTTGTCAACAACGGAGCACCTGTACCACCTGAGAACCACAACAACAACGCGGCATCATTAGCAGAAGAACAAATCCAAAAGCAGCAGCACATGGTGATGGATACGGATCGCCCAGCTCCCATCAAGATGCTGTAAGTTTTCTTGAAGCACTAAAAAGACTAAAAAAAGGCCTTCTTGCTATTCCTTTTTCTAAACGTTCCTTTACGCTGTTTGAAAAGCAGAAACGACAGTGAAGAATCTCCAGCCTCCTCTTCAGGCAAGTATCTTTCACAGTCTCCTTGGTTTGTTTCCTTTATTTCATCATATCTGAGTGCGTGACGGACATGAAAAGAAATACGCGTAGTGTATATAAGCTCGCTGAGCCTTATACGTTTCCTTGCCTTAAACTGCCTCTCTACGTAATGTCTGCCCTCCTCCGATAATGATGCACTTGCTGCTGCACTGCACACCACTCCTACTCTCATTAACATTGGCACCCCAGAGAAGCAAAGCAACCTAATTCCTAACCTTTTCTCTCTTTCTCTCTTCTTAAATTCTTGGTTCTAGTTGGCAAGCGATTCCTGCGTAATATATCTGGATTCAAAAGTCAACCAGCAATGACAAGCGTCGCATCCCGAACTGCCACTGCCTCTGTCAATCATAATCACCATCACCACCAGCCTGGTGGTGGCTGCTGCCATCAAAATTTGCAGCAACAGCAACAAAATCAAACTGTATTACTCGATGACCTTGTCAGTTCTCGAATCAGCAACAGCAGTAGCATCAGTAAAAGTAGCAACGACAGTATTAGTAGCGGTACAAGCATTAGCAGTAGTAGCAGTACTATAAGCACTTATAGTGAAGCAATGCTGATGATGAAAAATGTTGGATCAGCAGCACAGCAGCCAGCAAACACACCGAAGCCATCGAAAAGTGCCCAAGCATTAAAGCATCTTCTTGGCGGTGGACGCACCAACAGCAAGCGATCGAGAACGACGAACGGAGGCAACAGCAGCAGCAGCAGCAGCAAAATGGCGAAGAGCATGACTGTTCATTCTAATGCATCAGCGACAACGATAGCACCATCAGTAGCGGACAATATTGACGCTAATGAGCAGCAGCAGCATCAGCAGAAGCACTCCCTGACGAACAATCAGTATGCAGCATCAGAAATCCAGCAACAGCAGCAGTCTGAAGCAACAAAGGTAAACAACAATGACGCTTGTGAAACAGGAGTAAAACTAGCACCACAACCGCCGACAAGTGCTGTCAAACGCCAAAAGGTAAATATTCAAAGGACAAGTACCTTACTCTCTTTCATTTTCCAGCTTATGGCTGCGATGCTACCCTTCTTGTTGCCACCTGCTGTATTTGACAAGAAGAAGGTCGATACTCTTTCTCGATCGCATATTGCCTGCTGCGTGCATTACCTTACCCAACCCCTTACTCCATCACCCCCTCCTTTCACTCTTCCAACTAATAACACCCCCTAAAATTATTGTAGCCAGATTTAGACGATGCAACAGTACCACCATCGTCCTCGTTCTCATCCTCCTATTGCTCTAATCCTACGACATATCACCATCAGTATCACGCTCCTCTTCTTCTTCCTCCTGCTTCTACTACTACTAATACTACTACTTCCTGCTTTTCTTCCTCTGACGATAAGGACGAGAATAAACATGGAGAAGCATCACCCAATGATAACGGCTACCACTGCTCTTCGACGAGCACTACTGGCCATCAGGATCTGCAGCAGCAGTTTTCAACAAAAACGACGCAACAAAGCAGTTACCGTAAATCTGTGCAAACACTTGTGCCGCCATTTTCAAGGCAAACAGCTATACGTACTCTCGAGCATAATTCTGATGAAGATGAACAACAACAACAGTTTTCAATAACTTCAGCAGCTACAGTGGGGCAAGATAAGGAATCACAGTCAAGGTGTAGTCCACCTGTCGATAAAACTAAGCGAGCAATGCACCGAAAGCGTCAAATTACCAGCAGTGACGATTTGCCATCTTCTTTTGCTCAGTACCAGCTAACCAGCAGCACAGAAGAAATTGAAGAAGAGGAAAATCAGAAAATGATACCATCGGACTCCTGCTATTTTTCGATCCAATCATCACCATCACAGCAATCAATCGCACAAGCAGCATCAACGAGTAATTTGTTTACTGCAGAAGGAAATCTTTCTTCACCATCTTGTGATGACGAAAATGACGATCATTCTTCAAACGTATCGGTAACTACATCATCATCATCATCAAGAAAGGATAACAGCCAGACGATAACGTCGCCGCTGACGACTAAGAAAGGTGATTATGAACAGCAACAACAACAACAACGGAGAATACAGCAACCACCAGTGGCAGCACCTAAACGGAGTAAGACGCCAAACGTACTTGTTTCAATCTACCGAGAGCATGCCGAGCCAACATTTGTATCATCTTCTTCTTCCAGAAGCAAAGAAGAAGATTCATCTGCAAACAAAAACAACAACAACAACAAACAAAAACTTCTTCATGCACCGAATATGACGAGTGGCACATTGAAGCACTATCGATCAGAAAGTGACTTGACACGACTCAAAAACATTCGGGCCACACCAGTAACGCCAAATCCCACCGCCAGCACACGGAAAGCTGTAGCGACACAACAGCAACAGCAACAACAGGAAAACAAGAAGACACCGTCATCATTATCTCCGTACCTGTTGCCACCGAGCCAAAACAGCAGCAGTGGATCTTTGTCTTCAGTATTCAAAACGCTGGTCGTACCACAAAGGAGTAATCATAATCGAAGTAAAAGTAATGACAATCGCATGGCTCAACCACAGGATCACACGAAAAAGCCACCACCTGCTGCAACAGCGGCGGGTGCTACTGAGAATGGTGATCATGCAAAGTGAGTGTGTCAATATTTGGAACTATATTCTTGCCCCCTCCCCCAAAAGAAAACAACAGCATTTGACACATTTTTATTATGTTTCATACTCTTTTCTTTGTCACTAACTGGCGTACAGCAATGGCAATAGCCACCAGCACCATGGTAGCTCATGGAATCTTTTACGGTCCATCCGGCGGAACCAATCATCCCTGAATCTGAAAAAATCTGCCTCTTCTTCCTCCTCTTTTTCCTCTCACCCTTTACAAACAGACGATGAGGTTTGATGCGCACTTTTCTCTTTCCTTCTAAAAGTTATGGTTTCTTACACTTTGTTGCTTCTTACACAGATATTGCGGCAAGCTGGCCTTGATCCCATCAAAACGTCCTGTTCTTCTTCCACTACTACTATCTCATCAGGTATGTTTTTTTTTTTTCAAAAAACAGCATGTTTGGAAAATGCGCAAAAAGCTTACATAGTGCTATGAAAAATTTGCACGTATCATATGTATTCTGATATCGACATAATATAGGAAAGAGTGGTAACAGCAATACAAAACTAAACAAACACCACCACTACGTTCACGGACGAGACCAACCACAGCAGCAAAAGCAGCAAAAGCAGCTGCATGTATCTGAAAATGGACGAGATGTATTAGTGCTCAAAATGGTAGCTGGGAAACTACATGTAGTAGCTGGTACTGCCGAAAAACTGTTTCTGAAACTAGCTGATGAAACTGCACAAGGTAAAAAATGTCGTCTGTAATGTATCAGCTGATTTGAACTAACAAAATACGAAAACATTGTACTATGATAGATCTGGATTATGTCGATACATATATCTTAAATCATACGGCATTTACTGCTTCCACGGAGTTCTTGGAAAATTTGATGGCACGGTTTCATCTCGAGGCGTTGCCGGGTGAGGCGGAATATTTCAAAAAATGGCAACACTGTATACAAGTCAAGTAAGTTGCAATGCCAGTAATTTCTAAAAGATTCCCAGAGCAGTTCTCCAAACAAGTAACCCACCAGTTATAATGATATTTATATTAATAATAACAATAATAACCTGTTTATTTGTAAAACCGATAGGGTTTTAAACGTCATTTCTCGATGGGTTAAGCTGCAATACCAAGATTTCAGGATAACGCCTGTTTTACAGACCCGATTGGAAGCATTTCTTAATGGCGACATTAAACGAGCAGGATTTACAAATGAAGCTAATATGATTAAAGAAGCATTGGATTTGCAGGTATGTTTTGGTTATGTTGCAGCTTTTTTTTTGGTTCACATGATCATCATGGCAATCATGCAATACTACTACGTGCATGATTACTATCATTAGTCATAATCATATTATCATGATCTTCATCCAGTAGCACTTCTATACTAAGAATGGGTTGTTATATTTAGATGGCCCGGCATGCACGACAAAGACATTCGCTTGTGGCACTGACATCCCATTCGCTCGCATCATTCGGTAGCAGTGGTAGCAGCAGCAGTAATTTCAACAACAACAACAGTAGTGCAGTATTACCAATGTCTCCAAGCTCACCACCTACACCTTCGTCACTTGTTGGATCGCCACCATTCCAACGTCGACCATCTACTACCACTATTTCAACAACACCTTCTTCTTATCTTTTTTCATTTGTATCTACACCGCCCAGCTCTCCGACCTCATTATCAACACCTACCAGTACCACTTCATTTTCGTCAGCACTGGCTGCCCTACCAATATACTCATCATCATCACAATTACTGTCACTAGAAGCGCGCGATGTTGCACGATACTTGACGCTTGCTGATTTTTATACGTTAAAATGTATTACGAGTTACGACTATCTTTGCGGACAGTGGCGACGGAACGCAGCATCAGGTGGTGATGATGGATATATTGGAATGATGACCAGACGTGCCAACATGGTAAAAGAAGAATATACACATAGATAAAGCACTATATCATAAGACAGGCAGGAATGATTTCTCTAACAGAAAATCTTATTTCGGATTCTTTCACTAGTTGACGCATTGGATACCGCACGAGCTACTCGCAGTCAAGACTACAAAACAACGACGTTCCGTGTTACGTAAACTGATCGAAATTTCCAAACTGTGTCTGGAATGGAACAATTTTCACACGAGTATGGTGATTACTATGGCGTTGACTAGCGCACCAGTTCAAAAACTTGGTCAAGAAGTTTGGGAGTCGTTGCCAAGTCGAGACATGAACACCTTTGCCATGTTGAAACGCTATTTGGATGTGAGCAACAACATGGCCTATTATCGACAAGCTTTAACGAAAAGCACCACCGCCGTCAAAAAAGCTGCTGCTCCCGCCGTACCTTTTTTCCCACTCGTCTTGAAAGATTTGACGTTCTATTCGGACGGTAACCGGACGACATATGCCGACGACCTCATCAATTTTAGCAAGTTTCGAACATTGACACAGTTTGTTCACCAGATCGTCGATTATACCAATGAGAATTATTGGTTTGCTGGTGATCTGGAACACCTGGCATTCTTTTCTGAAAAGAGCCATTATCAACCCTCTTGTACGGCTGGCCCGTTAGATCATGTAGCAGAAATAATCGAGCACGCACTTCGAGCAGTAGCAGATTGCTGTGATGATCCGCACTGCGAAACCCGATTACTAGCTCAGTTATAAATAAAAAAAAGCTTACTGCGACATGTCAACGAAAAATGTAACGGAAAAGAAAAGGGTAGCATTTTAAACTAAGTCTCCATTTTGTAAAGAAAGAATCTTTACTACTACATTTGCTGTTCTGCTACTAATAACAGTAATCGGATAAAGCGACTAACTTGCTCAAACATTTACGACCATGTGACTCTGCTGTTGCCCACCTGCAAGTATATCCAATGTTCGTATGCAACGACTGGATCAACTCAAGACCATGGATTAAGAAGTGTACAGATATAGAAGAGCATCACTCACATACATTAATGACTGGTTCGAGGTACATAATCCACTTTTGTTAATGTTCATACATACTTGTTGTTACGATTATGTTTTTTATCTTTGTTAGTTCATCGATAGCCCTAGATGCTCACTCTGCTGACACTATCAGCACTTGATAGACGTGACAGAGTGATTATGGATTAACATCAAAGTACGGCGGGCTTATAGCACACAGTACATCAAGTCAAGAACATGGAGTAGCTATTTAGATAAGTGCAAATAGTTCATCCATTTATTGAACATCCGATTCCTGTTAACGTCAACCGCCAGATACAGCTGAAAGTGCTGAAAGTGCTGAAAGTAACGAATATTGAAGCTCGGCGGAAATGATGTCTCGGCAATTGTTGCCAAGCAGGGTGACATCGAAAAGACTGGTGTCATAGGATCGATGTTAACGAGGTTGCAGTTTACGGGACGGATTGTATTACTACACTTTGCTGTTCTCCTTCCTTTTTCCCTTTGCTGCTTTTTAACATAGAAACTAAATCGTATATAGGATACGATCAAAGTATGTCAGTTTTCCGTCGGCCTGAAGCAAGTTCCTATGATAGAATAGATGAACAGTTACATACCGTAGGGTATGATACCCGCTGAGAATTCTTATAGACTATATGCGCGTGTCATCATCATCAACCGATATAACCAAAAACTAGTGAGTCGTGTTTATCAATTATAGACCTTCTTTACGCAATGAGTTGCTTACCTCAGGGTTGTACCTCAACCCACAGGATCCAGGACCGTTGCTAATGCTCAAGAAAGGGAGCGAAAAAGAGAATATAGGGACAGAGACAGGCCCAACTGTCGCATGGGCGCAGGTCCATAAAGAACCTAGAGAGCAATCGCTTTAGTGGCAAATGATTACCCAGGGAGCCACCGGCACTTGACCCGCTGACAAGCTACCGCGGCCGTCGCCGGCATATGCGCTCCCCCCCTGTAGTGGGTAACTGCTTCTCGTTATCCACCTCACGAATTTTGACATTCGCACTCGTAGCCGGGGACGCCTTGAGGGAATCTCACCCTCAGAATGTTCAGATTTTCAGGCTCAACTCGAAGCAAACTATAAAGAATGCTCAAGGGTTGCCTGCTTCGTATCGCAAGTGAAAATGGGGGTTTGAGCCATGAAAGATATGAATACACCCCGCGTTAATAAAAGCAATTGCTTTATTTCTGTAAGAGCCTTTAGGATAAAATACTATATCGCTCGGCTTTTGGGTCGATTGCATCACTATAATTGAACGTACTGTACGCGGTACAAAAATATTGCGACGTTGATTCGCTTTTTAACGTGTGCACTGTACGCCAAGTATTTTCTTGAAGGTTTCTATTTATTTGTGTGGAGTGAGTGCTTGCGTTGTTTTATAAAGATCGGGGGAATATGATGATAGATGTTGATGGTGGTGATGAAATGATCGTATAGTACAATAAAACTTTTTTAGGCTGGACTAACAGAGACTGTGAAGCCTTCTGTTCCTGAAGGTACCACAGGTTCTTCCTCGTCCGTAAAAGGCGTAGGGGTAGGAGTTGCTGCAAAATCAGTTGCAGAGGGATGATTGGCAAAGCTGTTTGATGGTTGCTCTCCGGGTGCACTAGTAGTAATACTAGCTGTAGGCAATAGACTACCGTTGTCATCATCGTCACCGTCACTTGCATCCATATCCATGTAGAGCGGAGGCGAGAGCCATTCGTCCCAATCTTCGTCATTGTCACGATCGCCAAAGACATGCAATGCGCGCACACGGATACGATAAGTCCCTGTTTCCACGTACTGCGTTTTGCTGATAATCTTGTCTGGCTGGTACTGACCATCCCACTGATATTCATGGAACACAGTAGAACTTGACGTCATGGAACGAGTGTTGCGTGGCAGCCATGCACGGCTAAGTGGACCGAGCTCGTCAAATGGCACGGTTCCAATTACCTCATCGTCCTGCACAATCTCCAAATCCAAAAGCGGCGTGCCTGTCAACAAGCGCACCAGAACCGTTGGCCGAAGGAATTTAGCGGGCTTGTACTTGCCGGTTTCGGTGTTCTTGAGAATAGTACCGTCTGGATTACCAACGCTGGGGAATGGATACACGCCATCGGACGAGCGATCCAAAATAGGTAGGCGAGACATATTTCCGACCATGCCAATGTATGGAACAGAGGCAGACGTGGTTTTGTTGACGGTCTCAACGCCAATATAACCGCCATAAATGGCATGCGAGTTTGCGTTAAAATTGGATGGTGGTTTCAAGGTCAGTTGAACCTCCACAGAGTCACCAGCAGGGACCTGAACTTGTAGCTGTTCGAACGAAATCGTAGCGACAGACTTATCCTGGACGGCAAAGCTGATGGGCTCGAGTGGAACATAGTCAGATGTGTTTTTGACATTGTAACCTGCCACAGTCAATGCAGGGCCGTGCACCAGATTGAACGTTGTGTCCTTGCTGCCGTGGTTGTGAATAGTAAGTGTCTGTGTCTCTACGAAATGCTCGGTGTCGTTGAAGCTGAGCTTGGAGGGTGAGACATGGAACTGTTCATATCCTTGAATAGCGCGCACGACACTAACGAGGCCAGCGCCTTGGCGGATAGGTGAGTCTCCATATTGAGGGAACCGTGAAATCGGCGAGCCGACTTCATATATGTATCAATATTAGCTCAGGAAGTATTGACGTGACTGGTGGATGGAGGGGATATTCTAAGGTTGACATTACCTGGACGGGCAAAGTTCATTAAGGCACCCTTGACATCTTCGGGGCTCAGGTTCTTGCGCTGGCTTTCATCCAAAGCGCTCAAGAACAATGCAATAGAACCAGAGATAAGGGGTGCAGACATGGAAGTGCCAGACAATACGCCATAACCGCCCTTGTAAAGTGGTAGGGTCGAGAACATGTCGCCGCCAGTAGCAGTCAACTCGGGCTTCAGAACAAGTTCATTTGTAGGACCAAGTGAAGAAAAGCTGGCGATCCGGTTGGCTTCCTTTTTGGGAGACTTGAGCGCAACCAACGAGCGCGTAAAATGGCCTTTAACGTTTTCATCGTTATGAGCATTTTTGCTGTCGCTCTTTGAGGCAGTGGTCAGTTTAAGAATGGCCTCGGCAGCGACCGCATTGATGAATCCGACAGGTAATTGAGCATTAGCGGTTCTCGTATCGGGCTCGACCGTCTCGGTGCTATCCATGTACACAAGAGCGATCGTAACATCGGCGTTCTTGGCATGGTCCAGCTTTGTCATCAAGTCGCAGTCACCACTAGCATGGATCACAGTAATAGTGCCCTTGTACTTGTGGCCGTCATCGAAAGGAGAACATGAGTCGTTGATGGATCTAAGCGGTAAGGTTTGGTTGAAAGAAATCGGCTGATTGACAATGGTGCGGTAAGCTAGTTTACATAGAATAAGGTTATTTGTTGTTCCACTATGAGAAGCAAAGAGAAACAAACAAACGTACGGATATCAAGAAAATCAGTGTTATCTTTCGTCACCTCTAGGACGAATCCAGGCAGCTGACTGTTCATGGAAGAACTAACAGCAATGACCCCATTTCCTGTTGCGGGAGATGCTGTCAGCATGATGCCGCTTGTGCCAATGTTGCCACTAGCAACCACCACTGTTTTTATATAAAAATAGTTCAAGGCGTTAGATTTTGGCTTCTTCTTCTAAAATTAGAAGAAGGTTACACCTCTGCTGTTCTTCTTTGTCTCTCTTACCATGCACGCCTCGTGACACGAGCCTATCAGCAAACACAGATACAGCGTCTTCGTGCCATCCACCATCTTGACCAAACGATAGATTGAGAATATCCATGTCGGCTTTATAGGCCATTTCCATGGCCTTGAGGAATACATCCGTAGTCGCAATTTGTGAGTTGCAGCCGAAAACTCTACAGGAAACAATATTGACAACTTTAGCATTAATGATCTACGAATTGGTTGTATGGGCGATCTAGAACACATCCCATCCATGCGCGTATACTGTAGAATCAAGCTAAATAAATTTCATCCTAGTTTCTCTCCATACCTCCACATGCCTAACGTTGCTGCTGGTGCTGTACCAGTCCAGTTCTATTGTTGCAGTATATCATATGGATCTTAGTCTATCTTTCTCCTTCACATGATATGTTCTGGCTCAAATATCAACAATGAGCCATCGTCGACACTTACAAGTTGGGTATCTGTGGCACCGATCAATCCTACATAAACAATAATAGAATACGGTTAGACAAGGTTCACTGTTTACATGACGTAGTAAATGCGTGTAGAACACTTACCTGACACAAAGGTGCCATGGCCGGTAGCACCAACTAATGAAAAAAACCGCGACCTCGGGTCAGTTGATATAATTTTAACAGCAACTCTGGTTTTTTATTTCTTTTGCTTTGCCTGCAGAGAAAAGAAGAAAAGAGAACAATAAAGTGTACCTGCAGTAGGGGGGCAGTTATCCAGCGGATCGTCGTCCTCTTGAATTGATTCGTGCGTTCCGTTATATGCATCGCCAACCAAATCGTAGCCGAACTCTATTTTACACCCGGAACCAAAGCATCCGCCAAGTGCTGGGTGGCGATAATCCACACCGGAATCAATGACGCCAACCCGTACGCTGGATCCATTGACGCCAAGTTCGCGGTATGCTTCGTTGTAGCTTCGGGTCAGCACTGGCACTTGTTCCTACGATACAAAGGCAGCAGCAACAACGAAATAATAATGATAATGAATGACGACAACGAACAAAAACAATCAAACTCCAATATTTCATGGCGTTGCCTCTTTTATATGTAGCAGGGCATTTCTTAATGTAAAAAAAAGGTCTGCTTCTGTACTTACAGGTGAGTATCCCCGCCAACTCATGGCTTTGTCGACAACCTTTTCGGCTGTATCCACGATACCGGTTGGTCGTGAATGATGTGTGATTGGCCAAGCATTAATTATATCTGGGTGGGCAAGTGCGGCCTTTGCGGAAGCGGAATCATCAAATTCGACCGAGGCACCGTATAACAGGTCGGAATCGTATGTGTAGCGCACCACTTTACGATTGGGAGAGTGTTGGTCGCCGTCGCCACTGTCAAAGAATGTTGATTCGCTCGGGGGACGTAAAAGTTCGACAATGTACCCATTTCGGCCATTTCGACGTTGTTGTTGTTGTTGTTGTTGTTGTTGAGTAGCAGTACTAGTAGTGATAGTGCTAGAACACCAGAGCACCAGTAGTAGGGGTAATAGTAAACTAGTGTGATAAAGCATTCTTATAAGGCTCCTTCAGCTTCAAACACCCCTTGCAATTATTAGCACAGGCTTGAGAGACTTGTAGAGGCACGGAAAAGAAGTGAGGAAAGGGGATGGAAAAGAAGAGTAGATAGGTAAGAAAGAGAGAGAGAGAGAGAGAAGGAAAGTAATGGGACGAGAGAAAAGAAGGAAGAAGAAACAACAAAAGTGGAGGAGGGATGAGGGAAGGGTTGCCAGTTCACGAATAAAGTAACAAAGAGGACCTGTAGTTCGTACTTCGCCCGTCAGTAATATAGCAAGCACAAGCAGAAAGGGCGGAACAGCAAACGGAACACGCGATTGCTTAACTAAATTTAGTAACATGCGTGCATTTGAAGCTGCCAACAGCGGTTGGTATGGTCGCAATTTTTCATTTGATGAGGTCGGAGCTGAGAAGGCTTCTGCCTCACGCAGCATATATTTGGACTGTGTGCGAGGTTGCCTTTTCCTTGTTTAAATCATACAAATGACATCAGTCCCTTATACTACTGCAGCTGAAGTGTAACGCTGACTGCTGATACGGATATTAAACAGTTTCTTTGTGTTGCCTAAGCCTTACATGGACACATTTACAATTTTGGAATCCCAGTTGATAGCATATTAACTTTGCTCAAACAACCATAACATTATAGACGTCGCAGCGATACACTTCTCGACATGTATTATAAAAACGATTGAGATCGTCAAAGCCGAGAATATACAACACTGAAATGTTTAATAAAACTGCGACGCACAACACGGGAGAATGTTTATAACGATGATCTTACGGATGATATGAACTAGCTGCTTCATATGATATGCTGGACCTGCAGAGCTCGAATTCGGTGCAGCTTGTGCTGTTGAGAGTATCTTTTGAACGGGTGAGGGTCTTTTATGGGATTTTTGAGGGGTTTAAGAAAAAGCAGTAACCTGGATCAACACCATCCGCGACACACGCTTAGAATCACTCTACTTGCGACTATGTCTTTCACGCGCTTCCCGAACGGCAACATTGTTGAATACATTCAGTTCCTCATGGAAGATGAAGGCCATTTGATGTCTGGGTGGTATAGTCGCCGGTGGGTGGATCATAGTATGTTGGGCGTGTAATGTATGCCACTTCACATGGTAGCAGAGTGTCGTCTTGTTGGTGGACGATCTTGTCAAGTTGGTTACGGCTACGATCATCAACTCTATCGATCGACTTGTGGATTATTGTGACAGTGCGCTCAAGTCTATATATAATATTTAAAAGCATATTCATTGGTAGCTTAAAATTGGCAAAGGCGGCAAAGCTCCTTGGAAAATGTAATTCTGCTTGGTGAACAGCAACGTAGAGACCAGGTTTCGCCAAATGTATTGAATCGAGATGACAATGAGCACCATTCGTTTGCATGTACCCAGAGCATGGGCGAGAAGCGGGATCACTGTGTAAAATGTGATTGATCAGGTCATCCAAATCATCCTTCGCCTCCCGAAACAGTTTTAATAAACCGCTAGTCAACGATGTTGCTTCCGTTCTTTGCAGCTTCGAGGCAAAGATCATGCTCTTTCTGACGTGAGTTATACAGTATACGTACAACCTCTTTGAATTTAACGTTGACCTCATCATAAGGTCTTTTTCTAGCCATTGTACCAGCTTTAGGACTTGATTTACCAATCCTCATCCTCAGCATAGCATGAATGTCGATAATGGCCTCGATTAATGGGACCCATACTTGCGTTAAAAAGTCATATTCTGTCACCCGATCGATGTTGGTAGGATCCAATAAGAAGCTGTTGTTTTCGACAATCACCAGGACGACGTGTATAAGATCCAGTAATTTCTCGTTTCACAACCATTGGTTTTAATATTGTTTACATACCTCTTGACTTTTTCAGCGTCGTTTGTACGTGTCAAGATAGCAGCAACAATATCCCAAGTTTGGCTGAATACCTCAGGAAGATGTGGTTCACAGAGATGTTACTTTGACGTAAATAGATTTTGTATCACATGCCAATCATCATCATCATCATTGTTTGAATTCAAGAATTCTCTGGCCGGTGATACATTGACAAGATCTAGTATTGACGACAAGCCGCATTTCATCCAGTGCCGTTCATCATCGATATTAAACTCTCCTGCTTTCAATCTCTAATAGAGTTTAAACGCTTGCTGCTTGAACATGGCCCTTTTAGTGCTTTCTTGATAGATCACGCCGTCTGCTTCTTGCTTTGATAAGTATTTGGAGATCATAGTGAAAACATCATCGTCCTTCTGAGCAAGTTCAATAGCAGATTGATCTAATTCTCGTCCAAACTCCATTGCTCCCAAACGTGTAACTTCGGCACCATTGATGCTTTGCCAGTGCCTTTTCTCGTTCAAGTTCCCAAGTCAAAGTAAATTGAATGAAAGGACTCTTTCACTTGTAGTATTGTGCCACACGTGTGCAGTAGTTATTCAATGGATGATGATCATTTCTTCTGCTTTGCTATGGTGTTAAGAGAGTTGTTGATCAGTTGAAGCCGTTTTTCCAATATTCGCGGTTGCTTGACCATTTCAGCAAACACAAGCTCATGATTTGCCCAGTCACCAGTCTTCAAGACGTTGAACAGCGGAAGAACATTATAACTCTTGCAGTCGTCGAAATTCAGGGCGAAAATCAGACAAGAGACCATTGGGATAAGGGGGAGCGCATTACTATCATATGCGTGCAAGTCTCCGCGGAGTATTAAAAATACGCCTTTAGGAATTGGTTTGTCTGGTTCAAACTTTATAAATCTTAATTAAATGGCGATATAAGCGCTTCGCCAATCGCATACTCGCTAAAGCCCGGTCGCCATGACTGGTGAACAAAAACCCAGTGAGCCAGAGGGAGAAAATGTAGAGCAAAATGATAAAGGACTTGAGAGAGAAAACAAAAAGGGGAGTATCTAGGGTTACAAGAGTGCACAAAGGTTAAGAGAGATAAAAAGTGGGGCGGGAGCTTGCGGCTACAAAGCGGCAAGGGACAAAATTGGTTTGTCTGTCGGTCGGTCGGTCGGTCTAGGTGTCTGTACTCTGTAGCGTCACGCCTATTTTTAAAAGTTCTTATAACGAAGACGTCAGAGACCAACGAGTACTGGAGAATCCACTGTATAGTAACTGACCTGTAGTTTATATATTGTTATTGCTACAATTTACTCAATTTCAGCGATCATCACACAAGCCTCAATAACGTGTCGCCATTTATAACAAAAAACTCATAAAGTGAATTAACGTGTCGGCATGCATATAATATGAGATGTATCTATTGTGATTTGATGAAACCAGGAAAATAGGAGCTAAATTAACGTGTTGCCTAACAATAACAAAAACTTAAAAAAACTACAACGTGAATTGTATCGGCATGCACATAGCATAATATGGCTCTACTGTGATGATGACTGTTTGACTGTAATCACAGTAAATATGGCAATTCAATTGTCTTGCCATGCTTTCACTTATGCAAAGGGAGCGTAGACAGAGTATTAAGTGAAGACACTGTCAAATACGTGGCACATCGTGTCACGGCAAATCGCGTCACGAAGTTACGCGCAAAAGAAAAATAAAAACAAAAAATAGAAACAAACGAAGTTTCCTTTTTTGTGTTCTCCTTTGCCCCTTCCATTACTTTGTGCTACTGTTCTTTTCCTTATTATTACAATCAGTAAAAACAATAATGCGCGGGGGAGAACGATCCGACGCAGATCGTGCTCGTGATGCTGAACGCCAGCGAAGACGGCGTGCACGTCTGCGTGAAGACATGGATGAGGAGCAACGTACGCAGGATCGTGAGGCGGCACGTATTCGACAACAACAACGACGCGCACGCATGAATGAGGAAAACCGTGAGAGAGAACGGGTATGCCCTGTACTAACGAGTCTCCTTTAACCCCCATATCAATTGCAACAATATATACAATAAATACATATATTCAACCATATCATCATTACAGACTAACATCATTCGTTTTGTTTTTATTTATTCCTTTTGTTTTGTGTGTGATTTATATGATGTGTGACAGGAGCGAAATCGTCTTGCGAGAGCGGAGGCCCGTCAAAACGAAGCATATCGTAACCGAGAGCGGGTATGTTAATAGATCCTCATACATATTATGCTCTACCTTTCCCCGTATAATATATACATGCCCAACCGTTACTTTTCTTGGTTTGTTGCAAATCATAGGAACGAGACCGTATTGCCAGAAGTGAGGCCCGAGAAGATGAGGGTTATCGCAGCCGAGAGCGGGTATGTTGATAGATCCTGACACATATTATGCTCTACTTTTTCCACTGGTCTTCCTCTCTCACTCCTTTCCTTTTCTCATTTATCACACACGCAATCTTCCTCAATTATTCCTGGCAGCAGGCAGGTGTGGTAGCTTTATCGTCAGGAGGAAAGAGGTGTTAAACGGTGTTGCTTGTTCTAAGCAAAAATTATTTATGCTCTTTGTTACGGCGGCCACTCACCCGAACTGCTTCCAACTTTTCCCCTTGCCTTACTTTCCTCTACCTTTGATGATTCAGTTAGTCACTAAATCAACTTCTTACTAGATCCTGCCGTTGCCGTCGGAAAGGTCTTTCTTTTGCAGCATTCAATGACAACAAAGTTGTATGTTTTAAACCCTTGGGAACAAATCCATTCTTGGCTGATTTATAAATAAGATAATCATCTGTATGATAGCCAATGTTGTGTGAACGGTACTGCCATTACTCTGAAAAAGAGGCAAATAAAATATGATACTATGTATAGGCGACCGACCTTGTTAAGTTGCGTATATCAAAAACTTTCACTCTGATTTATTATAGCTGCGCTAATCGTTGACGTGCAAAAGTTCTGTGCAGGTGGATGTTTGGTTGCGTGTATCTATCACGCTCATTAAACAAAGTTCATTCATGTCAACTCGACTGCTGAACTTGTGATGCACAACCATAAAAGTGCTTGTGTTCACGAAGAGAAAAAAAATGATGAAAGTGCTGTTGGTGATGGTGCATGAGTTGAACGAATCTAGGTGTGATGCATAAATCAGCAGCTGAAAAACTAACAGCACAGGTTGCTTGCTTCGCTCGAAGATATCGAACTCTCATTCACCATTTTTGTGTAATGTTTACATTTACTATGTACATTTTGCATATGTTGTGTCAATTGGAAGGGCATTCATATCTCAGGGATATGAATGAGGAAACCCAACCGAGGTAAATCAATTAAGCAGTTTTGGTTTATCTTCAAGAGTAAACTCAAGAGAGAACAGCTTCTGGAGGAAGAAACCTTGACAACTGGGATTCATATGGCATGCAACCAGGTTCTAGTTAGTGATCTTGAAGGATTTTGATAATACTCTATCGCTAAGTTTGACGACTGCTTCAACAAACTTCCTATCTAGTAAAAGGCTTATGTACATATTGCGCATTACTCTTGCGTGATATATTAGCTATGGGCAAACTGCAAAGTTGACATTGTGTAAATGGTTTATTATTCGCAGTGTGAATGTATGCCCCAATCTGCTGCCTCTAAAAATCAAGGCTTCTTACCATTTCCCGCCGTCAGCGAGAATTAGAGTGTTTTTGTGTAACCGGTTCACAAAGCAGGTTTTTTTTGTCACTGATTCCCGATGGAGAAAGAGACGTGGAAGGCTCACAGAGAAAGGAATCATGAGAAAGTTGTGATTATTAGCCAATAACAACGGATACATTGACGCATACGAAAGCTATACACATCACTAAACAGAAAACACAACAAGCTCTAGTATATGTATTTGTACGACACTTTGCTAGTTGTCCGTTTCGGCTATCTGTCTGGTCTCACGTTATAAGCTTCTGTTCAACTGAATAAACATGACAGCATTGGTGGTTTGTGGTCAACAACACTAGTTATGGGCAATCATGCGTTTTGCAACAGTAGGTTGACTTGCTCGACATAATACCCACACGAGCTACTACATACTACCGTAGCAGCCATGAGCATGCTTTGCACTCACTGGATATCGCTTGTGTATTGCTGGTAGGCTGTAGTAATTTTAAAATAACGATGATTCCCCGCTCTTATCCTGTCGTTTTTGCTTAATTGATGATTTTTACCACGGCCTACGTCTACGATGGTAATCGGCAGTGATGAACTAAGCATGGAAGTAAGGTAAAACAGAACAGCCGGAAGTGAAGTTTTTTTTCTCATGATCATTAATGTGGTCACGACAGGGTGTGTAACCCAAGCACCAATGTTTCATCCATCACATCCGCCTAGATTATTTCGCTTGATGGTTGGATGACTGACCTCACATTATGACCTCTACACCGGGCAACAACAACAAGTCTGGTTGTTACTATTATGTATTACGTAGTATACTGTTAAGAGTCGTGGACATCAGCAGCAGTAGTAGATAGACTCCATTGTTATCCCATACCATATTTTTCCTTTTTCCTTTTTACTTGCTCATGTTATCAATAAAGATTATGAAACGTTACGTAAGACGGTTTGTCCCTAATTACAACTCTTTTGGACAGTGGGTGGCGGGTGCACGGCCAACACACACATACAACTTGCTGATGATGAGTGGTGAGTGAATAAGGAAAGCAGCATGACACAATTTACAACATCACGTGAGAAGATCCGTACTGCTTGGCTGCTTGTTGGTGCTTTGTGTGTGTGTGTGTATCGCTCGTCGTGCGTGCGAAACAAAAGAAACAGCATAGTGGGCTGTACCGTCAAATTATACAAATGCAGTATAGTGCAAGTTGCACACCACACAAAGCAACACAACACATCAAGGCGAATCATCCTCTTACAGTTTTAAGCACCTCCTCGAAGCATCGTCATCCCTCACAAATATGTACAATGCAGAAGATCATCATAGCAAGCAGCCCTCAGATGATTTGCTGTGTGTTTGTTGTTTGTTTGTGGAGAAGAAGGCGAAAGATGGATAAGATTATCGTGATGCAGGAGAAAATGCGAGGGCAAGAGAAAGAGAAAGAGATCTGTTTCCTTCCCTTCTTCTTTCTCATACTGCATAGGTACGCCTACTTAGGGACATGAAGAAGGTAAAACGTGGGGGACAACAAACAAGTTTGTATAGCAGCACCAAGTGTAACGCACACCACCCTCTTCTCTCTCTCTCTCTCTCTCTCTCTCTCTCGGGTGAGCGGTCGGCCCTGCCACCTGCACCCACAACATTCACACAACAAACGCACAAGAACAACGCCAGGTCTTTCCTAATTGAAATATAATCACAATCTTTCTTTTTTTTTCCCGCTCTCTCTCTCTCTCTCTCTCTTTCTCTCTTTTTCTTTTATTTTCCTTCTCTGCCATTTTAACGTACCTACTGTTTTTGCTTTTTACACGATGCTCCCTACGTCCGATAGCGAGCGCTTGTTGCGGATCGATCTCGAGAACGACCAGCTCGTCATGTACGGAAGCACAACAGAGTCTTCCGGCTGCGTCTTGCGCGGTGTTGTTTCGCTCAACCTTGTACAGCCGACCAAGGTCAAGACTATTGCACTGCATTTTTCTGGTAACATCATCAAGCGACAAGTAGTGCGTAAGTAATTTATTTACACTTTTCGTGACTTGTTGGAAAGGATGCTTTGTGCTACAGCAAGATAATGCTCTATTAGCTAAAAAGAATCAAAACATCGTCATGTATGCAGAGCTTGGGAATGGACACGAACGCGTGTACGAAGACGACCACAACATCATTTGCCATACATGGACATTCTTACCACGCCATAATAATAACGGTGGTGCTCAGCAGATGCACAACACGCTGGGAACAGGCACCCACACCTACGACTTTGAGCTACCATTGCCAGGACACCTGCCTGAATCCACGCGCGTAGGCAACATTTACGTCGTGCAATACACTCTGAAGGCCGTGGTGGAGCGACCAGCGTTTTTTGCCCGCAACTATATATGCCGACGGACGATCCACGTGGCTCGCCGACCCGAAGAAGAGGAAGCATGGAGCATGATGCCCGACTATACCCTGGATCAGCACCCTGTGGCAATCGCAGATCACTGGGCCGACAAGCTCAGCTATGCCTTTACTGCACCCAGCAAAACCGTTCCTCAGGGTGGCCAGGTCCAAGTGTCGGCCACCATTGCCACCCTGTCCGACAAAGTTCAAATCCGCTACTTGTCTTGCTATCTCAAGGAGTACATGTCGTGTCGAAGCTGGGACAGGGAATCGCCACCCCAAAGTAAACCACGGACACACAGCCGGATCATTCACTATACCCAAGTGAAAACCAACTTTGAGGATATTAATCTGACGTTCCCTGTGCCGACCTCCCCGGACGATTGCCAGACCGATTGCTTGAATGAACAGGTGAAAATTCGCCACCGGTTAAAGTTTGCACTATCGGTCGTCAATCCGGATACTGGGAATATCTCAGAACTGCGGGTCATGATGCCCATCAAGGTCTGTCCGCCGCACGAGCTCCAACACGACTATTTGCCTGCGTACGATGACCATGCTTCCTCTATTCCTTATGATCCCGTGGCAATGATTGCATTGCTACGCAACAGACGGTCGTCGTGTAACATTAACAGAAGTCTCGCATTGCCTGGTTACAGTGCGAGAGCTCAGCAACCTACGCTGCCAAGCTATGAAGAATGTTCCCGGTGAACTGTATATGCCCTGCTCTTTATCCTTGTCCCATGTATGTTTTCTCTTCTTTGTAAATAGTAATTTTAACCCCTCTTTCGCTTCCAATATAATACCCACCATCCGTCCCCTTATTTCCATTCTGCATCATCATTACTGTCCATACTGATAAAAATAATATAATTAATAACCGCTGAAAAGAAACTTTTATCATTATGTACAGTCCAAGTTTCTCTGGGCGTTAGAGAAAGTGTATATAATATTTACAGAAAAAGAATCGTGGCTATCTATTCTTCATACTTTGCTGTGGCGACATAGGTCCAATAATCCATGCCACTCTTAATGAATGCCATGACCTCATCGATAAACCTTCGCGCCACAATCGCCCCATCCACGTCCTTGGCGCCGATCGTCAGCCACTCTCCCAACTCCTGGATCACATTTGGATCATACATTGACATCATCTGGCTGCTGCTATTACTAGTAGTAGCAGTGGAAGCGTTGCTTCTGGTATTGGAAAAAGAAAACGACCTGCTGTTAGTACTACTACTGCTGCTCCTAGTCGATGTGGATTTGCGTTGCTGTTGTTGCTTGTTTGCTTCATAGGGCGTTAACAGGACAGCCTGGATATGCCGCTCGGTGAATGTATCGGACGTTTTACCCATGATGGCTGGTATTTCGCGTGCTAGAAACGTGCTAACCTAAATACAGCAAAGAACCAGAATGTTTTATATTTCCCACAACAACACCTCATAGAAAGTTTTATTCACCCGTAACAGCAAGGCCCATTGTTATTAGAAGAGGTTTTTATACCTTGGGAATATGCTCTGGGGTGATATAATGCACACCAGCAAATCGATTTAGAACAGGAGGATAAATGACACGACTGAAAGAACGAGGATGAAGATACATCTGACGGCGTAACGGCAAAACACTATCCTGAAGCGTCGTCGGCGGCGGTTCAGGAGAAGGGTCGTGAGGACTGTCACTAGCAGCGTTCGCAGCCAGGCTGTATTCTTGAAACGTCTTTGTTGTTTCGTCCATATTGTAGACCAGGGAATCAACCAGTTGCTTGCATAACGGACAGTTGGGCACAATGTTGATCCACTGACGAATGCACTGGAAGCAAAAGGAATGGTAGCATGGTTGTAGGAATGTGCGGCGAATGTAGGGTTGTATGCATATGGAACACGTCGGTTTTCGAAGGGCGGTGGGATCGTGGTTGTCGTCAATAGTAAAAGTAGTACTGGTGCTGCTGTCACTAGTGGTACTAGCAGCAGCACTTGATCGTCGTCTATCGTCTACTGCACTCGCGATACAATTGCTGGTGGAAGTGGTGTCAGTGCCCAGTCTTTTCCGCTTGCCAGTTATGTTCTTTGGAGACTGCATACAAATAAAAGGGTTCGGATAAAGGTAAACGGGGGGTGGGGAGGCGGGGCCAAGCAGAGAAAAAAAAACCTTTTTTAAGAAGAGGAAAGACGGGGATTCGTAGCTCAGCAGCATCTTCTTCTCTTTAATTCATATATCCCAACCCCCTTTTTATCTTACAGTCCCTCTATACATTAGTATATATCAATACAATAATGCCTGCCATGAAATCGAAACCAAGAGCAAGTGCTATGAACGGCACCAACAACGCCAACACACAGCCTTCCGTGAAACACAGCAGCGGCAATATGGATCGTGAACGTGACAAACGACGCAGAACAGAAAACAACAATGTTGGCAAGGAATTCCAGACTGTAAGCGAACCCTGCCTCCGTGTGCCTTCAGAACATGTACTAAAGTGACACATTGAACGGCCAACCTGATTTCTATACTAGATCAACTTTAACTCATTGGACATGCCGGTGTTACGAAAGTATGCCCGCGTTCACAAAATTAAGGTGCCTTCGAAATGTAACAAGGAAGAGCTCGTGGCAGCAGTTTCTCGTCATTTTGCGAACCAGACAGTCAAGGAGGTGGATGCCATTACGTGCTTTCTTTACACTGCACGATACAGAGGTAACTTTTTGCTTGGAGATCTCTCACAGTGTGTGTGTGGTAGTGGTAGTGGTGTCGAGAAGACTTAACGTATTTTCTGTATTACAGATAGCGTACTTCGATTGCCATTGAATATCCACTGATCGGCAGGCCGGATCTTTCTCTCTCTCTCTCTCGCTCTCGCTCCGTTAAACTCTCATCGCCACCATCCCCATTTCTCTCTAATATCCTTCGTACTATCTTGCTTTTGACTTTCTCATATCCCATCTGACGGGCATCTATTTAGTGGTTTTACCAAATTAAAGACTCTTGTTTTACTCTAAGAAGTTCAGAAGGCGGATGTTGATGTCATTGTGGAGTTTGTACAGGTTACCAGAAGCGGAAAGAGAGGGGTTCTACAATAAGATAATGATGGTGCAAAAAGAGCAGACTGTGTATCCGCGTGACCCTTGTTCTATTTTTCTTTTTCTTTCTCTCTTTCTCTCCCTCTGTGCTCCCCAACCCACTTGGACGATATCCTGCCATACTACTTGATCGATGGACTATTACAACATACTCGAGTTACCACACGATGCGTCTGAACAAGATATCAAGAAAGCATACCGCCAACTTGCATTAAAATACCATCCTGACAAGAACCATTCGCCCGAAGCACCCGAAAAAGTATACTTCTGCGTCTAACATAGCACTATATACATACTTTGTGCATATAAGAAAAGCTCACTCTACTCCCTTTGCTCTATCACATCGCTGTCCTGTCTACTTTTTCAGTTTAAAGATATTAGGTGAGAGACTACAACAAGGAAGAGATTGGAAAGAGTAGTAGAAGGGGCTCACCAATTTCTTTCTTATGTATCAAGTCGCGCATATGAGATTCTGTCGGATGAATGTAAGTGATTTCAAAATGTGAAATCCGGCAAGTGGGGAACGGCCAGAAGGAGAGGTGAGAACTGCTGCAGTGTGTAACGTGTAATTTTCATGCAGCCAAGCGGAGGGTCTATGACAACAAAATATCGGGTGCTGCTGCTGCTGCTGCTTCTTCAGACGAGACCCCTTACTTTTTCCATTCAACGCCAAGGCAACAACAGCAGCAACAGCCACCATGTAAGCAGAATCGATTCAGCTATACAGACGATCCATTCACTGGTTTTCATGTAAGCAGTCATTGGACGGAATAGAAATCACCCGGGACCACTGACTGATTTATAATACCCATTGACCCGAAATGTATCTACAGTTCCGATCTCCCGAAGAAGTGTTTGCTCAGTTTTTCGGTAGCCGTGATCCATTCGCTATTTTCAGTAAGGCCTTCCCTCTTGATAGAAACACATTTTGCAATGAGGATCTCTCTGAGTGGCTGTAAACACTGTTTCCATTAGATGACCCATTCTTTAATGGCGCACCAGGTGGTGTTGGTGCTGCTGGAAACGATCCATTTGATTTCCCATCCATGTTTGGCCGAACCACAAAAACAACACGACAACCAGGCAGCATGTTCATGACAACAAGCTTTGGCGGGCCAGCGGGAGGACTAGGC
Source organism: Zychaea mexicana (assembly GCF_025766255.1). Classification (NCBI taxonomy): domain Eukaryota; kingdom Fungi; phylum Mucoromycota; class Mucoromycetes; order Mucorales; family Lichtheimiaceae; genus Zychaea; species Zychaea mexicana. The sequence goes on along the minus strand of NW_026516687.1, from coordinate 62,838 downwards.
AGCAGAACATCAACAAGCACCACAACACGTTTTGTCAATGGCCATCGAGAAACAGTAACTATATCCACAGTGCAGGACCAGCATGTAAGTCGTTTCTGCACTTTACAAATGTGGGCCAAGAAGAAAGATGATAGCGCCTAAATATGCGTGAATCTGCAGGGAACGCGAATCATCGAAAATTATGGTCATGGTCAACGCCGTGTCATTGACAATGGTGTGGAGGTGGAAAATAATCTTGACGATCATCAGCGAAACTATTCCTGTCTAGGCGATAGGGATGCACCGATTAATACGATCCATCAAGGACAAGAACGTGCCCGACGTCAACCAGAAAGTACACAGCACACCAGGATACCAGGTATTGTGCTATAATATAGAGTGTAACATGGTTGATAGCTCTCGATTTTTCCATGTGCTGATTGTCTTATATGTAGTAATCAATCAAGAACACGATTACGATACTAGCAGTACCAACAGACTCTCAGGGCAAATGCCACCGACGATGAGTTACCCAGGGAATAATAACAGCAGCAGGTTGTCCGATTACCAAAGCAATGGACTGGAAGCGGGACCCATTCATCAGCGTAACGGTGGTGGGCTTTGGTACTCTTTGAAAAGAATATTCTGTTGTTTCTAAAATAAACAAGTAAAAGCCACTTTCTCCAAACAGGAGACAGAGAGAGAGAGAGAGAGAGAGAGAGAGAGCGTGTGTGTGTGTTAAAAGATAAGGTTAAGATAGAGATGCCATTCCATTTATCTGGGACATCCTATCTTGCTGCTGACGATTCTACACGCCTCAGAAAGAAGCGTAGACAAGATTGTCCATCTCCATCATCCATCATTTCTGATATCTCCTCTTCAAGTATGCAGCATCGCAGTTATTCCCGCTCTCTCCTCCCTCTCCACCGTCCTCCGCATCTATGCGCATTGACGCCCGATTTGTCTTTTATGTTGGTTCGTGGCGAGACTTGCCTGCCACACACATCATCACAAGGAACAAGTGTCTTCATCGTCCAAAGTGGGACACGAGTACACGGGTGAGCATTTTAAGATTAGACAGCTTTTCACAAACTATAATCTTCTCTGCTAATAGTACGCATATCATATTGTGGATTGCTACACACACACACACACACACACACGAGCAACACAGCAGGGTTTTCTGTCCTACCCATTTGGGGCACAGGGCACACACATATTTCAGCCCTCATGACGACAATGGTGATCAAGGGCACTACCACAAAAGAAAGTTACCGTTTCTTCTCTTCTTTCTCGTTCTACATGATTCTGCTGTATCTCTGTTTTGCTACCGGCTGCTTTCTTTTTGGCAAGTCGGACTTTGTGGGTAAGGTTGCGAAATCGTCATTGATCGCATAATGATAGAAAATGTGGCATGTGAAGAGAGACAGAAACAGGCAGAAGAAGATGATTTCTGCAGAAAATAGGTAGTACCTGACATATCGTGGAGACGGACATTTTCGATAATACTCTAGCATATCCTAACGATACAAATAACCACAGAGATAACCAACATCGATCATCAACAACAAACATACGCGGTAATCATCGTGTGTCTGCCTCTCTCTGACATGCATGTTATTGAGGAGACATGAACATTTATTTTATGTATGCTACAATACTATGTTTCTTTTGCGGGTGTTGTTTGTCGATCGATTGTGACAAACGTTTGTTACATAACAGAATCCAAGTGTTACTGATCTGTTCTGTTGAACTAAGCGGTCTTGTTGTCTCTTTGACTTGGCACCAGTGATTTTGGCAGTGGTGCTGGCTGCAGTGGAGATTTGGTTTCTGTGGCAACGAATGAACTTTTTATCTCGCGTGAATCGCGACTGATTTCTGTCAGTTAATTTGCGATATTTTACAACTGGCATCATTCCCGGCCGGCGTGTGAATAATTCGTGTTATACTAATGACAGGCAGTAGTAGTATATTCATGTATCACATAGATCATTCCGATAGAAATCTTAATGATTTCTTCTCCTTATGGCATATCCGATTCGTGAATGACGTTGAGTTAGAGGTACTATCCGTTTGCGGGAACAATACCTTTGTAGTTTATAGGAGATATAGAAGAGAGACTATTATATTACACGCGTCGTGCGTTAGTTAGATTTGGTTTAGACGGTCACTCGTCAAGCTCGCTTTGCGTGAAGGAGTTTTCTGTTAGTGTTGTAAATTTAGGATACCACGATGTAGTAATGTTGCTGATACCTGCACCACCTGAGCTATACATACGTTTTATGCCATCGGTTGGTCCGGCAAAGTCAGCTATATGCACTCAAGGATAATAATCACGGTACTTATGCTTGGATTTGACTACGATCTTCATGCTCGTTTTTGGATAATATCGCTAGGAAAAGCTAGAGTGGAGTATCAAGCTAATGAATAATTCCCTCGACAACTTATATTGACATTGCACAGCTAACAACTTCCCTTGTTCTTATGATCCTCGTTGTACGAGTACTCGCTGGGCTGTCATTCGATCCCACAAACTCATGCTTGCTATGCCAGCAAGGTTTTTTTTTGTCAATGCTAGCTGGTTTTCGGTTATTGATACTTTTGAAGACGAGGGACAGTATAGAAAATCTTTTTAATAGGAAGTTTGCTTTAAAGATCAGCTTCGTCCTTGTGTTTTTCCTTTTACTTGATAAGTATTGCTAATACCATAACAAAGAGCACATGTTTGATAGACGGGGGACAACAACAACAAGGCCTTTATTTAAATTGGTCAATTTCCTAAAGAGGCTCGTCCAAAAACGAGAGTGTCGATGTCTTAGCTTTCCGGGAAGGTGCATCGGCATCTGCTCCCGAACCCTCTACCACAAAGCTGGGTTCTGTCTTGGTCGCTCTATGGATCTCGGAGGGTCCGATCGGTATTGAGATGCCAGCGGTCTCACCAATCCACTTACCTACTTAGAAGTCGCCCCGTGCCTACAAAACAAGCCTCAGCACCCACCCTTGCGCTTACCTACCCTCACTCACACTCACACACACTGAAAAAAAAAGGAAGGGACTTACCACATGTGATCGAGAAAAAGCGAGGAAGCAGCACGCTGCGGAAAATGGGTGCCTTTTCATGCACACGTTCAAGACCCCGCTTCTTTTGAAAAAAAAAAAAATAATACCCCCACTCCCATCCACAGGTCCGTGCTAACAACGCGGGGAACAATGACAGATCTTCTGTATCGTAGCGACAGTATGTAACACTATTACAACGCGCTTTACCACACTTTGGTACGCGTTTTTCACCTATTTTTTTTTTGTTTCTATCTTCGCGTAGTTCGTTCGCAAAAATAATCGAAAGGAAAATTTTTTTTCGGAGGGTACCAGCCGAAACCTGCTTTTTGTTTTGGTTTTGTTTTTTTTTCACATGTATCATACATCACCCGTACACATGCCGAGGAAGTAAACACCACGTCTGATTGGCTTTGTGTCGCTACTGCTAAGGGAGGTGGATGAGAAAATGAGCAAGCCCAACAGCACTATCAACCTGAAGAAGCAGCCTGTATCGATAATAGTAGTTCTAGGATGACGCGCATACTATGCTGAAAACAGCCATGCTGCTCTATAGTCTGCCCTTGACAGTTTAGTTTAAGCTGTCCACATCCATCATTGCGGGCTTGGAGGATCGGCAACCGATAATTGCGTGAGAATCGATGTCTACTTGGGAGACGGAGTGCTGGGAGTCTCTCCTGTGAAAATCGTAGGCTGGACCTTATGGTGCCTTGTGCGAGCAAAACATCCCCTTTTCTTTTCTGCCGAGCATCAGCATCGTTGAAGAAAAGGAGAGGGTGTGTTGATATCATCCAAACGTCAAGTCGTTACAATATTTTGAAAGACACCTCTTTCAAAAAATGGCATTTCTGATATATTATAGTGCACGCCACGCTGAACGCGAGACTCGTTTACGCGACAAGGCTAGCAGCAGCATGAAACAGCAAGTTCAGGAAATGGTATTAGGGAGTCCTTGAACAGCCTGGACCGCAAGTTGCCAGTCTATCATGATCATGTGGGCGTGTGTGCGCTGCGCACTGCTTTCCATGAATTGCAGGGGTTGATGATACCAAAAGATATAAATACGCCCACATTTTTCAGGCCATTTCGTTTTTTCTCTTCACTCTTTCTTTCCTTCATTTTTCTTTTTCCTTCACTCCCTTGGTTCCTCCTGGTCTTTCTCTTGGCTCTTCCCTTGGCTCTTCCCTTGGTCCTGGTGTTGCCTCCGTTGCGCCTGTCCAACCCTTATTTCCGGTAATCCTGGCTGCCTCCAACTGGTCCCTGCTTTGGTTTGTCCAGTCTCGCGTTCAACGGTGTTGGTCACAACCGGTCTCCTAGTGAGACCAGAGGACAGAGAAATCGTTCTCGGTTTCTCGCCATAGAAATATGGTAGTGTCCTTTTGGTTGGATGCCTTGTTCCCGGTCTGGTCTACTATGGTGGGAATCGCGTTCGACTCTCAGCAATCGACTCTCGGCAATCGACTCTCGGCAATCGACTCTCGGCAATCGACTCTCGGCAATCGACTCTCAACATCGACTCTCAAGGCTAGACTCATCGCTTTTTCTCTTCTCTTTTCGATCACGTATGGTAAGTCCCTTCCTTTTTTTCTGTGTGTGTGAATGTGAGTGAGGGTAGGTAAGTGTAGGGGTGGGTGCTGATGCTTGTTTTGACACGGAGCGACTTACTGTATTAGTTAGGTTTTTCCCACCATAGTAGACCAGACCGGGAGACAAGGCATCCAACCAAAAGGACACTCCATATTTCTATGGCGAGAAACCGAAAAGGATTCCTCCGTCCTCTGGTCCACTAGGAGACCGGTTGTGACCAACACCGTTGAACGCGAGACTGGACAAACCAAGCAGGGACCAGTTGGAGGCAGCCAGGATTACCGGAAATAAGGGTTGGACAGGCGCAACGGAGGCAACACCAGGACCAAGGGAAGAGCCAAGGGTGACACTGGGGATCGCGTTCGACTCTCGGCAATCGACTCTCGGCAATCGACTCTCAACATCGACTCTCAAGGCTAGACTCATCGCTTTTTCTCTTCTCTTTTCGATCACGTATCATAAGTCCCTTCCTTTTTTTCTGTGTGTGTGAATGTGAGTGAGTGTGAGTGAGGGTAGGTAAGTGATCGCGATTGGTGAGACCGGACTGGGCATCTCAATAATAATCGACCTTCCGTGATCCACAAAGCGACCAAGACAAGACCCTAGCTTTGTGGTGAGAGGGTTACGGGAGCAGATGTCGATGCACCTTCCCGTGGTTGCTCCTGTTAGTATCTGCGTAAGAGCAGAGAAGCTAAGACATCGACACCCTATTAGTAATTAGTAGTTAAATGTACCAAATAAAAATTGTTTCTTTTAACTTTTCACCCGTTAAACTTGTATGTACATGTTTGATATTGATGTAAGACTTCTTCATGCGAAGCGAGGAAGGAGCTCAAGGGCTCGTTCAAGAAGATGATATATGTTCAGATTTGCTGCGAGATCATCAATTTTGTTCCAGATTGCACAATGGAGACAGTTGCAACGAACAATATAGTTGCCACTGTGATCGTCTGCAAAGCAGTCAATGTCGATGGAGAACAAACTCCGGTATATGGAATGAAATTTGCAGCGCGTGTAGCGATCCTCTACAATTATCCTTTACTCAACTCCACAAATGGTTTTTCTCATTCTCAAATTCCAATTCTCCATATTCCCACAGCGGGCGAGCTGGGTAAGAGGCGAATAAGAAAAAAAAATATGAGTTTGCTAACTGTGAGTAATGTTAGCTGGAAGTGCGCATACTGTAGGGATTCACATTGCGTTTAAGCGTTGCGGCAAAGACAATTCTTCAAGTTATCATCTTGAGGCTCATAAACATCTTTTAATAGTTGGCATTCTTGCAATCAATCAGTTATAAAAGTAATATGCCAAAAGACCGACCTCTTTACCATTGCACAGTAGTGCCGCTGCTACGTTGATGGAAGAATGAGTCATTCTTTTATATCTTGTACGTTGACACAGTAACTCCAATGCTATGATACGCAATATTAGTGAAATTTGCTCAATACTACCAGGTATTGCTTCCCCAGGAGCAGCTGCACATTTTGTCTTCAATACTGGCACAGCTTCTCAGCAAATCCGCATCGATGCACCTGGGCTACAAGTGTAATCTTACAAAAAGAGTAACAAATGCAAAGTGCGCCATGATTCGTACCTTCTGAACAGCATCCTTAAAACCAAGAATGAGGGCAACCATCATTGTTCCCTACCATTTCTTCTTTCAGCTGTTATGCTATATTTGTTGTGTCGTACGGCAAATGAGAGCGTTTCATAAAGTAGTCATATCTCTTATCATAGGGCTAGGCTCAGGTCATGTAAGATATCGGCGCCTTACTATTATATGTTCTTCCGGAGCATGATACTTTTTTTTGTAAAGCTAAATATGTTGTCAATTGATACCAAACCCGCTTACAGTGAGAAATAAAATGGTACAGAACATGGGGACAAGTACTTGTTTGGGTGCGAATATCTTCTGCAAATTATAAGAGTATTGTATCTCAATTTCGGTATGGGAGGAGAACTGACTATTCGTTAAAATGTGGAAAGCGAAGACAAAAACTTTAAAAACAGAAGGAAAGAATTCCCGCCTGCGGCCACTTTACAGAACGCTTAATGTGATATTGCCTCGATGAAGTGATGATAAGAAGGATCGATATTACACATGAGACAACTTTTACTGATCCATCAAGTATGGAAAATGTGCATACGCTGAAATGGCAGCAAAAAAGCTAATTTTTATCAAAAGCACTTGTCAAAACATGCGAATGAGCAACGTAGCTAAAGTTTTGAAAGTAATCTCTCATATGTGCTTCGAGGGATGCTCCATGGTTATCCACAGGTGATTCTTTGATCGCCTCGCTTGTGAACTTGTCAGAGAAGTTCTCAGCAAGCTCAGGTTTGGTCTATTAGAACAATTATTGGGAATTAGCATGTGAGATCGACCGACAAGGAATGCGCATATATAGGTCTGAATAAAGTGAAACTTACAACAACAGGTATAATGGGAGGTGTCATTTTGCGTGCCTTGAGGTCTTCCCAGTTGATTTTGCGGAACCAGCGGTGTGATTTCACGCGCTTGGTGCCATCATTGCCACTTCCAAGACGACCATTTGGATTTTTACGGAGGAGCTAAAACGAGCATGTCAGAATAAGTAAATTGTTCCTGGTGCGTTTGTGTGTGTGGGAAAAAGAAGGACGCCGCCGCCACTTACTCTGTTTAGTAAATCTTTGCCATCATTGGTAACATAGTAAGGTACATTTAGTTTCTTGTTCTGGATGGCATCAAGCGTTTTCTTCTTATTGTTTGCACGGAACGGAGTCTGTTTATAAAGGTAGAGCGATTAAGAGTTTAGATAACGAGTCAATTTCGTTCGTGGGCGCCTAAACATGTAAAACGAAATACCAGAGAACTTACATCGCCCGTAAGCATTTCAAACATTAAAATGCCCAACGTCCACCAATCAACACTTTTATCATAGTGCATCTCCATCAGGATTTCTACACAATACACGCATTCGTCGCGTCTGTATCAGTTTATAAAGCAATATTGACGTCATTGATTCCTCTCTCTCTTCGTTCGATTTAGGATCTTACCAGGCGCCATATACTCGGCCGTGCCACAAATGGTATTAGCCTTGCCATCCGCACCGAGGGCTTGTTTACTAAGACCGAAATCCGTCAAGAGCACGTGGCCTTCGGCATCCAACAAACAGTTTTCGGGTTTCAAATCACGATACACAATACCGAGCGAATGAAGATGCTCCAATGCGAGCACAAGTTCTGCAATGTAGAAACGTGCCACTTCTTCAGAAAACATTTGCTCTAAATTCATCGCAATGACAATAGTAGTAAAAAAAACAGCAATCAGTAAACAGCATGACATTATGCAAGGGGTAAAAAGCAAATAAACGCAAATACCTGCAGCCATCTGTGTGAACAGTTCTCCGCCCATGGCATATTGCAAAATCAAGTACAGGCGATCGTCCGTCTGAAATGCATACAGGAGCTGCACAATAAACGGGTGTCGGACTTCTTCAAGAATTTCACGCTCGGCCTTGGTATGTTCAGCATTTTTCGCATGCACAAACAATGAGGCCTTCTTTAATACCTTCATTGCGTACAGTTGATTCGTTTCCACATGACGACAGAGTGACACTTTGCCATAACTACAATCATGGAGGATACGTCATTGATTAATTTTGACTCTACACATAGCGTAGACTTGACAATGCATGACCGGCCCAAACGAGAGCATCCTTTGTCAAAGCATCATGTAGTGCAAAAATAGAAAAGGAGAAAACTTACGCTCCACGGCCAAGCACTTTTAAAGTTTCAAAGTCGGCCTTGCACGCCTTTTTGTGTGTACGTTTTGATTCTTGAACGGAGGACGAGACATAGTCTTCGGCGAGTGGCACTTCGTACAGTCGTTCACCAGCCGCGATTGGGGTCGGCTCGGCTGCATCGTTTTCTGAGGCATAGCCGCTTTCAAGACCGCCATTATTGCTGTTGTAAATGCTGAGGATACTGCCCTTGTTGACGCTGGTACGACCACCACTATTGCCGATCGCAACCTCGCCATAGTCGCAATCGTTGTCATCGCCATGATCGCCACTGTTAATGGCCAGATCGGCTTCATCGAATTCGAAAACAGCACTCATCGAGATTGAACAAGCAGGAGGAGACAGTTACTTGAGGGTTTGTTGGATAAGAAGGGTTTGGAATATAACAAATAATGTACAGTTAGGTAGAAAGAGAGGGGAGAGATATAGTAGCAGTAGTGATAATAGGTAATGTAAGATGCAAGAACCTAACGCTGAAACCCAATGCAAAGACGACGTGCCACCAATCCGAGTTTAATAAGGATCAAGTCAGTTTTCATACAGAAAAAGAGTTGAAGAAAGAGGTTTTCCAACAAAGAAAGAAGAAAAGGGATGCGAAAGGCATATTGCAACTCATTCAAGAAATAGGGTCCGCACTCGGGGGGGGGGGGATCATCCAGTCACGTAAAAAGAGATTTCGCCAATACGGTTACATTGAATCGGATTTAGGCGAGACTTCGTTGCACATAATCCAGCTCTCCGTCTACCAGCAAGAAAAACACACACAACCCTTCTCTTTTTATTTTTAAAAAAAGAGAACGAGAGAGAGAAACTATTTGTTTTAAAGTGCTACATATTTACTACCACTACCACTACCACTACTATCACCATCACCATCACCACCTTTGCGTAGATACCTAAAAGACCTACCCTCAGAGACACCGCAACACTACACAGCCTTCTTTTTATCACAAAACTTTTTTTCTTCTTCTTTCTCTTCATAATGGAAGTCGACACCAAAGCAGCCCCTCCGCCATCCACCAACACTACTGCCACTACCGCAGACTACATGGACGAAGACCCCATCAATCCCTCTTCCGAGCAGCACCAACAGGATGCACAAGACCAGTCAGATGACCTGTTTGCCGTCGCCTTGTTGATTGATGAACTGAAACACGAGGACGTTCAATACAGATTGAATGCCATCAAAAACTTGCCAGTCATTGCCAAGGCATTGGGTCCAGAACGAACACGTAATGAGCTCTTGCCATTCCTTCAAGGTAAAAATATTGGACACCTCCAAAAACACAACTCGATCCTTCTTTTTCTTTTTTCCCATCATACACGCGTCCCAACAACTTTTTTTTTATTAATGAATGGGTGCCCGATGCAAAACAACAACGCGTTTGCCCAATCTACTTTTTCCTTACTCCAACTTTTTCTTAACCCCTTCTCCTTCCCTTCTCCTTTATACAATCCAACTCTATGAGACAAAGCAACTGTGGTTTTATTTTCTAACAATTCTATGAATCAGAATGTATCGACGATGAGGACGAGGTCTTGGTTGTATTGGCTGAAGAGTTGTCCAACCTGACTGAATCTTTGGGTGGCCTTGATTTTGCCTATCATTTGCTCGTACCTTTGGAAAATATAGCAGCTGTGGAGGAATCCTCAGTACGAGAAAAGGTAATGAATGTGTGAAAAAGGAAGAGAGAAAGGGTGGTCTTTTGACGTATCGTTTAAAGAATGAGTCGTTCTCACACTGTGCATTTCTTAGGCTGTTCAATCACTTTGTCAACTTGTTGGCATCCTTGCACCAAATCACGTCGAGCAATACTTTTTGCCTCTGCTGAAGCGCTTGAGCATGGGCGAATGGTTCACGAGTCGGACATCAGCTGCGGGGCTTTATGCTGATACGTACAAAAGAGTTCCGGCCAATGTGCAGGTTGAACTGAGAAAGTGTGTTTTTCATCGCTTTGTCCATGATGATGGTCGTGATAACTTTGAGGGAAGATGTACGAAACATGTTTCTGATTCGTGTGCTTTTTTCTAGCATGTTTGCTCAGCTTGTACGTGACGATAGCCCTATGGTCCGAAGAGCCGCTGCAAAGGCATTGAGCGTAAGTTGAACGATCTGGCTGACTTTTTTTTTGGAGGGGGGCATTAGTTGTCGGTAACACACAACTTATGTGTGTGCACCTTTTAGACATTTGCGCAACAATTGCCTGCAAACGATTTGCTTGGTGGTGGATTAGAGCTTTTGCAAGAACTCGCACAGGATTCGCAGGACTCTGTTCGATTGTTGGCTGCCGAAGATTTAGTAGCATTCGGTAAAATGTTCACATCCGAGCAAAATAGCCAGCATCTGCTGCCCATCTTTAAAGCGTTGGCAGAGGACAAGTCATGGCGTGTCCGATACATGGTTGCATCCGAATATGTTGAGGTAACAATAATAATTTTGTGATCTTCTAGAATTTGTTCCATTGTAGAAAAGACGCTAAATATCTCCATATTGGTGAATTTTAGATTGCTCAAGCATTCGGCGAACCTATTGTGCGTGAACACTTTACTGAACCTTTCCTTAGCTTTTTGGATGATCCCGAGGGTGAAGTTAGAACGGCAGCAGCAGGACGGATCACTGGTATGCACATCATCATCACCATCATCATGATGGTTGTTCTTTCGATGGTAGACTTTTTAAACATTTCATTGCTTCAGTCCCTTCTAATGATGTTCCATTTACTGGCGTGGGTGATGTGTTTTTTAGGATATGCCCAGCTTGTAGACAAGGACGTTGCCATTGAGCGGCTATTACCGTGTGTCAGAGATCTCGTTGCGGATGAGAACCAGCATGCCCGTGCTGCGCTTGCAAAGGAAGTCAGCGGTTTGGCTGTGATCGTTGGACAAATGCCGTAAGTATCCCACTATGACTAGAATATATATATAGTCTAAAAGACAGGGGTCAAAACATGCTGATCCCGATGTTTTTCTTCCTTACCGATACATAGAACTATGGAGTACCTGTTGCCTACATTCTTGCAGCAGCTCACAGATGATTTTCCAGATGTGCGGCTGAACGTCATTTCCAGCTTGGACGAAATTAACAAGGGTAAGTAAAAAATCAATTGGGTCGGGTCGGTGATTAACCATAGCATTAGTTGGTAGCAATAGCTATTTGGAGGCAATGTTAATGGAGTGTCGTGTGTGGCGATCACAGCAGGAGTTCCCGAGAGGAACAGGGCTTACTAACTCAAATATGTTGTGGGTATGCTCATGTAGCCATCGGAATCGAGCGTCTTTCACAAGCGCTCCTTCCAGCCATCCACGAGCTATCCGAAGATAAACAATGGCGCATTCGACTTGCTATTATTGAATATATCCCTCTATTGGCAAAGCAATTTGGCGCACAATTTTTCGAAGAGAAGCTCTTGGATTTGTGTATGGCCTGGTTACGCGACAAGGTGTTTTCGATCAGAGAGGCAGCCACAACAAACCTCCAGAGACTAACCCAAGTGTTTGGTGCTGGCTGGGCGGAAAAAGCCATCATTCCACGAGTGCAAAAGATGGCGAGCGATGATAATTATTTGCACAGAATGACGGTCATCTTTGCATTGACGGTACGTTCCAAATACCACGTGCTGTGTGTAACTATGGATTTCATGCTAAACAACGCCATTTAATAGACCATGGCAGATGCACTACCAGCAAATACTGTTCGAGAGTCTGTGCTCCCCACTGTGATTGAATTATCGAGCGACCCTATCCCCAATATCCGGTTTAATGTCGCCAAATCTTTGGAGACGATGATACCATTGCTCAAGCAGAACCAGGCCATGTTAGAACTCGTTTCTAGTATGGCAAAACCGACGCTGGAAAAGCTTAGCACCGATAAGGATGGTGATGTTAGGTTTTTTGCCCACCGAGCATTGGAAGCAGGTAAAAGGCCACCACTTACTACGAATGCTACTGCTAGGTGATTGAATGTTTGTTTTGGAACCAAAAGACTAACACTGGTTTGAACGTAGTTTAAAAGAAACTTATCCACCACCGTCCTTTTATAAAAACAAGAAACCCCCTTTCTTACACATCATCTTTCTGCTGTTTTTTTTTTCTTCTTCACTGTCTTTCTTTTTCTTTCTGCCGGCAAACAAAAAAGACCGATCACCACTTATCAACGACGGCGACGACAACGACTGCAACCGCACAATTACCACCAAATCCCCTTCCTCACGAAATTCAACAACACAGTATACACTATACGAATGTGTATATACTATATAGCGCGAGAAAAGATTAATCCATGTCTTTTGTATATTACATACTCCTCTTTTTGTTTTGTTTGTTTCTTCTCCTGCAATTCGTTTTTTCCCCGCTTTTTCAAGTGTCTCTTTCTCTTGCAATGGTTTTATTTCGTTCACACGGTTTGGGACTATGGTTTTTTATCCCATCATTTCGGATACATCAAGATCAAACATGCTCTTTGGATCTTGCTTCAACTTGGTTCGATCATCCTTGACAACTCTGCAGTTTGACGGACCAGAGAGGGTTTAATATGAGTGCATTTGTAAAAAACCCACCCATATCTTGTCAAAGAAATCAATTACTATACCTGCTGTCAATACGCAGATCACCAGTTTCAATGCCAACTTGAGGTTCAGGTGTCACAGCATCGAGAACATAATGATTATCACAGTGAGGGCAATATTCGTCCTCATCTTCGTAATCTCTATAATGGTTGGTTATTCACCAAAAGGCCATTTAGAAAAAAAACACGGCAGCTTCAAAAAACATACACAAATCTAGTCAATCAAGTAAAATAGTATTTTGTATACCCTACCTCATGTCTTTCCGAAAAGCCTTTTTGCATTTTTTGCAAGCAAACACCATCTCGTCTGTTTTGCGTAATGGATGATCAGATACTTCGGCATGACATTCTGAACAATCAAACCATCGACGGCAGCATTGTGCTCTAATAGCAACCTGATTCGCCCCAACCGGGTTGATGAGTGGGAAAAAAACTAATATATTTGATTATATTTTTTAAGCAGTACCTGTGCGTTGAGAATGTGTTTGCACATTGTTTTCTAATGAGGGTATATAATATGCGAAAGAAAGAGAAAGAAAGTAAGGAGGGGAAGAGTGTACAAAAAAAACGTGGAATTTTCAGGTCCAGCGAGATAACCACTTCAGGCACAACAACAGACAGATTGAGAGCAGATCAATCAAAGTACACCGGGATATGACAGGTCATGATGGTCCGCGGTGTGGTCTGCGGTGGTGGGGGTGGTTGTGTTTCATCTCCTCCTCTTGAGCGATACATGTCAATATTCACATATAGATAGAATGCAACTTGGAGCTCATCTGTCAAAGCTTCGAAACATTTCTGTCAGCTATGCTGATTTTTATCAATGCATCCTCACCCCGTTCAAAATATTATTCCTTATTTTTACTTACAACAAATGACATTTTGTGGATCCAGGTGATAGCTGTTAAGAAAGCTGACAAAGTTATCCGTTGATATCTTGACCGAGGCAAATCGAGCGGTGTCATCCGGAAGCTCGTGTCCCGCTAATAGATTCATCCCAAGATTTGGAGGGTGAGAGTTCATCCAAAATTTCGCGTTTTCGTCTGTTCTGTAACTTGTCTTTTGGTTTACCTAATTGTGGATTTTCCAAGTGTCGATAGACGGTTTCACATTGTACTAGTTCGGTTTCTACTACCAGTTTAAACACGCCGGCCATGTTTGCGGAGAGCGTCAAGTATTTGCCCATAGATTTCAATCGACCAGCGGTGGTTTTCAGGGCGTGCAAGCTTGGTAAAAGAATGTATGCCTGTTATTTCAAAATAATTAGTAAAAGTTAAATATTCAGTCGTCGAATGTTGCAAAGCGATAGTGGAAGTTTACATCAGGTGTGCTTGCTATTGTAGGCTCCCTGATATGTCGCATTCGTTCTGGTGGAATGATGGATACGCTTATTTCTTGGCCAATGGTGCTCGAAGACCCCACTCTATTCTATATAGTAGTCAGTATACTTCAGCAAGAACTTAAATATTGACTGTAAAGTATTATGGACTCTTGTTTTACCTCAGAAACCATGCTCCAATCTAGGACAGGTTGATCACGCTTTTTGCGCAGCGCAATACGGACGTCGATTGCTTGTTGTGCAGCCCGTGTTGCTCGAACTAGGTCATCAATAACGACTGACATGTTGATTTCGTTGTTGGATGTACTTTCTACGCGATAGTTCGAGAACAACGATGCCTATAGTTATAGAAATCAGTATATCTTCAAGTATCAATACTGTTGTTTTAACTCGAGGTCGACGTCGTTGTACATACCGGCTCTGTTTTACTGGTTAAGATAGGATGCATATATGTAGTCAGCAACATTTGAAAGCGACACACATGTCTATGCCAAACGTATCAAATACGGCATAATATACGATAAGCTACTTACGTCCACGCTTGAATACTGCCGTCATTATCAGAATGTTTGATCAGTCGCACACTGTCCTTGCCCAAAGACAGAATGCACGTTGGTCCGAGCTTTTCGAGCGTCAACGCGATCTCTAATTAATAACGTACGGTCATTGGGAGTCAATCGCTTATACGGAATGTATATACAATAATATAGGAGCGTGAAAAAGCAACATACTGCCGAGACCAACAGGATTAGCGAGATTGGCACGAAATCGCATGATCGATCGAAAAGTAGAAAACGTGAAGGAACGAAAGAAAGCGTGTGCGACGCTGCGCTTTTTCTAAATCTGGGAAAGAAATTAAAGGCACGGTTTGAAAGAGAAAGCAATTCTATTCGTGTACTTGACTTTATTTGCATGATAATAATCAAATGGTATTAATATTATTATACTGTTATTACGTTGTATAGGACAACTACTGCTACTTTTAGCCAAAATAAATGGACAGGACATGTTGGCTAACGTTAAGTCCAAACAACGAAGCAATGTACAGAATGACGCAGATGACAATGGGGTACAGAAAGAGTTCGGTATGTACCAGAAACGGTAATGCTATGGAAGAGCGCATTAACATCCACAACTCCTTGCCTTTTCAGTCCCTCCTTAGTTATTTGAGAGCTTACCGTTGAATCCAAGAAAGGTGCCATAAATGTACCATACCGTAGCAGCAAAATACATGGTGTTGCCAACAAATAGTGAGATCCAGTTGCTGCGTTGCAGTAGTGGCATGAAAAAGAATTGTAGGACATAGAGGACGAGGAACAGAGGGAAAAAGGAGTTGCAATGCACATCAAACGAGTATGCCCATTCTACTTTTTGATCCACTGCGTGTGCCATATGATTGTGCGTCAAGAATCGATTCGTTACGAACCTATTACATATTGGGTATACAGTTAGTCTTCCCTATCCACAATCTTGATCCTCCATCTTTTTTGTTTCTTGAGCTATGATATATTAAAATAACTACTACTAACCACGTAAATGTTCCCACTAAGGATCCCACTAGTAAGAAATCAATAAACACCATAAACAGCATTGCACGCAATATGCCAATCATTCCCAGACCATATACGAGCCCCCATGCAACAGCCGATACTATATAACCAGGTGCAAATTTAACATTTAAAATATAATAAACAAACAAAACACCCAACCCGCTCAACCACACGTACCGCATAATAGTGAAGCTAATAAAACCAAGAATGCCGGATCGTCTCGTGCCCATTGATTCTTCGTTTCTGAAATGTGGAAGAGATTCGTTTACTGTCAGCTACTTTTTTTGGTTGCCCCGTGTTTGCGTCCATTCCTTCCATTATCATCACTACGAGGAGATACTTGCGTTTATGATAATATATATTCCGGTACCTGTAAAACGGTCAATGAGATGTCAATAATCGTTATAGCTTATTCAGCTTATTCTTCTGGAGACTTACACTCTTCTTGGTGCAATCAACAGATAACCCATCTGCCATAATGCAAACTAAAATATACACAAAAGTAACCGGCATGAGTGTTTTTATGCTTGTGAACGAAAGGAACTTCTTGAGTATTCAATAGGAAGAATGGTGGAAAAGAATACCTCAAAGTCCATTTGTGGAAACCGGAATATTCTTCGTATTATTAATGGAATAGAGCGGGAGGAGCGTCGATGTCGACGTGAACCGTCGAATGATGGCGGTGAGCTACGTGCATAGGTGTTAGTGGTTGGCAGCAACGACATATTTCGTTTGTGTGTATATATAATATATGTTGAGTGAAAAAGCACTGAGCGACGATCCTAGCGGGGTACAACGACTACACCTACTCTCTTGTCAGCACGGCTTGTCACGCGCCCATTTTCCCTGCCACTACTTTCTACCCCACGCTTTGCGTGCTTACTTGAAACATGCAGGAATTTTTTTACAGCTACTATTACGAGTGTATTTAGCTGCATGTCCATTCAGCTTACAAAGATATAGAGCGTCAATCAATGGGCCGGGAGGATACGAATTTAACATCCTCCATCGCCTACGAAAATGGACCATCAAATACGCTGTTCAATTTGATTGGACGCGCTAGCAAGTAGTATTTATGCTGGATACTTGTTCAACAGTTATACTTTATACTATGAATGAGCTATTCTAAACAAAATTAATCGTATAATAGTATCACTGTTATATATTTCATATCCTTTTTATATAACATGATGACCGTAAGAACCTACAAGAGTCTGTTCTATTCTTGTTCGTGGTAAACTAGTAGTATCGCAGGTATCTTCGGTCAACAGGCTTCTGCATAAATATGTACTAAATAAGCATTTATCACATTCAATAAAATAAAAGTGGATCCTATCACAACAATCAATGTGTGACAGCTACATGACCTCATGTAGCATCATGTTCATCAGTTTTTTTCTATTCACGACATATCATTCACATTTTCTTGACTACAGCTCACCTATATTCATCAACCATCGATGTCGCATCATATGAGCGCAATCAACGACAATAACGCCTATTCGACTGTATTTGAGCATATACATACGGTATTTGACACAAGTTATATCATGAAGCGATCAGGATAACCACAACAGCAATAAACAACCATTGACAAATCGAAAACACTGTGGCCACCCTTATCGATTTTAGAAATATATGCGTCATGGCCATGTGACCGCAGGGGAGGTTCGCCGACCGTCACGCTGATGCTTCTACCATAATTAAGATGAGCCCTGAGTTAGCCCTCGGCCATGTTTGTGCAGCGCAACTCTATTTGTTGCCGAAGTGAAGTGATTGCTACTTGTGAGCGAGGTTTCAAAGCTTTACATGGGCACAGAAACCCGACTTCAGAAACACAGCTTAATCAGCTCAAAGCGGACGCCGAGCGACGTCTCAAGATACTAATCGATCCCGTCAGCCATCTTCTTCCCGAGATTATCGAGCACCATGTTTTGCAACATTTGCATCAAATGAGTTATTGCGGCTAAAACTGGCCACAACTACCTGGTACGAGCGAATCACTCGACTTCCATCGCTGTGGCGGCCCATACAACTTGGCAAAGACGGCAAAATAACTTGGTTGCTGCTTTCTTCTTCCATTGGACAACATGCATGGGATTTGATATAAAAAAAATACACCACGAAAAACTCGGGCTATGACCGAGATCATTGAATTAACTCACAAGAAAAATGTATTCTTCATGAATACATGCTTTTCCTTGACCGTCAACTTCTAAATATACTTCTATGTTTCCCTGCCCCCACCCCCACTCCAACCTGGAATATCTGGTCAACGGGAACATGCCTCTGAAAAGATAATTGTCAATGTTTCTAATTTGAGACACGTCGGTGTGAGCGGCCAAGAGACTGAAGTTTACCTCAAAAGGCTGTAATTAACTTCGCCGCAGCATTATACCATTGTCAGCATTGATTTGAAAATGACTTTTTATAGGTACACCTGAGAATATCTTATGGTAATCCTCACAAGTTGTCCTTTGCTCCGTTGCCTATCAAGTCCCACTACTGACTGGAATGTCTTGGAAGCAATCGGGCACAATTTGTCGTCTTTGCGAGCAGTCACCATCAGCAGACACGACTGTGGAGTCTCAGAGCGCGTCATGTCAATTCAATGGCGACAGGCAACAACAACCACATC
Source organism: Zychaea mexicana (assembly GCF_025766255.1). Lineage (NCBI taxonomy): Eukaryota > Fungi > Mucoromycota > Mucoromycetes > Mucorales > Lichtheimiaceae > Zychaea > Zychaea mexicana. The sequence continues at coordinate 44,345 of NW_026516687.1, read as the reverse complement.
ATCCTCATAAGTGATGATGCTCCAAGCAATTTATGAGTATTGGGTAGTGAAGACCGAAAATAACGATTTTTCGCAACAGCGTGTACAGCGGTTCATCGGCTATGATCTCAGTGCACACTCGTCACCTCTCATAGCAACACGCTTCTAGAGCTCATGACAAATTGCGATTTAATTTTTCGGATAAAGTACATAATATAGAACATATATATAATTTCAATCTGTTTATATTTTAATAAAATTGAATTTTGTTTAAATAAAAAGATAAAATGGGTGAAGTGGATGATATAGAAGATATAATCAACAGTGATTCTTTTTAAAAAAATTTAAAAAGAACATTTACAGTATTACTAAAAAACTGGAAGATTTAAATATCTAGAAATTACATATAATGATGTTATTAGATCGTTTAAATTCATAATAGATATTACAGATTCGAAAAAGTTAACTAAAGAATATAAATTTAAGAGAAGAAAGAAAACTAAAAAATTCAAGACTAATCATGACAAATAGCGCCAGCAGTAGCTCTTACAAAGCATCCGGCGCCAGCTCATCCCTTCCCAATCTCTTCTAGCCGATGTTATTTTATAAGGCTGATGGAATTGGATTAGAAACTTAAATAAAATTTTCAAAGATCAACAACTATATGAATGAACTTGCTGGACGAAAGTACGTTGAGAAGGGAACGAGGAATATGCCAATATCTAACCAAACAAAACTGATGCAAAGCCCTTTTTCTCCGTCTTTGAATGTATATACAGTCGAGATCGATATGCGATTATTCATTAGAGTACCTTTAATCGATTGCTATTACATTTTAAAAATAAAACCCTGTAAATAACAAAAGATTACGGTACGCTATATATCTGGACTCCAAGTGAAATTTGTAGATGAATACCTCGCTTATCATTCAGCGCGCATAATTTTGTATGCCCAGGAGCGCGATCGCAGGTACGCTTGGATTAATATGAGGATACGATACTGAAACCTCGGCGATTTCATACTTATTCGCTAATTGTTAACCCTCAGTAGCATATCTCGTATTTTGAGCTTTTTTCAAATGAACGTCTACGAAGGAAACTATAATCTCGCCCGAGTTGTTGATCAATTGAGCGAGTTATTCAATATACTTGATCATATTGTTGTCAGAATACACACTGCTGTGTAACCAAGTGTCTTTTCTTATTGCCGTATAGCTTCCATTTATTTTTAGCTTCTTGTAGCTTTTAAAAATTACGCGTTTTGTAATTGCTTCCTATTGAATATACTGTTGTCTGGACAATTCTTTTTTGATATGGAATTTGCACTGGTCAGCAAAGATGTACACTTGGTTAGTTAAATCCTGGATCGTGTCCTGTCAATTGTTACATATTTTTAAATTTAAAGATAGTAGCACTAACGTAAAAAGAGAGCTAACAACACGGTGGTCATAATCTATTATCCTGTTTCTTCTTAAATAAATTCCTGTAAACATGCAAGAGAGAGAAAAAGGAAAACACGTGCTGGATGTAGTCTCTATTAGCGATGTTTAAAAGGAAGCAGTGTCTGGCCCTTGTTGCTTAATGTATGATATGATGCTCAGGTGTAAAATGTAGTATACCACACATATAGTGGCACACAAAGCCCCTAGCCACAGTCGTGCAAGAATTATTACCTTGAGGCTAGAAATCGGTATATATATTTTAAAAAAAAGGTCTTTCACCAAGTACGACTGAACGGGCGTATTGACGATCAACTTCTCTCCGCACAGACTGATGTAGTGTGCATTCTGCTCCCTGTAGGTACGTCATTTCTACAAAATACATCCGACTCTAGGTCTCCCGCGTACATGCATCAGCATTTCAACTCAGTGAAAAGGCTCCCGCATGGAGGAACAAGGGGTAATTTGTGTACTCCTCCAAAGAAGGAAAGGGCCAAATTGTGTACTATGGCTTGGGTGCGGGCTCGGCCAATAGTTCGTGTTGATGCGGGCTTGGCGATAAAAGGACAGACATCAATTAAGTGTGTGCGTCAACTTAAAGTTTTCCCGGACACAAATAGCCCAATTTAGGTAAAATAAAAAAGCTTCACGCATCGCTGCTGGAAACGCTTCGCTTCTTTTCTTCATTGAACACAACACATTTTTTTACATTCACTCTATATACACTTCCCAAGCAATATATAGAAAAATGACTCAAGGAGAGAAACTTCATTTTTATGATATTGCACAGAAGGTCGTGCAGCAGATCCGCAGGTAAAAAGACCAAGAAGAATACAGTACTCGAGCAGGATTTTGTCTGTGTTAGGCCCCCATCCACCTCTCACATCACATACACCATGACGGAATACATGCTGACAACTACCTCTACGTTTTTTGTTTATGATTAGTGAGGCGCATTCAGATGCCCATCAGATGCTGCGTAGCTACCCAGGCAACACGAACAAGGCCAAAGCTGCGGAAGTCAAGACCTATGGCATTGATCATCCCGCATCGACCGGTGTTATCTATGTGATGGATCGTGCTATGCAGAATGGGTTTACATATGGCGACTCGTCTTGGGGTAAGTTATTATAGTTTTTTGTATTTGTTACGGCACCGAGGGATCGAGTTTTATATTGCGTCGTAGTAATACCGTCCTGTTTAATAATATCTCGTCCATCTTGTTACTGTACAAATTTGCTAGCTAACTTTGGTCAGGGTGCACCTGAAGGTAAAGAATTTATCGTCGTCAGATGATAAAATAGTTTTTATCTGGAAACACTGGAGGAAAAGATTCATACTTACCATATGATGGGTGTTGCATTGTCACCAGTTGGCCACATTGACGGTTGCGCGGATAAACCCACGTCAGTAGACCTTCCCGAAGCTTCATACGAGTATGCTCCTACAGCTGGTATCACCGAACTTCGTTCGGCCGTGGCCAATCTTTACAACGAAATCTATCGAACTGATAAGGAGTCCCAGTACACATATGAGAATGTAAGCTGACAACTACTCCTTAGTATACTACCGACAGCTTGTTGACATCTGCCGGGTGAGCGGGAAAATCCAGGGAACAGAACGAAGTAGAACTCAGTGCTGACAACTACATTTTAGGTATGCATTGTGCCAGGTGGTCGTGCAGGCCTGACGCGTGTTGCTGCGGCCATCGATGATATCAACGTTGGCTATTTTCTACCCGAGGTTCGTGAACAAAAAGGGAACGTGTGTAATAATGATGGGGCACGTTTTGCGCGGTAAGGCGGGACACAAGTGAACTAATTACAGTGGGTGACCTGTTGTTGGATCACTTTGTAAATTTTTAGTATACCGCTTATGAGTCCATGTTATCAGTGTTCAAGCGATTCGTGCCTATCCCTACTACCTTGGAAGCAGAGACACGCTACCACATCGATCCATCCACAATCCGTAAAGAAATCACCAACCGTGGTCTAGGACTTATTGTTGCTTCTAACCCCAGAAACCCCACGGGTCAACTTATTGAGACGGAAGAACTTCAAGAATTGGTCACCATCTCTCGCGAGCGTCACGCGACTCTTGTCATGGACGGTACGTTGTGTGCGTTTATGTATAGTAAAAAACAAGAAAGCTCAAAAAACCCTTCTGACATGGGCACACCACATTGCCTGACACCACCCATAGAGTTCTATTCAGCATATATTTATTCTCATGACGAGGCGGAGAATGGTAGAACAGTTAGTATCGCCGAATACGTTGAAGGTAATCAAGGAGGGGTTGTCCAGGCAAACAAGTTCTCATTATTACTGTTACACACATGCGATACGAATGACGCAGAATTAGTATTGTGGCACTCATGCATATGATGTTTTAAATACTTCAGATGTCAACAACGATCCCATTATCATCATTGATGGACTAACGAAAAACTTCCGGGTAAGTGTCCCTTCATGTCATTGACATACAAAACAAGACAATATGAAGAGAAAAGATAAGCTGCCTTCCTCTATACTTATAGCAAAGGGGATTTTCTTCTTGATAGCTTCCTGGCTGGCGTATCTGCTGGATCGTCGGCCCTAAGGATGTGATTTCGTCAATGCAGAGCTGTGGTTCCTTCCTTGAAGGTGGTGCGAACCATCCTCTCCAACTCGCAGCAATCCCGTTGCTTGATCCTGATGTTTACAAAAATGAAGCAAAGCATCTTCAACAGCACTTTAGAGCCAAGCGCGACTTTGTCCTCGGTCGCCTTGAAGAACTTGGACTTAAGGTCAAGGTCCCCCCTGTCGCCACTTTCTATATCTGGCTAGACCTGACAGCTCTGCCATCTCCCATTGATATCGGTCTCACCTTCTTTGAAGAATGCTTGAAGGAGAAAGTGTAGGTTTTACTCGTTTACATATGCGAATGGGAATATTTAATGATATAATGGATGGAATCAATGTACTTATTTCGTAAGTATATTTTAGTATTGTGGTTCCTGGTATCTTTTTTGATGTCAACGTAAGTCTTCAGTCCATATTGATGTTTCCTCCATTGCAAAGCCCTTTCGACTAAGCACAACATTTACTACTATAGCCTGCTCAACGTCGTGAACTCTTTGAATCACCATGCCATCATTTTGTGAGACTCAGTTTTGGTCCGCCTATGGAGGAGCTAGCCAAGGGTCTTGACGCCATTGAACGGGGTATGTATTTGTGATTTATTTACAAAAGTATATGTGTAAGTGGAGGATTACAATGAAAGCAGAGACTAAACAACGTCTGCTCTATTCAGTGATCAACAAATTCAAGAACTAAAAAGATGAAGTTGGCGGGGAGCGTGTATATGTGTGTGTGCGTGTAAGTTGCGTGCGCGTACGTCCTGTATATTTAAAATAATAAATCGTCCTTTCCACCAGACTGGCTATCCTTTAATTGTTCAACATCAACTCCATGCACAATGACATTCCGTATCCGGTCCAATCGTTCTCTTTGAAGTTGCAATAGTTCGTCCATGTCGTCTTCGTCCATAGGTTCTACTGCTTGTTGGTGCTGCTGCTGTTGACCATGATCCATGTCATCCATGTCATCCAACGTCAGATCCATGTTCTGAGTGACTGACAGATCCGTTCCCATATCCTCAGCAGGATGCATTTGAGACGACTCTTGCTGATGCTGTTGTTGTTGCTGCCCTTGCTGTCGCTGTTGTTGTGCCTGATCCTCCTGTGTCGCTGTTCTTTGTTGCCAATCCAACTGCAGCACGCGCTTGGATTGTTCCTTGAATATTTAAAGATGATTGTTGGAAACTCCTTTGGAATAACATGTGCAGAGTACGTACAAACAGTGAGCTTACCAGTATATAATAAGTCTGATCGCAAACAGTTTCAAATTCATTGCATTTGTCCAATAACTTTTCGGTCAGAAAGGAAGGAGTGTCATACGATTCCGATTCTAGTTTACTATTTGGGCGCGAGTGATACAACAGTGATTAACATATAGATCCGTTCCTTTAACACTCGCGCTTCTGTTGGCTCTCCAGTAATAGTCCTGCGTGTACCTGTTTTGTGTGGCAGCGAAATGTTCAAGAATTCGAGCAGCGTGTTCTAAAATGCCCTGTCAAAAATAGAATTGTAAAGATTACAGTAAAACGTTAGCTTAACTACAAACGCTTCTTTCGGTGGATCAGCGACATACTCCTGTAAGAAGATTGTTTAAGGCTGCAAGTTCAGCTTGAAGGGGTCTTTGAATTTGTTTTTGTCCTGGATGACGCATCGGTGGTGGCATTGTTATATCTTTTTGTGGGTCGTATAAAGAAAGTAGAAAATCAAAAATGCGGGAGAGAGGACCTCTAAATCCTGCTACTCATGGCACGCGACAACATACACCGCTTTTGTTCATACCGGTGTCTCCTATCCGTCTTGATACCGCTTGCTTTAGCTTTAGGACTTTCTGCTCCAACGAAGTATCACACTTTGCTTACAACTATGGCAGCACGAGGTTAGCCAGGAGTAATCATGGGACGATAGTAACCAGGCAGCCTCACTTGTAAGTACTAAAGCTACCTAACAAAACGACGTATCATGGCAACTGCTTATATGATGTACAGTAACCATTTTGTGGCTCTTCAGCTTCCTTAGCTTTCTTTAGTCGGCAATGTATTTATTCTTTAAACTAGGATGAAGATACAGCATGCCGAAGAAAAGTGTGTGGTACGTGCCACGACCCTGAAACCACTACTCTCAAGGAACAGAGCAATAAGTTCATAGGCTACAATATATATCGCAATATAATCAATTTTTTATTCATTTACATGAACACACATAGCAGGTTATATATCGACGAGAGAAGTGAGGATACCGTAAAAAAAGTATCCCAAAGCTCACACAGCGCGTTATCCAGGTCAATGCATCAACTCAAAGTGTAAGAGGTTCGGAATTTCTATTTTACCGTGAGGCTGCCATTGAAATTACCTGGTGGTCTCCACAAGTTCGAGTTCTTTCTCTCATTTGCGATATCAAAATGGTAGGCATATGGACGATGGATGAACGAGAGTTGAACAAGATGAAGAGAGTGTGAAAGATGGGATGGATGTATAGATGGATGATGTATACAGATGGATGGATCGATTCAACTTGAAGAAAAGAGGATGGGATGAGAAAAATAGATTATCTACTTCTTTAGCATTTATCGATTGCATTTTCCACATTGGAAACTAAACTTGAAACCTTTGCGATTTCTTTTTCCAGGACGCTCAAAAGCAGCCCGTTAAGCTCGCCCGTGTCATCAAAGTTCTTGGCCGCACCGGTTCGCGTGGTGGTGTGACTCAGGTCCGCGTCGAGTTCATGGACGATACCGCTCGCAGCATCATCCGTAACGTCAAGGGTCCCGTCCGCGAGAACGACATTCTCTGCCTCTTGGAATCCGAACGTGAAGCCCGCCGTCTTCGTTAAAATGTTCAACAAACAAAAAACAATAAAACGCAAAACGGAACTCCACACAAACGCAATCTTTACAGCACAACTTTTTCTGTTTCTTTCTTGTTTATGATGATCTCTCTCAGCAAAAACAGAATAAAAAGGCGTCCAAATTGTTGTGCAACTTTTTATTTGTTTTTGTTCTTTCTTTTTATTCAAGGGGTGCATGACCGAGCCACAAACGTAGTCGCTTATTTGAACGTTCTTGTGTGGCTCCTTCTGGCTCTTGATAGGACATGCGTCGTCGTGTTTTACTACCACTGGGTTCTTGTTCGCTGGGCCTGTTGCATACACAGGATGGAATATGAAGGAATATATATGAGCATTGGGGATATTGAAGAAGATATAAGGAAATAAAGTCTTTGACTTACACAGCAGCAGCAGGAGTAGTAGGTGCAGGAGAGGATTCGTCAGCCATTATTTCGCACAATTGAAACTGTCGTTTCATTTCCTCAAACGCCCATCGTTCGGCCTACCGAGAAAAGTTGCATGTGAGTTGTTAACCAGTCAAGGCGTGGTAGAATTTGGACTTACAGATAGTTTCGTACGCTCATCGCCCAACTTAATGGCAGCCTCTGTTACTCGCCGCCGTTCGAGAAGTGCCTCCTTTTGCAGTTTCTTCAGTTGTGATGTACGATCAGGTATGTCTTCCAGGGCTGAGCTTTCGGAACTGGTAAAAGATCATGTGAGCATCCTTCACATTCTTATCGCCTTTTCTTTTCCCATCCATTTTCTTGTGAACCTACTCTGATAAATCTGCTGACGCCTGCTGTTTGGCATAGTCGAAAAATCCTCCCTCCTCATATCGCAAAAAGCTACTTGCTTTATGCTCATATTCGATTTTGATTTGCTCTAGAATAGACATAATTTTTCGGTTATCAAGCATTTAAATGAATATTCACATCCACATACGATAAGAGTTTTGTCCTTTACCTATTGCTTCTACCAATCCATCATTGCTTTGTGATAACCGTTCAATTAGTCGATCTTTCTCGACAATATCCTCTTCACTATATGCTTTCCGTTTCGCTATCTGTCTGTCCCATTCTTCTCGTAATCTGGCCAGCAGATCATGAACGCGCTTGGTAGCTTCTTTCCCTCCGATTTCCAACGGTAACCTTAAAACAGGAAGATCGTCTTTGCTTATCTATATAGCAATAAGATCATATACATGTCCATGTATAAACGTGTCACTTATCAAACAAACGTTTTTACTCTCACACAAAAGCAAACTCCTTTCATTTTGCATACCTCTGCTGGGAACGTCTCCTTATAATTTTCCACTTGTCGTTTGAGAAGATTAACTGCAGTACCATAGATATCCAACAATATAGTCCTTATGCCCTCGTTTTCTATCCGCGCTGCCTTTTCTCGGTCACTGCTTTTCTTTAAAAGATCGGAGTACATGGTTCGTTCCTGTGGTGATAAATGTCGATTAGAAGATAAGTAAAAAAAAAACAGAAAACGGACCTTGTGTGTAAGTAACAACATACATCTGATACAGCTGGCTGATCATATGCATCAATTCCAGGCAGCGTGTCATTGATCGTCATTGAGGCCATGTTGGTCTTGTGTCGTTCATCCATCAATTTATATAATCGATCTCGCGTTTTGGCTTGTTCTTGTTCGTGCTTCCGAGTTTCATGCTTGATTTTAAAAGGAACACAGTACTTAGTGATAGTTGTTCTCGGTAGCTTCCATCGAATTCCTCATGCTGTACCCTCCGTCCCTTCCCTAACCAATCCTTTTTGATATCAGAGGGTGTATACTCACTGCATATTGTGTCTTCATATACTGCATGTTATGTTTTGCTTTTGATAATTCCTCTTTAAGCAATCGATTTTGATTAGCTTCAGCTTTTAAGCTTTTTGCAGATGATCTATAATTATAGTACATCAGTAACACCACCACTTATAGCCATCCTCTATCTCGTAGCCCCAAAGATTCATCTCGAAGAAAGAAACACCTTACTCATTCTTTCCCCGCAATTGCGCATTTTCTCGTTTTTGCCCTTCAAATTCTTGATTCGTTTTATGCTAGGAAAAAACAATGTAAGATAATTGGGCGCAATTTCCATATAGGAATTATACTAAAGGTTACCAATTTCGCTTGTAACTGTTCTTGTTCCCGTTTTAAGTCGTGTATAGTTTGGTTCATTTGATTAAGTTCTTGTACAAGTCGCTAATACAAAGAACAATAGAAAATATTCATTGTTAGTATCAATAGTCATGGCCATCAGCAGGTACCACTGATATTGTGTTCTTACATTTTTATCGGTTATCACGGCTTCAAAACAGTTGATAATCTTGCATGCGTCCTGATCGTCATTACTCTTGAACTTAAGTGGTACTGGGTATCCTTCGGCCGTAAGCATCAAGTTTATATAGTTTGCAGCTGAATCAAAGTTCGACACTGTACAAAATCTAGGTCATGGGTTGTCCAAAGAAACCAAGTGAGAATCGGATCGGTCGAAAAAAGAAACGGTTTCGTCGATGACTTTTGTTTCGTTGTTTTCTTTTGCTTACTCTTCTTTTTTATTTTGATTATTATTATCGTCGATATGGTTATAGTTCGCGTTGTCATCGTTGTCGTTGTCGATCGGGTTGTAGTGGTGATGGGTGTGATCCAGATCGTCAGATAATGGCGGCTCTAGCACTCTGAATGTATATTTAAGCATAAAAGGAAACAGAGAACCAGCATTCTGTATGCATTGTGAGCGAGTAGCTTACCCTAACTCAAGAGTAATGTCATCCATGTATTTAAGTAAGAAAGGTACAGAGAGGAAGAGAGTATAATATCGTTTCACGCGAGCAACTCGCACGCGCTTTTTTTTCTGCACAAAGTAGAATAAATAGAGCCAATCAAAAACCGCGAAACCTTAACAAAGAATATACAGTTTATCACACTTTGCATGATTACTTATAAATATTAAATACTGTTATATAATATAAGGTATAGAATAAAGCTATGATGCATGCTTGTAAACGTGAAAGTTGATGTTGATACTCGAGCCATCCGTGAGGCTTTGACGCTGTGTGATGATGAATGGATAGACTGGATTAGGTATAATGAAGGTAATAGTAGTAGAGTTACTATGTATAAAGAAGAAGCTTAGAACTTAGTGTAAGAGGTAAACAAAACAATACGCAAAAAAGGTAATCTTACTGCCGCAGATCTGACTGGACTTCATCAGAGCTCGTTCTTGCATCTAGCATGAATTTATACAGAGCTGTCTGTCTGCAATGGAACGGGATCTGGTCCATTTGCACCTTTGTTCTGGGAAAATGATCATCCGTTTTCAGCATACAACATTGTAAGACACGACAGTTTCATCGAGTGATATCTGTGATCTGCGCAAAAACTACATACCGATCTTGTAAGTAAAGCATTCTCTTTGGATAGCGAAATAGCGAAGGATCAAGGTAAGGGCTGTGTGGTTGCATTTCCGGTGGGCGCGGCAAAAACAATGACAATTTTTGCATTGCAATTGCATCACTTGTAAATAATATTAGATGTTTTACGTGGCAGAATAAATGTAAAGATGAGTATATCGATGTGTATATGCTGAAATTTGTTTGAAAGTTTTCCTTTTGTCTTACCTTCCTTCACTTTCTGGTCGCCGCCATGTCTTTATCAGTTTTTCCAGTGCTTTTCGATCATAGATGGTGGTTCCGCGTGCCGTTAAATAAGTCTTTTGAGCGCCAATGCCAGCATTTTTATAGAGTCCCCCATCAACTACTGGTTGGATGCTGCTGTTGTTGCGCTGACTATGACTATTCAAGAGCAAGTCTGCCACTTTGCTGCTAGTATCGTCGAACACATCTTCTATTTCGGCTCTAATCATGTTGAAAATGACAAACAGTGTATTGCTCTGCACCTTGGTGTGTTGATCAACCTAGCAATACCATTGTCATCATTTTAGTTATAAAAGATTATCGCTGCGGATGTCTACAGCGGTAATTGCTATATACGAAAACACTTTTAGTTAAAGCGCAATATGATCATGTACTTACGGTTCTCAGTGGTGAAAGAAAGTTTGGTGGGAGGGTTGTCATCTTGATGAGTAGGCGATTACGTCCAAGGAACTGCATTCGCCACATTTTCAGGGTGGAATATAAACTCAAGTTGGCGTAAAAGTACTGTAGTCCTAAGCCTCTATGATAGCGAAAAGATATTACAGTTTAGTGGCTGGGAACTCATGAATATAATCTTTTCCTTACTTTGCTGCTGCAATGGAACGCTTATAAAGCTTTGAAAGCAAAGCCTGGAATAACCCGCCATATGGAGGAGCCCCCTTTGCTTCCTAATGGTTATTAACAGACAATGTATCCTAAGCTTTTTGGATTTGGGCGCTACACAGGAGTGACAAACCCATTTCTTTACTTTAAGCTTTTATACCTTGTCATCGGCTGATTCGTAGTATCCTTCCATTCGAAGCAAAGTATCGAGTTCCTTTGCTGTCATCAATCTACTACTGTCAGCCTCTTCTCGTGGTAACGCCTAGTAAAAATATATGAATTACTATATATGAGTATTTTTTAATACATGTCTTCACTATATACATCATTACCTTTCCCCAATCACCTATTGAAGAATCACTTGAGTTTCTGATATCATCATTCAAGTCTTTTTCGCTAGACAACGAATTCGTAGAGGTGCAGTAGGACGACTGATCGTTGTGCCATTGATTCTCAGCTTCTTCATAAGCAGACAGTAACAGCTCATCGTCGTTATGCAGGAATTGACCAAACGATTGCAGCAGGTGAAACCTTCCGGAGTCCTGCATAGAAGAAAAATCCAAAATAAAGCACATTTGATTGTTGTGAATACTACAATACCACAACTATTGCCACCACCACCTTTTGTGCAACGACTTGGAACTTACGTGAATTTTGAACACATGAATCTCCTGTGTTTGAATGCAAAGAACGGAGAACAGTTCCTCGACAATGCTTATGCCTGCATGGTCAATGAGATGTATGTAATCGTGTCGGAACGACTGTTGGTCCACCACCTATAATTGACATGCACAATCATCACATGTTACTTGTTGTACGTAAAAAAGTTCCTCGCGTTTTGTAATAGATTACCTTGCCCGTCTCGAGCTCAACAATATAAAATGCATAATCGAACAACTGAATTGTAATATCCAGTTCATGCGGAATGCTTTGCCGGTGATCGGCTGAAGAGCCAGTGGATATGCACGACGAGACAAGAATCATCTACACATCCATCGTCACAAGGTTAAACACATACCCCAATCTCTCTTTTTTTCTCAGTATAATAAAGGGAACCTGTATTTTTTTACATGTTTATGATTCTTGGTGATCAAGCAGAACTCTTTGCACAATAAATGGTTATCCGGCATGCTCAGCATACGCGTATAGTGGAGCGAAAAGAATTGATGAAAAGTGCTTGGCGTTGATGATGACCGTACTTCTTCACTTTTGGGGTCATCGTATGCTGTAGTAAGGAGCAGGTGTAGACGGATGCCTTGCTGGCATGCAGTGAAGCTAATCAAGTACTAATGCATCAAAAAGAGTGCGTTTTGGTACAGATGTCAATCAGAGTGTAGTGTAGCAACTATGTATGTTGCTATAGTACTTTTACTTGACGTCAAGCCCATCATCAAGCTCGTAACTATCATCATCATCATTACGAATTGCTGGTTGTTAGTACCTTTCCGTCAGGTGTGAAACGCTGTATATTGGCACAATCAAGAGGCATGTCGACGTTGAAGAGTGTGTGGTTGGGTGTGACGTGAGAAAACACCTTACGGATGCCATTGGACATTTTGCAACGCTTTTGGCCTTGTCTACGTGCTTGTAGCTCATCATACAAGCGCATAGATGCTTCTCCTTGACGTTTAAGTGACTTTCGACCGCTCATGGCCTTATATACCTTCAAGGAAATGTAGAGGAGAATAGAAAAAAAAAAAGAGGAAGGAAGGCGTAAATAAAAAATTGACGCGTGAGACGCGTCTCAAATGAAATACACGTCTTCTTTTCCAAAAACGGAACAGCCAATAATTCTACGCTGCTTCCCCTCTAACTTACAAACATACGCTACATTATAGTTCTTATAAACAAGAAGAAAATTAAGCTATCTATTCATAAACTTGTAATGTATATCCGGCTTATCTACTGTCGCGTGGATCCGACCGTCCATCTGCTTGTATCCATGTCGACGGCTACATGAATTTGAGGTGAGGAAGTAACGCAGTAACAGCTACAGCCAATTATTTCTTATGTGTCATTAATAAACCGACGAATTCTTTTTTTTTAAGTACGTGCGCACTGTAACTCTTGTATAATTATGAAAAATATCACGCTTCAGAATAGTATAAATCCGCGTATACAGCCCCTTTAAGCCACAATGTATACCGTTTTCAATTGTGAGACGCTTGCTATGATATTGCATACAGTAAGTAGATGGTAAAAAGGATGCTCCTTTTATTTTTATTAGCACCCCCATCAAATGGTAACAGTCGCTCATGCTATGATATTAACTTACGATGATGGTAGGCAAAAGACGAGTTGAAAGGGATAACTCTTCTGATTTGGCGGTTGTCTTTACAACATACCATGTTGAATTGATGGAGTAATATAGCTAGCACTATTGTTCAACACCAAGCTTGCTTTTTCCGGCGTATCCCAACCGGGTTCTGCTCGTGAGTCCATTATTCAAATGGCAATAATGGAACAATGGCTTTAACATACAATGTTGTATGTATAATAACTGAGCGTTGTTGGACAGAATGATCCATCAGATCTTGCATCAGTCACGAGAGAACGCCCAATTTAGCAAGTTATTTTCTTTATCGTCCCGGATCGTTTCGAAAATCAGTTTGTCACACTCAGTAGGAATGGAATTCGCGCCCTAAGAAAGAGATGCATAAGGCTCTTTGAAACCAGTAAACCTGAAGCCAAATCTATCCTCAGCCGCGCCATATTAGGTTTGTACATATGCACACATACACGTATTGCAGTAAACCAGAGAACATTACGTGCATAGAAAAGGACACGATCAATGAGCATACAATTTCCTGGGTACTCTATTGTGCTACGGTTACAACTGTCGTCAAGCAATCTAGCTTGCAAAAGAAGACAGGCTTTGATGCTAGTAATGGGTCTGCTAAGAATGGACGCTTTGATGTGCCCATCAAGCTGCAGCAGAAAACGGTACCGTGACGGCATCAGCAACGGTTATGGCAGCATATACTTTTGGAAATAGCAATCGTGGGAGAGTCAAATTGATTATTTTGAGACGGGGAGGACGACCTTACAGGTTACGTGTCCGAACTAGACTAAACGGGATGAGGCCTTTCTTTATTACATATGCATGGGACACGGGCACAAGCCAACAGAAAACGGGTCGGCAGGATAAAGTTACAACTTTAAACCGTACAATGTGTGTGTGTGTGCAATTGTAATAGGTGGTTATGGTGGTCGGTGTATGTGTGCAAGACTATTTCGTTTGTGTGTTTGATTCACGTTTACGAAGATTATGATACAACACTTATTGACAGATAATTGCTTGTTTTTCCTTTTTGTTTCCATCGTCAGCATCTCTATCGTCAAGCGGCGGCGTAACGCTGCAAAAGTGTTTCACGGCGTTGATGCCAGTAAATTCGTTCCGTAGGAGTCATATACGAAGCAGGGTGGTAGTATTGCCGTGTTGCAGATGCTGCTGCTGCTGGCGAGGATGGCCGCTGCTGTTGTTGTTTTGGTAAAGGTGTCTTTTCATTTTGTGTTGTTACTGGTGTTGCACTAGGCAGTGATAACTTGTCCCATCGATAGAACGTCGCTGTTCGTTGCATGACTGGATGGTTATTGGGAGGTTGAAGCAACAACGGCTGTCTTTCTGGATCGTCAGTACTAGTACTATAGATGCAACATGTTCTTGTTGGCAAAGACGATGTTCTTCGTGAAAAGAGCATGACGGCCACGCTGACAGCGGCAAAAAGCACGGCTAGAATAATAACAGCCACACCAACAATGATAAGCCAATCCCGCACACGAAGTGTTTGACAGACATCGTTCTCTTCAACCATAGAGCACAGCATAATCGACCCCCTTGATATAAAGCAAATCAGAAAAAGAGAAAGAATGAAAGAAAAGAGAAAGAAATGTGCAGCATGCGAGAGAGAGAGAGAGAGAGTGTGTGTGTGTGTGGGTGCGTGTGTGAATTTTTATAATCTTTTATATAAACAATGATGGATCTATTATTTCTTCTCAGGTTCGGCTTCAAGTTGCTGAGCAGGTGTATCATCGCGACCGGGGCCTGTTGCAATCAAAATTTTTGCGTATCAGAACCTTAATCTATCATCTCTCTCCTCCCTATGAACCGTCCCATCATCTGCATAATCCCTAGAAATCTTTCCTTACCAGTCTGTTCCCAAGGCGACAAGGCGCCCTCAAAGTTTCTGAAGGCCTGGGCCAATTCCAAAGGTTCAGAAACGACACGCTTCTTCTCTTCATCGTAACGGACTTCAACATAACCGGTGAGAGGGAAGTCCTTGCGGAGAGGATGGCCCTCAAAACCATAATCGGTCAAGATACGTCGAAGATCGGGATGGCCGACGAAAAAGACACCAAACATATCATAAACTTCACGCTCCTGCCAGTTGGCGACGCTGAACAAGGGCTCTACAGAGGGGACGGGCGAAGTTTCGCTGGCATAAGTCTTGACGCGGACACGCGCATTATAACGCATGCTCAACATGTTGTAAACGACCTCAAATCGATTTTCGCGCGATGGGAAGTCAACGCCGGTAATATCCTGCAACGAGTTGAACTGGCAGTTGGTATGGTCACGCAAGAAGGTCATGACAGGTTCCAGACCCGAAGGGGCGACGTACACGGTCAATTCATCCTTGTAGACGCTGAATTGTTGAATAAATTTGGGCATGGTTGAGATGAGATATTTGCCGTATTCGTGTAAAGCATCGTTGCCAGACTTGTAGTTGGGATCAGCTCGAATCTTTGTTGTATCTTCGCTGGCTGCTGCTGTTGTTGATTTCCCAAACGTTATTTTTTGCATAATTCCGTTAAAATATATAATTGAATTCTCTCGTTTTTTTATCCAGCAACTCTCAAATACTGGTGTGTAATTGCTGTTTTTCTGTAATGCGTACCTTGGAATCGTGGAGCGCTAATGGCCAACGAACGCTTAGCAACAGTAGCGCGGAAGGCTGGCTTGACTAATTATTATTTTTGGGTAAATAAAGAAGGTATTTCCCGCCTGTGGCACGGTATTCGTTGATATAGCTAGCAATGGTTACCTGCTTGTTGACGAGCAACACGAAGCGTGGTGTTCAAAAGTCGCGAAGCCATGGAAGACGATTCTTATAAAAAAAAAGAGTGGGGAGTGCAAAACCTTGGCCGAGTGGAGGGGAGCAGACTTTGGTGTGATTGAGTTGTTTTGAATGACCCCGCTCAACTATAAAGCGACGTCACGGTTCTTCGGCAGCAGCAGCATCAAGCAAGACACACAGATTTGCCCAAATGGGGGTTACGGCAGTTCATTCTACCGAGCCATTTGAATGCTTTATTGTGATTTTAAGTTTACCCTCTCCCCATATTGCTCGGTGTTTCGCTTTCATTTTTCGTGGCATCAGCCCATGTCCTTTTTGTAATTCCCTTCTTCTTTTCACTTGTCTTAAACTCATTAACCATGGAGACTGCCATCAGAAAGGCAACACGTCTAGAGTACCAACCTCCGAAAAGAAAGCATTTAGACAGTAAGAAAACGACTTCATTACTTTTTTTAGCTCAATTGCATAACAACAATAACTCACGGGCCACCTTATACTATTCTCAACCAGCTCTAGTGTCTTTAACTCACCAAGACCCTGCCAGTGTTGGTAGCATTATGCACGCTCTCGGAAAACGCTCAAAAGAGAACTCTTGGATTGTAAGAAAGCACATGCTATGTCGTTTTATCTGCCTCTTGTATATGCTTACTATATTTACCCTTGGCAACCTTTCACACGTATATATTATGTTGTAGATTGCATACAAGATTCTTATTATCATCCATGTACTAATTAGAGAAGGGAATGGCCACTATGTCATCGACTACATGTACAACAATCCCGGTATTATGGAAACCCGTGTTCGTGACAACAAATCCTCCAGTAAGTAATATTCATTAAGCCTTGTGAATGCTACTTTATGACCATCCCTCTAGTTTTAAATGACATGTGCGACTTTTTTGTGTAATGAATTGATAAGCACACGCGCAAATGCAAAATATTGGCATTTACAAGGGCTATTTGGCCAGTAAGGTGCAAATATATGGAGAGACAAGAGTTGATCAAGTGAAAAACGCCGGTCACCACAAGGCTGGCAGACTTCGGCATTTGTCGGTTTCGAATGGGTTGCTTAAGGAAACCGAAGTGTTACAAAACCAAATTACTTCAATTGTGAATTTCAAGGTAAAGAAAAGCTCCATGGCCATGACTGCCGTTGTTGGTTAGTGACACTTTGATATACTGAAGAATATGCTTCTTTAGCTTAATATACATGGTGTAGATGCGGATATTAGTCTAATGGCATTTCGACTTGTCCTTGAAGATCTGTTGGGAGCCTTCCAAGCACTCAATGAAGGCATTGTAAACATTTTGGGTTAGTAGTAAGCAACAGCACCCATTTTCTAATTATTTTTTTCGAGAAAATCTTTGCATGTAGTTTATTCACGTCAGCTGACATGAAATGATCAATTGCATAATTCAGAGCATTATTTTGCCATGAGCAAACCAGACGCTCGAAGGTCACTCGACATTTATAAGCGGTTCGCCAAACAAACAGAAGATACGCATAGCTACCTCGATCACGCGAAACGATTCGAAAACGATATGCACATGAGCATTCCTACAATGAAACATGTAACGTTAACCCTTCTTTACAGCTACTTAAATCATAGCTAACACCACCATCATTAGGCACCTCTTTCGTTAGCAGCAGCATTGGAAGAATATTTGAATGATCCGGATTTCGAGTCACAGCAGAATGCTACTTCGCAGTCTAAGCAGCAACCCAAAAGTAGCGGTAAGCAAAAGGAAGATGTAATGGTGCAGTTAGAGGAAATATCGAGTTAACGATAAATGTTTTAAAAAAACAGTAGCCACTTCTCTGCAGCAGCAGCAGCAGCAGCAACAACAACAACAACAACAGCAAACATCCACTTCAACTCCTCCTCACACACAGAACAACAACAATGCTACACAGCCACCAGCAGCGACGACGATAGATTCTCAAAAACAGCTTATCGATTTCTTTGGAAGTATTGAAAACGAGCAAGCGACAGTTTTCCATCCACAGCCAACAGGGGCTACTACGAACAGCATGTCATATATGCCATCATCACAATCAACAGGTGGCCTGTTTCCGCCTGTACAGCAGCCACAAGCTACAGGCAGCATCAGCAACCCATTCCGATCATCCACTTTACCTATTGGAATGCCTTCACAGCTGACTGGTGGGCCGCTCTCTGCACAGCCTACTGGAGGTAGTCAATCAAACCCGTTCCGAACACCATCGCATACTCAGAGCATGTTCATACCGCAGCAAACGACTGGTTGGTCATCGGCCTCATCAGCACAGCAATACTCGTTCCAGCAACCTCTCCAACAACAACAACAGCAATTCCAGAACCCTGTGATGACAGGCGCGTCATCCTTTAGCACGTTCCCACAACAACAACAACAACCGCAACCTCAGTTTCAGCCGCATCAACAAGCACAACAACAACAACAACAGCCGTTTAATACTAACATCTTTGTTGCTCCCCAGGCAACGGGCTCACACAACCCGTTCCTTTAGAAGCAAACAAATCCACAACAGCACACCCCCCCTCCCATTTCCGTCCTTGTCTTCTCATCCTTCTTGCTCCATCTCAAGTACACATTCTTCTCTTTTATTTGTTTTAATAACTGCCTTTCATCACACTTCCGTCTATTCTTTTTGCTAATTCTATCTGCGTATATACACCACACACGGCTATTTCTATCCACATGTACAGCGCTGGAAATTAAAATTTGGCCACACATAATTAAAAGAGCAAAGTAAGCTTGATGCATATGATGTATAAACTACGTGTAGTCCAGTTTATTGTGTATGTATATGCTGAAACCACTTTATATAGGATCGCACTTTAATGCTTATTGTATCTTATTAATGAGGACGTGCTGTATGCTTTGTATTTTGCCATTTCAGATAAGAACTTCAAATCGGATTGAAGAGGTCCAACAGCATTTTCTGCTTGGCAGTGTTTGCTCCTATTCATCCCGATTCAGATCTACTTTATGATTAGAAACGTATAATTGATTCACTGTGTCCCGAGCTGATCATGCAGCACAAATTTAAAGGGCTGGCTGTAGGTTTTCAGGTCCAAATTTCCCCTTCTTCTTATTACTATAAAATGCTTCATGAACTTATATTTGTTCTCTCAGGATTCCCAAGCAATGTCTTTCTTCCATACCCACCAGCTCCCGAAAAACCATGTACTTTTGCCATCAAGTCCGATTTTCCTAATTTACATCCTGCCGAACGAGAATCGTTGAATCGTTTAGGTCAATTCGGTTGGTTCTACTCTCAACTCAATGAATTCTGCAAGGACAACAATCACCACCACCAACCACTCGGCAACAACTACAACAGCGAAAACAAAAGATCGACCATTGGTGCATACGCACAAGCACTCATGGCATCCCTTCATGGAACACTTGACGGATATCGACAAGACATTTTGTCCATGGAACGACATATTTTAAACAAAGACTACGACTCTGGCGATGGCATAGTACCAACTTCACTCCTGACGTCTTCTCTTGGCCACTGGGAACTATTGCTTCCTGCCCTACTTCAATTTACTCAACGACTCTCGGAACAACTTGTTATCACCAGCAGCAAGGGCAGTGGGCTTCTATTACTCGATTTCGTATTAGATGATGCAAGGACGGGCCACGACGCGTATCGACGCGTGATGGAAACCATGGCAGCGCGTCTGTACGACGTACTTTACCGGCAACTTACAGCATGGATGGTGTATGGTCATATAGCAGACGAATTCTTTGTTTCTGCAGCAGCAGCTACCTCACCATCATCGTCATCGTCACAAACGAACGGCAGCAACGTGGGATGGCAACGTTACGTCCTTGTCAAAGATCGAATTCCTACACGCATCCCACCTGCTCTAGCTGAATCCATTCTCTTCGTCGGCAAAGCAGTGGCCACAGTCAAAGATCCACCTGAAATCATGAAACGCGAAAACCTACAACTCCTCGTGGCACTACAACATCGACAACGCACCCTCGATCACGTCGTACAACACATGCGGAAAACCACAGCAGATTGGCTATTTTCCAAAGTATTAGTCGGCGAGCATGCATTGGGACGCTATTTTACATCGTTTCGTAACATGTTTCTTTTGGGCTATGGTGATCTGACCACCAACTTTATCGAAGCATGCACACAATGGCGTCAGCGCGCAACACTATCCAAACGATCGGTATCTTCGGCAGAAAAGATCTTTCGGCATCAGGAGTTTAATGCTTTGCTGGCCAAAGCGTCCGTTGGCACCACAGCAACAACAACACATGACGACGATGAGGATGAATATGATGACGATGTTGATCGATTATTGGACGGCTACAGTGTCAAGATCCTGGAAAGTCGAGGCGGAGGAAGCGGATTCAATGATTTACTACTCATTGATGTAGCTTGCACGCTACGATACGATTTGAAATGGCCTATTGATTTATTCTTGAGCCAGTCCGTGATGCATCAGTACAGCAAGTTATGGTCCTATCTGATCGGGCTGAAAAACGTGCAAATGTCGCTTTATGAATCCTTTCTGCGCACAAGTCAACATGCAATCTGGCGCTTACGGTCTCACATGTTATACTGGGTGAATGCGTTATGGAGTCATGTCCAAGCCAATGTCATTGATGTCCATTATCAACATCTGATGGACATTGTATCGATATCGAACGATGATCACGACGATGACAAGAGAAAGACAAGGAAAAAACAATGGACGTATAATACGTTCGGTGGGGTCAACATCAACAACATGAAATCGTTAGATTTCGAGGAACTGCAAAACGCGCACGCGGATTACCTGCAGCATGTGACACGTGGTTGTTTGCTCGCGTCACCTGAGTGTGTCAAGTGCATTCAAAGGATCTTGCGGGCATGTCTGGACTTTTGTGGGGTCATCAAGCAAATCAATGAAGAATGGCGAGGGACCAAACGACGGAAAATGGCAAAGACGGCAGCAGAAATTGTCAGACAGTGGACGCGTGGGTTGGAGCAAGAATCTGCCATGACAACAGCAGGCGATCAAGTGGACGCTATGGAAAAGGTACAGAAAAATGCATCCAAAGAGAGGTATATTCTATAGAAAAGCTCAAGTATATTTGGATAGGAATTCATTGCCATGACGGACCAATTCTTTGACCTGCTTACAAACGCTTCCCAAGATACCAAAGTAAGCGGGAATGTGGACATGCTGTTAATGCAATTGGATTACAACAAGTGGTATTCGGGAGACCGAAGTATGCGTGCTTTATAAAATCATATGTACTATTTGAAACAGGTTGAACTTGGAGAAATCAGTTCAAATTGAGGCGTGTGGGATTGTGCGTAGGATGTGTGTGCGTATGCGTGGGAGCAAATCATGAGTTTCTTTAACGAAAAACGCTTGCGTGTGGAAGGGGGGTGGTTAGCTATGAGGTTGGAGGGGACTATTCACAAAAGGGGTTATTACTGGGTTGCGAGTAAGCATCTTTTTTAAAGACTATACTAGTGTGAGCCGTGATGGGAGAAGCTCATATATAACGATCTGGGCTCGATCAGAATACGTGCGATACGGGAAATATTATATGGAATTGTTGTGTATATTGGTGTGTGCCAGTTTTAAAAGGGTTGCATTTGTTGTTGCTGTGATAACAGTCGCTGATGGAACTGGAGCTGCTCCTGTAGCTTGAGAATTCGTTGTTCTTGTGATTCTTGCGATGGCAGAATATCAGTGGCAGGTGACACGGCTTCGCTGGCGCTATCTGAAGAAGTACTGCTGTTGCTGCTACTGCTGCTACTGCTGCTATTGCTGGCGATACTACTGTTGCTTGAGCTAAACCGTCTTGCATCTTGAACGCGTGCCTCCAAAGTCGCAATCTTTTCGTGCAACCCTTTATTGCGTTTCTCAAGGTGTCGAATAAAATCAACGGCCTTGAATAGCACCGTGCTTTTGGAGTTGTTGATGTTTTTGAGCGTCGGAATGAGATCCGTGAGATCCTTGAATCCGTTACGAATGGTGCTTCGTCGCTTTTGTTCAGAGGCAATATGATTGGCGCGTTTTTCATCTTCTGTTAATAGTTCTCGGGATGTTTTGGATCGCTTCCGCGGAGTGTTCATCATCATGCTACTACTATCATCGTCGTCATCTATACTAAGCCGTTTGTTGTTGTTGTTGCTGCTGTTGCGCCGCTGTTGTTGTTGTTGTTGTGATACAAAGGGTAGCTGTGACGATGATGATGATGGTGGTGATGATGATTGTTGACCAGGCGTTGCCGCCATCACGGCACCACTCAGAAACTTGCGCTTTTGTTCGTCCAGCGATTTCAAAATCGTACTACGCCGTCGTTCCTCTACTTCTTCTTGCTGTGGATCAACAAAGAAAGAATCAAGAAAGTTGGAGAACTCCTTTTTATCGTTTTCATCCAGTACGTTTGTGTGACTGATGCTGTTGTTGGCAGCAGTGTCATTGCTATTGTAGAGAAGAGGCCAAAAGTCGGATGGTAATGGAGGTGCTGATGAAGAGGATGATGCATTGTTGATGGATGAAGATGATGAAGCGGCAGCAGCTGCATATGCTGTTGTTGTTGTTGTTGCTGTTGGTGCTGCAGTAGATAATGATGTTTCTGGAAGGAAAGGGATCGATAAATCCGGATCAAGGCCAAAGCTAAACTTGAAGTCTACATATATGCACATCATGCGTGAGTGATATATTGTGCGCGCGCTTCATAGATAAGTGAGCGCTGCTTTTGTTGTCGATGCCGCTGTTGCGCTGGTAAGCATATTATTACCTTCGAAAGGTACAGGTTCTTGAAGCAATTCTTGTGGCGGTTGATAGTTCATGATGCTCGGATCGTAGACCCAGTCGTAGTCGGTATTCATCGTATTCGTAGCCGGAGAAAACATGTGTTTGAGAAGGGCGAGCGAGAAAGAAAGGAAGAAAGAAAGTGAGAGAGAGAGAGAGGAAGAGGCGCGTTTCGTCTCTGAGGATTTCTCTCTCACTTTACTTATTTCGCTTTCACGTGGTTACGCTTCTATGCACACACACACACACAAACACACAATACAAGCCAGCGCTCTTGCTCAACAGGCTTCTTTACATCATAGTAACTGTCTGACGAAAACACAGACAGCTCCCCTTAACTTGACTTTTTCTTTTTCAATGAGCCTTGGCAGCGGAGAAGTTTCTCAACTGTATGGCCACTAAATGGTATTGATCACCTTCGTCAAGTGCTTCAGTGTGTATGCGAGTCGGCCAAGAAGAGGGTACCCCGCATATTTGAATTCCCAATAGGGCGAAAAAAATTGCTAATAATTTGGAAATCAAAAAAGGAATCGTCCTCGTGCAACGTATCTTATGAATTTTGGAAATCAATCGCTCCAATCAAAGTGCCTACCCCGCATCCTCCGCGCACATGGCTCTCGCCCCTCTTTCTCCCAATTTTGTATAACACGCTACTGCTGTCGTTTCCCATTTTTTTTAGTGCGCATCTGATGATCGAGATGCCCTTATTTCTTACAGATGCTCTATGTCATCATCAACTTACCCGACAGGAACTGCCGTGGGAACTTGACAGACAGACACAGAACAACAATAACAGTGGTCTGTGTTGTTTACACTTGTTTTTGAGGCAACATCTTACAGCCATGGTAATCATCAAAGAGTCCTTGTTTGATCTCAAGTATACATAAGTAACGTCGTCCAATGCTAGCCATGGGGTATTTAACGCGTAACAAAAATTGAGGGAAAGGCAGTGCGTGGCAGCAGGACGCGCTGTCGTCGGACACTCTGTAAACCTTCTTTCTACCTCTCTCTCTCCGGCTGATCATTGGGTCACCGAACGCATTAGGTCGTCTACCGAGGCGTCTATACAAATAAGGAACATTTGGATTCATACTTTACAAAAACACAATCTATCTCGAACCAATACAAACACAAGCTAACATTAGAAACTTACGCGGACACACGCACACACGCACACAAAACTTATTTCGTAATTGTTGTTCGAAAGCTCTTTATTACCATGTCGGATATACATTTAGTGCAACTACTTAAAAGTGTAAAATCCCGCTGACATACCATGGTATATGCTTACCCCATCTCCTCTAAACCGCGCCGATCCGAACTTTGTCGTTCCTGAGCTGAGTAAAGGGTTCAAAGAAAACCCACCACCGCGTATGCTGGGTTATATTTGACGATGACCCTCTCCCGCGTAACTACCTTGCTGTATCCAACCCCTTTTGATACATGGCTTATTGCCCTCTGCTTTACGTGCACAATAGCTTGTCCTGAGCCACGTTTAGTAATCCTTGCCATCGCAGTAGTACAATGCGTCAGTGCAACGTTATATTTTTTAACAAGTAAGTGTATGATTATAGGTCATGAAGCATTTGCATTCAAACAATAACTCTGCAACGGATTAACCATTCTTAAACACGTCTACATCGTCATCGGAGCATAGCTAGCGGTAGCTCCTAGCGCACATCACTACCGCTAAATAAACCAGCCAAATGAAACAGCCCAGCAGTATGCTACTGTTGATATTATTGTTTCCTTAATCCACCCATATCATTGACCGATGTCCTTTTGAAAGCTCCATGTAATTTGGAAGATAAAGGCGCTGATTTTGGTCAATGTGCCGATACGTCACTATCAGTCTCAGTGCTTTCGAATGTAACCTCTTATGGCCTGGGACAATTCACGGCGCCATCGGCGCATCTAGTCCAGACTACTTGAAAACTTGAAATATTAGCGCCTCATACGTTCTGTTCTCACACGAGCTCTACCCTTTTCTTTGTTGATCACAAAACAAATACTTTGTATGAAAGAGCTCAGAGAAGGTTAAATACCATCGTACGGATACGCTTGATCGATCCAAGTACTTAGATCGTACCTGCGTCATAATCGACATTTGCGTTAGAAAGAAAGTTGCACATCCATTGCCTTCGCGTGCGCTTTGCGGTACAAATTCGACCACAGCAGTAAAGTAATCCAGTTTTCTATGTATTTCTTCAACCTTTCCTATGTTCCTCTCTCTAGGGTTGTACAGCTCCGTTCACATAAATCACATGTGATTATAAAGCACTCGTTACTATTTCTGACAGCCAGCTAGTTTATCTTGCTTTATTGGATGACAAGTGGGGCCAGATTGTCGTTTCATCATCGGTTATGATTTAAGCTATCTTGTCTTTTAATAGTTGTACTAACTGTTGCGACCGGTTTCTCACCTCGATATCTACAGTTTTTTAAAACGGTTGGAAAAGAAAAATTTATAAAATAGTACTCGGATGCTTTATAAGCCAATTAAGCCAAAAGTTGAAAATATAACTACTAATGAGAGTACTATGGATGATGGCAGTTAAAAGAAAGATGATGCTTTTCAGCGTGACAGGCTACAGCACTTAATGCTATGTGGTCAGCGTGTTCTTCTCTTATGTTTAGTTATTTAATCGCTAAATTCTGCATTTTCGCTGTGTACGTCTGGAGGTAGCAAATGTAGTAGTAATAGTATTTGTAAAAATGTATCATACTGTACAAAAAAGCGTTTTCTATACAGTATGAGCATTTGGTGTTGTCTACGTGGTTGCATTCATCATCGCACAAAAAGTTAACGTGGAGGTGTCTCCCGCAAGATTCATCATATATACAAAGACCCAGTATTTGATATGAGTAATCGATCGAAAATGAGATCCTACAATTACACGCAGAACAACACTTGTGTTTTCTTCTTGCATTTATCGCCAGGCAAGCCAGGGCAGCAATCATAATGATATGCTCTTTTACTACATATTCATTTCTTTATTGATATTGCTGTCAAGCTCGCATCTTGCGAGTCATACGCCTTATGTATGTCGTATACGTTGCGGTTGAAACATACCGAGGAGAAGATAAGGTACAGTAAACTGATGTCAGATACTCACATGCCACTTTCCCAATCTTGGATACGTGTACTATTATGTGTGCTTCATTATCAGCAGATACTGCTTAATAAAGAAGAACACTGCTCAGTACAGTACAGTAAGATCTTTCCTCAAGAAGCGTACAACCCGTTGCGATTAATCCATGGAGTACAAGGGGAGAAATGCCAAAAAAACACAAATACGTTTTAGAAGCATAGAAGTTCTTCGTACATAATTAGACATAGCTAGCAGTAGCGAATCGGCATAAATTCTTCTCATGGCAGTTCCACATATGAAGCAAACATTTTATCACATGTGCAGTCGACACTACTCGTCAAAGGCGTATAGCCCTGGCAGCACAAATGGGAGTTTCTTCTTTTTGACACGATGACTTAATTGAGACACTGTCTGCACTTACTGGTTTTTTCCAAATTACTTGCGCTAAGCAGAAATGATTTTGCGTCGTTGAGAATGAAGTTTCGCGTATAACTTAGCCTTTTTACTCTGGGTTGCTAACCTTTGTTAACCTTTTCACTTTGGGTTGTTCAGCACAATGTCGGAAGGTAGTAAGCTAATGCATCCAGTAGGAGGTTTCGACTCACAGTCTTTTTTATTCACAAATAACAATAGAGACACTCGATTTTCTTTCATACAATGTTCCATATCATTCAAGACCTGGCACGGATTTCATGAGCCGTCAATTGCTGAATACGACTCTTGTTAAAAACATTATACTGCCGACAATATTTGGTGAGTGTAATCTGCTGGCCATGGCACATATTCCTTGTGATTCGGTAGAGTTGTAAGGTTGATGAGCAGCAAGTGATCGATGTTGGCATGTGAGAAAGGATATCATGGCGGCAAATGGGTGAAGCGGTGGCTTCACGTGTTCGATGATGCTACTGGAAGCGAAGACGCATTGTGTCGCCCATGGATTACAGTTTTTTGCTTCGAGCAAAAAGGGCCTCGAGCTGGATGGCTTGATATAATCACCGACTTCTTTTGATATTTTGGATATGGCAATAGTGAGAAAGATGGGCGGCTTGAGTTAAGCGAGCTTTGCCCTTCAGATAATGAATTGCTGCATCAGGGAATACAAATTGGATGGCATTGACCTCCGGAATACTACAATCAATGGTCAAAAACTCGAATACTACACCAGACGAATCACGAAGAAACGTCAACCATTGGATGATCGGGCCAGCAGAATGGTCGTTCCGTGAACATGTATGCAGCAGGATAGCCTGTTCCCGTGTATTGATCGCAGATAACAATGGTATACATGATATCAAAAGTGCGGCAGGTAATGTTGTATGTGGCATCCATGCAAACAGACATAGTATGTTGAAGCTGAGCAATTTGCTGCTGGGAGAGGATTCCAAAACAGAAAGAATCCACAAGAGAGGTGTACCCGATGGGATTGCCGCGGAAAATGATATTATTCTCAGTAGGAAGACGTTCATCAAGCCAAACTCGTGCTGAGAGCAAGTCGTTCTTATGGAAGTGATACATCGTGCGTCTTATCTAATAAACTTTGGAATTACACATGCATCATATTGACTATCATCCTATGGCTCCTTACACACCTTGGTCCACATATTATAAACGTCTTCATAATTCAACTTGCGTTGTCCGGCACGGTGGAACCTTTGGAGATCGTTCTGTTGCTGCTGCTCTATAGCATCCATTTGGCGTAATATACGCATGCGTATGTCACGGCAGTTGACGCCATCGTTCAGTTGCTGGCGCACGAGGTTCACAACAACTTCCGGGATGCCTCACTACTGTAGCCAATCATTCGTAGATAGAGATCTTGATTGACGGTATGCTGCACCTTTACTACCACTGGAGGTAACTCCTCGCTCCTACGATTCTGCCACCGTGTTGGGCCTGGTTCGTACATTGTAGTGTCACAACTGTCTATCAAGTTAATTAGGCATCCATATACTACTATAACTTTACAACCACATAAGAAAAAGAAACAAAATGCAAGAATGACCCAACTCACCAAATATTGTCGGTAGTATAATGTTTTCAACAAATTCATATTTAGCAATTGACGGCTCGTGAAATCCGTGCCAGGTCTTAAATGATGTGGAATATTGTATGAAAGAAGATCGAGTGTCTCTATTGTTATTTGTGAATAAAAAAGACCGTGAGTCGAAACCTCCTATCATACTGGATGCATTAGCTTATTTTTACCTTCCGACATTGTGCTGAACAACCTAAAGTAAGAAGATTAACAAAGCTTATCACCCCAGAGTAAAAAGGTTAACAAAGGTTAACAACCCAGAGTAAAAAGGTTGACAAAGGTGAACAAAGGCGGGGTTCGAAAAATGTAAAATGCTGCAGGTGCAGGATGCCACTTCTCCTACCTAATACCTCCTCTCGTTATTTTCTCATTCATCTGCTCTCCCTCTTGATTTCACAATTTTCTAAAAAAAAAGTAGTACTTCAACACTAATGAAGCTACGCGATTTACCACCGGAAATCCTAAGCTTGACGCTCCAAACCTTGCAACAACCCGACTTATATCAGTGCATCTTTGTCAATCGACGTTTCAATGCCGCGGCAATACAACATCTTTGGCGAGCGCCTACCATTCGCAACCACGCACGCTTCAAACAGTTTGTGAAATGCTTACGGTCGAGTAAAAAGCCAGTTGGTAGTTGGGTCCGACAATTTCGCATTGACTGGCAGCAACAGCAAGATCAGTCTCTGTTTGACGACGACGATTGCTTACTATTGTTACCACACGTGCCTCAACTCGAAGATTTTGCCGTCCAAAATTCGGACCGTTTGACGGACAAGAGCATTAGTTCTATTGCCAACTATTGCAGCCAGCTCGAAATCTTGTACTTGAAACGAGCCGACATTACGTATCGGTCTGCACATCACCTTGGTATGAGGTGCAAAAAATTACGGAAATTAACGTTTGACCACTGTCGCAAGCTGCAGTCCATGGCATTGCTACCGTTTGCCGATTGTCCGCTTGAGTATCTGGATTTGTCTGGATGCAAGTGGATCAATGTCGAGGATACGGCCTATGATATGCGTGCATTCAAACGGCTCCGCCATTTGGATATTGTGTGCAGTGACAAAACAGCCATGATGAACGACTTTTTGCTGGCATTGGCAAGGGACGAGCAGTCGGTTGTAGTGATGCCTGATCTTATGTCATTTTCGGTAACAGGATGTAATGAAATTGGGGATAATGCGGCTATACGGTTTATTGAAGCGCATCCGCAGTTGGAGTATCTGACATTGATGGCATGTGGTATCACGGATCTGACCTTGGACGCGATTCAGCGGCATTTACCTCGGCTGCTCTATCTCGATATTTCGTTTTGTCAATCGGTCACCATGGGTGGTGTGCGGCGACTCATCCGGGGAAGCAGGCTACAAATGATCGGGCTAAAAGCCTGTGGTTTGCGCAAGTTTCAATTTCCAGAAGTGCCGAGAGGCAGCGATCTATTGAGACAAACACAAGTGGATATCTTCAATGAGGCAGAGATCAACCTTATACGAACATACCCCGACGATCTGCCTCAGCCTCTCTTTGACGATATGCCCGCAGACGAAGTAGTGGCACAGTTTGAAGAAGAACAAGAGCAGCAGGGACACCATCGGATGCAAATTGATCCGCCTGCTGCTGAAGTCTCTGATGAGGAAGAGGTGGCGGCTGTATATGTTTTAATCCATCAATCTCTTGAAGCCAACCTCTTGTAAATAGCCTGATAAAATACCCCTCCCTCTTTTTCCTTTTTCCATGCATAAAAACGGTTGATATGTTTATTACGTGCTGCGGATTCATGCATCCTGCGGATCTACAAACATGGACCTCTTGTGCTTCCTTGTCATCATCCTATGGTTACGCAAATGGCTATTGTGTGGCGCAGCTCTTTTTTAATGATTCTAATATAAGTAGCAATGCTTGCCTTTGATGAGGCGAAAATAAGAAAACTCTCTCTTGTGCACAAAGAACACTAGTTTTGGCATAGCCATGTTCTCCGCTCCTAGAAACCTTCCCAAAACACTGACGCTCGAACCATACATTGACCAACAAGCGCACGGTTTACCAGACAAGGGCCGACACATTATTGGACAATTCGATGATGATTCCATTGTCGTCTATCAAGCCTATTCACCAAGTATTGCTACGTACGCGGTCGAACACCAACGCTTTGGAAGCAGCAGTTTCAGCTTTGACCGAATGTCCTGGATCAAGACGAGCTTTGCATGGATGCAGTACCGGTGTGGCTGGAATACCAAACCGCGTCAGGAGCGTACTTTGGCGATTCGCATTAAACGAGACGCATTTGACAGCATCGTAGCTGACGCTGTTGGAAGTCGTTTTATTGAAGAAGTCCACGGCACCAAGGAGAACTACGAAAAGATTAAGAAAGCAAGCGAGGTGAGACGGCAGTGGGATCCTGATTACAAACCGAATCTCGAGTTTACTAGGATGGAACGACGGGCGATACAGCTTGGGTTGCGAGGCAACACGTTACGTCGCTATGCTACGGAATGGATTGTATCCATTGAAGACATCACACCATACGTCGAAGAGATGAGGACTAGGCTACAACAGGCCCACAATCCTGTGGCGATTTGGGTACCCGTGGAACGCGTTTATAAAGAGGAAAACAAGTGGTGATAGTGCTCGATACCGATACCAATAATAAACCTTCCTCAATCTTAAATTCAAGCAATAAAAATGTATATACATATAACCAAATCCGTAGCAAGAGAATGCTCAATTATCAACAGAGCAATCTATTTTTGATCGCTCAGCAAAAGAATTACCTATGGTGATACGTCAAAACATTCATGATTTAACTGTTTCTCTTAAAAATCATGACCTTCTGTTGTTATCACAGTTGCAGTTGCAGCACCAGAATCAATTTGATTTACCGAAGCACTGTAGTATGTAGCACTTTCAGTGAGCCACAATTACAATAATGGTCTGACAGAGGAACACTGGAATCACGTCATATAATTGTCTACAATACATACATAATTAGAAGCGTGCCTTTTATGAGTGGCCGGGGAAAATTACTTTTTGGATCTGAAAAGCTTCTGACTACTATGTACAACGCATATCGTCATCATGCTACAGCATCAATCACTTCCAGATATTATGTAGCAACAATCACACAGCTCGGCCACGAGTGTATGAATGATGATAATTGTATACATACAATAGGTTATACAGCACTCTATGACAGAATATGCGCCGCATATTTCCAAAAAAAAAACCAGAATGCGTAAATCAATTCACTTCTCGAAGGATCGAATAGTGCTATATATAATGCAACACAAGATCATTTTTAAAATAGAATTTTACATCCATGTAGCATATATAGAGTCTATATAATAATAAGGTAGTTAATAACATATTCCTTCCATCACTGGAAAGCTGGAGAAGGTCATGGCCTATCGATTTTGACAGGTGATCATTGATAGCAGCTATGATGTTCCTTTTTCATGCATCTATATCGTTATTATGATGCATAAGAGCATGATTTGAAAATAAAAACAATGAAAAGATGTGTTACACAGCTGATATATTAGGCTACTACAGCAAACTTGCCTTTGTTAGCTTAGCTTAGTTGTTTAAATTATACAAGTGAGCAGAAGCGATCGCCCACATGTGGTTAGTAGTCAAAGAGAACATTTCAAAGGAAAAGCTGGGCCAAAGAATCGGGTGCACAAACACGCTTAAGTAAAGACAAGAATGGAAAACCGTATTGTTAGTTGGGTTAGCAACAACAACAACAACAACAACAACAACGATCACCCGGGCAGGTTGCATGCTGCAGATATTCAAGCCATCAATATTGGTAAGCAGCTCCCTGATTTTTAGTTTGTTTGTCGTACACAGCAGAGCGTAGTAATTTACCACGTTATATGCGGAATCCGATAACAATCAGACAGGCAGCAGCGGAATAATTTGCCATGACGGTAAAATGGCAAAGCAGTAAAAACGGAACGGCAAGGACAGTCCACAATTGCACGGTGCTACAAAAAGTACAACACTGCCACCACTTGTCTCCATCAGACAGAATAACTGCTAACTAGCGTCAGTTGACCGTAAACGGGGGCAACAGTGGAAATTAAGAAAATAGACAATTTGCGATGATGATGATGATGGCTGAGCTGGTAAATTCCTTGATCTGACCCAAACACCAGAAAGTGCCTCCAATCATCACCTCCCACATCCTTCACTCAGTCCTCTTTCGGGTAAACGACGACGCAGCATCCATCCATCCATTAGAATACACGTTCGATGTAAAAGAGCAAATTTACTTGTTTCGTAGCATTTCCCACTGCACTTGACCTGCAAATAGAAGCAAGGCCTTTTTTTCTAATATAAACTTTCCACTTCATCTCTGTTTCGGCCATTTATTTCATTTAAACTGAAAAGACAAGACACAACACTGCGGGTGTTCTACATAGGAAGCGCACACGTAAGACATGCTAATACGGGTGGTGTTAAAGTTCGGCCTTTCAATGATTCGCTCATATGCTATCTTTAGCAAGTTAATAGCCCAATACTCCTTCCTCTCTGACAGCAAAAAAAAAAAACGAACCAAATAGAAAAGACCGCGTACTCCCCACTTTTTCCTTCTTTCTCTACTTCTTTCTTTCGCTCATGGACAATTCATTTGTCAAGACACCGAAAGAGGTGTGTGCCCATTTTGGGGTTGACCCCAACGTGGGTCTAGACGAAGGCCAAGTAACAAAACTACGACAAAAGCACGGCAGAAACGGTAAGCCTTGAAACTCGGAGGAAAAGCTGTGCAGTGTGTGTGTGTGTGTGGGTTCGCTATAGGAAAGTTTAGGAGAAAAATAAGCAGCAGCGACAGCAGCAACAACAGCGACAGGACAACGTTTTAAATATGATACAACGTATGTGTCCTTGTAGAGTTACCGGAGGAAGATCCCACACCATTATGGCACCTTATATTGGAACAATTCAAGGATCAACTCGTGTTGATTCTGTTAGCAGCCGCCATCATCTCGTTCGCTTTAGCCTTTTTTGAGGAGCACGAAGGACCCGAAGCCGCAACGACGGCATTTGTCGAACCGATTGTCATTTTACTCATTTTGATTGCTAATGCCACTGTGGGTGTGCTGCAAGAATCGAGCGCCGAAAAGGCCATTGATGCTTTGCGTGAATATTCACCCGATGAAGCCAAAGTCCTGCGTCAAGGCGGCCAGCTCCGCAAAATCCGTGCTGAAGAACTCGTCCCCGGTGATATCATTGATGTTGCTGTCGGCGACAAAATCCCTGCTGATGCTCGTCTTTTGGAAGTCTTCTCCAGTGTCTTTCGCGTGGATCAGGCTGTCCTCACCGGCGAATCTGTTAGTGTCAACAAGGATGTGGAACGGATAGCGGATGACGGTGCGGTCAAACAGGATCAGCACAACATGTTGTTTTCCGGTACTACTTGTGTGTTGGGTAAAGCGCGTGCTGTTGTCGTTCAAACGGGCGCTTCGACTGCTATTGGTGATATCCACACCTCGATCTCATCTCAAATTGCTGAAAAGACTCCTCTGAAGCGCAAGCTGGATGAGTTTGGTGATATGCTCGCCAAGGTCATTACTGTCATTTGCGTCCTCGTCTGGATCGTCAACATTCGCCACTTTAATGACCCGTCCCATAATGGTTGGATTCAGGGCGCCGTGTACTATTTCAAGATTGCCGTCGCTTTGGCTGTTGCTGCTATCCCTGAAGGCTTGGCAGCTGTCATCACTGCTTGTTTGGCCCTTGGTACCAAGAAGATGGCCAAGTGCGGCGCTATCGTTCGAAGCTTGCCCAGTGTTGAAACACTCGGCTGCACAAGCGTCATTTGCTCCGACAAAACCGGTACTTTGACAACGAATCAAATGAGCGTCTCGCGAGTATGTATGCGCATGAGGAGGATCACCTGGGCTTTGTGGAGTTGGATAGGCTATCTATTTGAAGAAATTAATTTGTGTGTGTGCGTGCGTCTTTTCATTTTCTAGTTTGTAGCGGTGGACTCTGCATCCGGTCGTTTGAAAGAACTTCATATTGAAGGCACCAGCTACGAACCAATTGGTGCTGTCAAGACTGCAGATGGAATGATTACTGCACACCTGCCAGCCAGCAATGCGCTTATGCGCGAAGCCGCTTTAGTTTGCTCCTTGTGTAACGATGCTCGAATTGTTTACGACGAGGTAAAGAAAAAGGAATCTGGATAAGCTTTATTGGGTGAAAGATTTGAGGTTGTGCGTAAACGCTAAACTACATGATACGGACTCTATAGGCTGCTAATAACCACCAATGTATTGGTGAACCTACCGAAGCAGCACTTCAAGTTTTGGTTGAAAAGTTGGGTACAGATACATCCGGCGTGAACGCCAAATTGAGCACGCTCTCGAAAAAGGACCGAACCACTGCATGCAACGACCACTACAGCTCCCAGTTTAAGCGTCTGGCCACGCTCGAATTCACCCGCGACCGCAAGTCCATGTCTGTCGTCGTCTCCTCTGGCACGCAAAACACGCTTTTGGTCAAGGGCGCACCCGAATCTATTTTAGACCGATGCCAATACGTCCAGACACATGAATCTGCTGCACCTGTCCCCATGACCACTGCGATCCGTGATGAATTGAACAAGAAGATTTTGGAATATGGCAAAGGCTTGTCGTTGCGTTGCATTGGCTTGGCCAAGATTGACAATGTCAACATGTCTACGTTTGATTTGCGCGAACAGAGCTCATTCTACAAGTACGAAACCAACATGACATTCTTGGGTTTGGTTGGCATGATGGATCCTCCTCGTCCTGAAGTCAGTGCCTCGATTGAAAAGTGCAAGACTGCCGGTATTCGTGTCATCATCATTACCGGTGACAACAAGGATACCGCTGAAGCCATTGGTCGTAACATTGGCGTTTTTGAACCGGATGAGGATTTAACGGGCAAGAGTTACACGGGTCGCGAATTTGATGAATTGTCACCTGCACAAAAGATTGAAGCTGTCAAGCGTGCCAACCTGTTTTCGCGTACTGAACCTGCCCACAAGCAAGAGCTGGTCGATTTGTTGCAGTCTGTCGGTGAAATCGTTGCCATGACGGGTGACGGTGTCAATGATGCCCCCGCTTTGAAGCGTGCCGATATCGGTGTTGCCATGGGTAGCGGTACCGACGTTGCCAAGTTGGCTGCTGACATGGTTTTGGCTGACAATAACTTTGCCACGATCGAAAAGGCTGTTGAAGAGGGTCGCTCCATCTACAACAACACCAAGCAATTCATCCGCTACTTGATTTCCTCCAACATTGGTGAAGTCGTGTCCATCTTTTTGACCGTTCTTCTTGGATTGCCCGAAGCTTTGATTCCTGTTCAGTTGCTCTGGGTGAACTTGGTCACGGATGGTCTCCCTGCTACCGCTCTTGGTTTCAACCCCCCTGATCACGATATCATGCGTCGCCCTCCCCGTAGCGGTAAAGAGTCTTTGATCGACGGCTGGTTGTTCTTCCGCTACATGGCTATTGGTACATATGTCGGTGTTGCTACTGTCTTTGGTTATGCATGGTGGTTCATGTTCTATTCTGGTGGTCCTCAAATCTCTTACTATCAGTTGGTATGTGCTCTTCTGAAACTCAATTCCAATAGATATCATTGCTAACATTCAACTCTATCCATACGTTATGTCATCTAGTCCCATTTCCATCAATGCTCGGACTTGTTCCCTGAAATTGGATGTGAGATGTTCACCAACACCTTCTCGATGAAAGCCACCACCATGAGCTTGTCGATTCTTGTTGTCATTGAAATGTTGAACGCTATGAATAGGTAAGAAAGGGTGGAGAAAGCGATAGAGACACGGATACATTGTTATCGCATATACTTATCCCCTACTACTTTACTAGTCTGAGTGAAAACGAATCTTTGCTCACCTTGCCCTTGTGGAGCAACCCTTACTTGGTGTTCTCTATTGTCCTTTCGATGGCCTTGCACTTTATGATCCTGTACGTTCCATTCTTCACTCAACTTTTCGCCATTATTCCGTTGAACGTGGAGGAATGGAAGGCTGTCATGTGGATCTCGTTGCCTGTGATTGTTTTGGATGAGTTCTTAAAGTTTATCACTCGCACTTGGATTTCTCCTCCTACCAAGACCGCTCATGCCCAGAAGAAGTCAAAGAAAGATTAAAATATTAAAAGATAACATATAGTTCTAGAGATTTTTATAATTGTTTTTTTACCCTCCCTAACCCGAAACCTTCACAACTCACTACAAATCCATGTCGCTTTATATATCAGCTTTTTATACATATATATAAAAGAATAATAGAGAAGAAAAAGGAGTGTGTTGATTTGTCTGTTGCTATAAATGCTAGCACATAGTAAGATTATTGTGCTGAGTTGGAAAATACAGGCGTTTCTACTCTTTTTTATCCAGCTTCGCGCTCTTGAATCGCTGAAAAGCGGGTGAGAGGATGTAGGTGGGTGCACGTGATCGGGAAAAGGGGGGCATAGGGGTGCTATTTGCAGACATAACCTTTGTCATCCCTATCACAGCAATGTTGAATCCGCCTACTGCATCGCGATTGAACGTACTTTGGCTGCGACTGGGGCACGTAAGCTTCGTGCACTTGAGAGCGCCGTTCGCCGGTCGCAGCTTTCCATCCTCGCCACGGTATTTTTGCAGTGTTGTTGGCTCGTGGCATTATGGGCAAGTCTTGCTGGACCGGTACTCGTCAGTGATGCACAGATGGCTGTTTTCCGGTGCGTCCAGTTCTTGCTTTAATTTTTTGCTTGCACCTTGTTGGTGCTTCTTGAACCCTTTGTTGCCGGCCCGCCACGAACCAAAGAAATGCAATGTGGATTTGATCCCAGGTAGGCGCCAAGCCGAAGCTAATTTGCTGTGGTATATTTTATGACGCAGCTCACGAGTGCGACCTTCCTTATACCGTCTATCTGCATCGTCGATACCCTTCCTTTTGAAGATCTCGCGCCGTTTTTGGTGTTTCGTTGCAAATGTTGCAGAGTTTTTCTTCTTCGACGTGTAAATATGTGGTTTAGGCAAGGGGGTTGGCAACGATATTGATGATTGCTGTGGTATGCCTTGTTCTTGCGTTGTTGCTGATGATGATGCAAAAGATGGTGGCAATGGTGCAATTAATCCATCGGTGTATTGCTGTATGGTATCAAAGATGTGAGTGGTAGTCGTTAATACAGCAGTAGCAGCGACGACATGTCCTGGGTCGATACCAGCCACAGCCAATGGATTGTTGTTTTGCAGAGATTCGAGAATGGTCTTTTGGACAGTTGACTGAACAAATTATCAAATAACCGCAAGCATATTAATTACTTTCTCGTCGATGCCATGTGCGTAGTATAGAACAAGTTAACTTGACCATACCTCGATCTTATCGTCAGGGACAATTCCCTTGGCCACGTCCTTGCCGATACAATGCATTTCTGCGACGTACAACTGCGACCTTGCGTCAGCAAGTTGCCTGCGGGTTTGCGCAACGTCTGCTTCTACATGGCGGATTGCAGCTCTTGCAGCCTGAAGCTCTTGATATAGCTCAAGATCCAAGCTTCCTTCATCTTGGTCCGACGACGGAACTGTCTTCCAATGTCGGCGCGCTTCTCTTCAAGAGTCCCACATTCTTTTAGTAAGCCAGGTAGTCGACTTGCCAACCTGCGGATCCTCTGCCCCAAATTAGTCTTGAGTTCTTCAATATCTGCCTTGTCTTCCTTCTGTGCTGCATGTCGTTTCCTTGGCCGCCGTTCCTCATCTTGACTTTTTCGCTTGCGACGCTGCGCTTTTTGCTTTTTCTTCTTACGTGCCTTCGCTGATCTGTTCTTTCCAGACAATCCCGCTCCCGCTCGCCCTTTTCCTTTCGATCGAGACGCTTGTCCTTTGCTTGCGACTTTAGCCACACTTGTACCCTCATCGCTTCCAATATTGCTGTCGTCATCACCGGAGGAGTTGTCCTGCTCTTTTTCTTTTGCGGTCTCCTTGTCCCGCCGATCAGAGTCGCCAGTCGTGACAGTTCTAGTACCAAGCACCCGCACTGTATGGCGATTGACAAACGTAACGCGGTACGCAAGAGTCAATTTCTTGGATTCCATGGCTTGTTGGATCTTGGGAAGCTTGAAAAATGCACCGAAAACATCGCGCTTGCGCCTCCAGTCGACTGCCTCCCTTTTGCTTGTAATCTCCCCTTTCGGTGTCTCAGCTGGGATCTTGAAATCCCCCGAGAAAAGGGTGTACAAAACGTCGGTTGATATATGCAGGGATTGGTCTTTTTCATCGACAGAAGGGAAGGTGGCCCATTGGTTCTATTGAGGACCGATCAAAGCTACAGCTGTGTTGGTGATGTATGCAAGTGGCGCACATTGATGGATCGTCAGGCTGTCCTTGTCATCGGTATCGTCGTCGTCATTTTCATCACTTGCCGGCATGTAATACGGTCTAAGAGCATTGCAAATATGAGCAGCAGCTTTACATTCACTATGCGCAAGGTTTGTCCCTTGAAAAGCAGCATCTTTGATGGTCTGTGCGCTGACGTCTTCCGTGGCCTTGTCCAGTAATCTCTTGATTATTGATACCAACGCTCGGATCTTTCGAGTACTCGTTTCAGCGTCTTCCGATGTTGCTGCTTCGTCGTCTTCTTGCTGCTCATCTGCAGTGCAGACTTTCAAGGGTTTCGATTGCTGGACACCAGAACGAAGCGGCCGTGTCACTTTTTGCGTTTTTTTTAATGGAGTCTGTTTCTTTGTTGGTACCAGTAGATGAGCTTGAGAACCTGTCGACCTTTTACGAAAAGAAGGCACGTCAGACACTATTCAAGTATCGTAAGAGAGGCAGTAGATCAATAAGTGTAGATCTTTACCTTCGCCTTCTACTCCTGCGTTTTCGGCAATAGCTTATCGGTGACTTCTTTGCTCCTCTCTCGTACGATGGCCCACGTGAGTTTTTTGATGTAGTAATGCATAGTGTCAATGGCATGTTTTTTGGAGACAGATGCTTTGGTTTCCGCTTATGCGTTGTTCTGCTCTTTGGCAGCTTTCTTCAGTTCAAAATATTGCGAACGCTTTTCAAGGAACGCAGACAGTGTAATATCCAATAAACCAAAAGAGACAGAATAAGTCAACGAGACCCGAAAGGAATTGAAACTGGTTTATTATGATAACAAAAGTTCTCACTATTTATAAGAAATGGCTTATCCTTGGCAACTACCACAGCGTGTGCATTGAACGGATGAATTGATGTTACAAATCAATTATATAGGATTAAGTAATGTATGATGCGTGAGTAAAAGGTACATCCGGGTAAATGCCTCAGATAGTAGCTAATGTGAATTACGTGATCCGAATAATGACAACTTCTTCCTGAGCATAGCTGATCGGTGTTTCACCAAGATGTGTATGAATAAAGAAATGTCCGCACAAGTGAGGTTATGAGGGAAATAACAGCAATCGTTAATGACCAATTAAAGAATATGTGTTATTGATCATGTTGGATACAACATTGCCCCCTGCCAGGTTGGAACAACCGTAAGATAAGTTGTTGCATTGCACTAGCCTTCAGTATTAAGAGAAGTGACGGTGTCAGAAAACTCCAGTTATGTAAAAACCCAAGGGAACTTTGATGGGAAAAAGATATGGAGAAAGACGATGTCTTTAAGTGCGTCTGCGTTTGACGTTGCGTTCAGAACGACGTAGTGATGCAGTTTGTTTGCGTTTGCTTTGCGTTTGGCGAGGCTGAGGTGGCTGTGCCTGTTTTGCCTGCTTTGCTTGGTTGTGAGTGTTACGAAGCCGAGGAGGCAATCGCTTACCCTGATTTGAATTGCTATCGTCTCGACGTTGCCAATATTTTTCAATCAGCGTCAAGTCATTGAAATGCTCGATGGGTTCCCAGGTATCGTCTTCAGGCCCATATCCTTTCCAACGAACAAGATACTTATAATTGCCAGGAGAACCTTGGTGATCCACAATAGACTGAACTTCAAAGAAATCTTCACCAGAAGCGATGGTGTCCTGAGAAATCAGTTTGATATAATGAGGAGGAACATCACGACCCAGAAGGGCGCCTGTAGAGTCTGTAAGAACGTATTGACCATTCCCTTTGTTTTTGCCATGGACAGTGTAAGGACCTTCATAACGAGCATCGGTCTTGGATCGACGATTCATGCTGACGACCATAACCTTACTGCCGATAGGGAATTCCTTCAAAATACGGAACTTCTTTGCGAATTTCCCTTCTTGTGCTTGGTGTAGAGCTTTGATCCGGTCACGAAGAGCAGGAATGACAACCTCAGCCATCTGTTCCTCTCTTTTGTCAGTGTAACGAATCTGATCCTCAATGCCTTCCTGTATCAAATTGCTGTAGTCTTGCCAGAGATTAGGTTGACGAGCGAACATGACCGAAAACGGACGGGAACGATGCAAGGCAGCATGCTTGTTATTGATAGCAAGTTGTGCACTTGGAAGGAACAGATCCCAATCATCCTTTTTTCCGTGTAAACGTTTAACGATCACGCTCTTCGTCGTATGAACCCATTTTTCTGCGCAGCCATTTGCTCTAGGATTGTATTGCGTAATGAGGCGTCTGTCGACGGCACAGTTTTCCAATAGATGACGAACGACTTCATTGCTGAATTCAGAACCACGATCCATTTGTAGGATTTTTGGGTAACCAAAGTCTCCAAAGATTTGAACGAGATTCATAGCAATGGTAAGTGCGGTCTTGTCAGGAAGAGCACGTAAAATAACGTAGCGAGAAAATAAATCAACCATGACCAAAATATAGTTGTTACCACGAGGTGTAGTGCAGTTTAAATCGCCTAGGTCAATAGCCCAGTGATCGCCAGGTTTATCTGCAGCGATGCTACGAAGTGGGTGATAACCGTGTTTGCCAATATTGAAACGTTGACAGTCTGGACAATTAGCAACGGTGTTTAAAGCGTCTTTCTTTATAGTTGACCAGTGTAGGCCTTGGCTGTGCATTTCATTGATGATTGAATCAGTACCGAAATGGCCATTGAGATGCGCTTGTACCAGGAGATTAGCACGTTCATTCTCGGGTGGTGTCATGTATTCGACGAGTGTTGCAGCACGTTGAGTGAGGGATTGAGAAGAAGAAGAAAAGCCGTTTTTGTTTTGTTGTGACTTTTTGAGTTTACCCAAATATGGTGAAGGAGCGATTCTTTTTCCTGTAGTATCATCCCCCGCCAGCTTCTTTGGCATAAAAAGACGGCTGAGCGTGTCCGGTAAGATGTTTTGCATACCAGGTAGATGAACCACTTCAAAGTCATAGTCAAAGATAGTGTCATACCAGGTAACCATCATCGGATTTGCTACAACTTGTGTGTGCAGATAAGTTAAAGCTTTATGATCAGTAAAGAGTGTGAATCTGTTACCCCATAGATACTTGTGGAATTTGCGAAAACTGAAGACAACTGCTAAAAGTTCACGCTTTGTGACACTATATGACGTTTCAGCTTTGTTTAAAGCACGTGCCATGAAACCAATGTATTGATATCGGTTGTTTTTGATTTGGTAAAGACAGCAACCAATACCAGTGTCAGAAGCATCCGTTGCCACATAATAAGGCAAAGATTCATCAGGTTGGCTTAAGACAGGAGCAGATTCCAAAGCAGCTTTGATATTGTTAAAAGCGATGGTGTGTTCTTCTGTCCAGTGCCCGGATAAATCCTTTATGTTGCGGAGCTTGTCAAGGGGAGCTGTGAGCATAGCCACCTTGGGAATGGATTGTCGGAAGAAGTTCACTAATCCAAGAAATTGTTGTATGTTATGGCCAGTTTGAGGTAAATTCCAGTCATGGACG
The DNA here is from genome assembly GCF_025766255.1 of Zychaea mexicana. NCBI lineage: Eukaryota > Fungi > Mucoromycota > Mucoromycetes > Mucorales > Lichtheimiaceae > Zychaea > Zychaea mexicana. The sequence goes on along the minus strand of NW_026516687.1, from coordinate 2,424 downwards.
TTAGCAACTTTGCGTTTATCCAGAGAAATACCACCAGCATGAAGACAGTAACCAAGGAGGTAGACTGACTTTTGAGCCCAGGAGCATTTGTCACTGTTGAGCACGAGATTGACCTTGGAGAGACGACTAATAGCGTCTTGTACGTGATGTACGTGTTCTTCCATAGTGTCAGAGAAGACAATGATGTCATCAATATAAGAATCCACGTGCTTCACACCATTAAAGATGATATGAACACATTTCATAAATAAACTGCTCAAGAAACGGATACCAAACGGACATCCCACAAAGGAATATTGTCGATCGTTAAAGGTAAATGAGAGTTTTGCTTGATCTTCTTCGTGTACTTTGAAGCGTGTGAAAGCGGATTTCAAATCAAGACAAGTGAAGACAGTCGCGTTTTTCATCCGTCTTGCAATATCGGAGCAAAGAGGGATTGGATAGGACTCTTCAGTTGTACATAAGGCGTTCAGTGCCCTAGTATCAATACAAGGTCGATAGGATGTAGGCAATCCTGTTTTCGGATCCTTTTTGGGTGCAAATGTCATAGGATTGTTCCATGCATTACCAGGAGGAGCGTGTTTGATAATACCATCAGCTAACCATTGATCTATCTGTGTTTGAAGAATAGGAATCAATTTGTCTGCTAAAGGATATTGACGCCGATTTACAACTTTTCCTTCAGGTGTGTGAATACGAACAACCGATTCGGGAAGAGTGCAAAAAGCAGAAGGAGGAATGTTTATATTTTCCTGTATGTAAGGTTGAATAGATTCAAGAAATTGTTTGTGTTGCTCTGGTGTACCAGCAGGAGAATTGTTTGGTTCAGGTAAATCTTCTGGTTCAGGCAAGCTAGGACGAGAAGAGCGGTGCCAGCAAGAGGCGAGCCCTTTCAAGTAAATACCAATAAGAGGCATGAGATCTGAGCCAATAGATACTTCGGCATCAGCATTGAATTCAAAGACTTCAAAAGAATGTGAGGCAGTGATTCCGTTGTGTAAAATCTTTATTTCGTTTGTATGACCAATTCTACTAATGCTCGGGCCAGGAGCAGCCAAGTTGACCTTTCCTTTCATGGGAGTGACAGACAGACCCAGAAACGACCGCAGCGAAGGAGTGATTGCCGAAAATGTGGCACCCGGATCAACAAACGCCCAGGTTTCATACTCCTGTATAGTAACCGGTACATAAAAAGCTTTAGTATTCTTGTAAAGATGACGTGAAAAATCATGTGAAGACTTACAATCATAACAAGCTTTGTGAAGTGAAGCATCGACCTCTTCCATAACCGCGTCTTCCAGAGAAAGAGACGAGAACGGGGCAGAAGATGGTGATGGTGCCGTGTGAGCCACGGAGGCAACAGCAGCAGGGATCGGCGCGGGAGCCGAAGAAGGAAGAGAAGGGATTGGCTCGGAAGCCGGGGTGACTGGTGCGGAGCCAGAAGCAGACGATGACTCGGAAGCCAAAGTTGCTGAACGAATAGCCAAATGGTTGACTTGACATCTGTGCGTTTTGTCCCAAGGGGCACCACAGCGGAAACACTTCTTACCACCTGACGATGGCGACGACAAGCCTCCCAAACCCGCAGAACCAGCACTTGGAACCACACCAGACGACGACGACGACGCACTCGTGTGCTTTGAAACCTTGCCAGACGAACCATTGTTGCGAACACCTGTCAGCATGCGGCATTCTTCTGTCGAATGGCGGCCAGCACCGTGCAAACGGCAGACCTTGCCAGCAGAGACCTTCTTCTTTCCCTTGTTGTTTTTAGCAGCGACAGGCGAGGACCAAGGGGAACTTGAACCTACTACGGAAATAGTATCCAGAGAAGCACCTTCTTTGCTGTGTTTTGACACAACTACCTTGCCGTACAGCGTGCGCGCCAAGTTTGCAGCTTGGTCAGTGGAAGCCCGTTGGCTGGCCGGCAGATGAGCTTGGCTCAAAGCAACATGCTGTGTGAGCTCCGGAAGCAACGAATTGATGTAAAGAGCGGCGATGACCTTGCTGTCCTCGCAGCCAGCTTCTCTGCGGATCTTGTGAAAACGGTCGGTGTACCGTTCCACCGATTCATTACGGCTCATGCGCAAGTTAAACAACTCTTGCATGCATTGGGCTTGACGTTCGGCATCCTGGATTCCATACTTGGCGATGATGGCTTTGCGCGCGAACGACCAAGGGAACTCACCATGGGGCTTGAGGTGGTTGGTGAACCAGGAGCGTTGATCTGGAGACAACATGCGTGGGAGCAAGCGGCACCAGTTGGAATCCATGTCTTGGCTATACGAGCCAACGATGTCCTCAAAGCGGTCGAGGCATCTTGCACCGAGGCAAAGACTGGCTTGGCTTGATCGAAAATATTCCTGACCATTGGAGCAGAGGTAAGTCGGACGGGACAATTATTCTGGAAGCGGTGTTGGTGGC